>NC_134795.1:37516851-37529351 GCF_046742065.1 Oratosquilla oratoria | reverse complement strand
ATACCCTTTCAACTTCGCATTAAGTGTCCATGTCTCGCAGCCGTAAAGGATAACAGGGAACACAGCTTTCAACACGTGAATGAAAAATTCGCTGTAAATTACTTGTTTTATTTTTCAGTGGAAATTCTTTTGCAAGAGTCAACAAACATGATTTTTTTCTTCACTGTCAGGTTTAAGAAGTTTCTTCCTTTTGATATTTTCTCGCCTGATTTTGGACTATCAAATACCATAACGACTGGTAACGGTCCCCGAACTCATACACAGAATCCTCTGGGAAGAAACGTTTAGATAATGTATGTTATGTGGGACGTTTCTGTCATCGGCCTACAGCAGTTGGAGGGCAGAGCTCTCATCAACATCACCTTTCCTTACATGAAAAGGTGAAGGGCGTGCGAGGTTCACAGAGTGTGAGCTCCAATAGGAGACAACGTCGGACTCTTCTGGATCCTCCAGACAGAAGTAACGGGTTTTGAAAATGGTTAGAAGATGAAATTCCCCCTGATATAAGACTCGTAGAACCACCAATGGTATTAATGTGGTTGGTTACCACATTATGGTAAACGAGTAGAGTCCTAAACGAACTTCATGTCTCTTTGGAACTTAAAATTGGGTTTCTTGTCCGCAATCACATAAACTATGTATAATCAATATTTCACAGTTTGTACAATCTATACAATGTTACATATAGACATTATTTACAATATAAGGGCCATTCCTGCATGTGATAACAATATTTACAATATATACTGTATATATAATTTCATTACCACGGGCACATATAATACATTGTCCACAATTAATAATTCTATTTACAAATATGTTAAATGCGTTAAGGGGACACTGCAGTAGTGGCGTGTTGACACATTACTCCCCCACCCCCACGAGTGACCGGTGAAACGAAACAGTCTTGGAGGTCCGATGAATGGGAGTGCAGTTGACGGGAGTGTCCGTGGGTGGTATTTGCCTAGGAACCACGTCCGCTGAGGTAGGGACAGGCTGGTCCATGATGGGGCGTCGGCGGTGGCTGGGGCAGCAGGGATGGTCCACGTCGACTGTAGCAGCGGCAGGGCAGGTTCACGACGGCTGCGGCTGGGACGGCAGGAGTGGTCCACGTCGGCAGACGGCTGGGGCTGCGGCGGCAGGGGTGGTCCATGTCGGTAGGCTGCGGCGGCAGGGGTGGTCCATGTCGGCAGGCTGCGGCGGCAGGGGTGGTCAATGTCGGCAGGCTGCGGCGGCAGGGGTGGTCCATGTCGGCAGGCTGCGGCGGCAGGGGTGGTCAATGTCGGCAGGCTGCGGCGGCAGGGGTGGTCAATGTCGGCAGGCTGCGGCGGCAGGGGTGGTCCACGTCGACTGAGGCTGGGCAGGTTCACGACGGCTGCGGCGTCAAGGGTCCATGTCGGGACACTGCAGTAGTGGTGTGCTGCCACAGTATCTAGACGCCCTCTACACGCATAAATATATGCATACATACACACATACATACATTTATACACACTGTATTAGAATTAAGATGTGGTATATCACTTATGATTATATACATATGTTCTTATATTACCATATAAGGTGTGGGCTTCAAGAGGATTCAGAAGATATGGCTTTGTACGTATTTGGTAAGCCGATCAAAGCGATGTTTTGCAAATCCATCAGATCTACGAGAATAAAAAAGGAGGACGCCGCATGAACGAAAAAATAATAGAACCCAACATCAAAAGATTGGGCAGCAGTTATTGGAGGTTGACGAAGGTCGTAATAAGTGTTAAGGGAGAGATTGATAGGAGGTGGCAAAATGGAGGGAGAGAATCAGCTTGCGAGCGAGCGAAGATAGGATAGGTAAGATGGAGGAGAGGGGGGGAGGGGGGATTTGGAGGGTAAGTGTAAGTAAAGAAGGAAATGGAAGGAAGTTAGAGTTACGATAGGTGTGGGGCAGACCCAATTGCTACTGTGATTACGTATTGTGATTACCAATGTTGTTTTGTCGTGAAGCTTCTGCCTAGTTATTCATATGGTGTTTTTGGGTTGGAGGCTAGTCCATCTTCCACAGGATCAGGTCTTCTCATCTTTCTTGAGTTGTTATGATTTGTTGTTTGTCATTATTTTGTTTTTGTTTTTTTTTGTTGGTTGTTAGTTTTTTATTATTATTATTTAAATGTATACGACTATTTCTTTTGCCTATTTTAGGTTTTGAATTTTATGGGGGTAATTTTTATTTTTGTGTTCGTGATGGCGGGTGAAGGTCTTGACTTCTATACGTCGTATAATTTTTTATTTATTTTTTCTTCAATGAGTATGATTTTTTTCCCATTGGGATGACTAGTGATTTTATTTTATTATTATTTATTTATCTATTTCTTCATTTTTACAATGTTAGGGGAGGGTAGTGACTCATATTGCCATACTCATTGTTTTTTGTATGATATCACGTGCGATTTGTTCGCACGTGTTAAAAAAAATTATATAACAATAATAATAACAATGTTAGTAATAATAGTAGTTATAGTGTTAGTTGGGTTAGTATGGTTAGTAGAACAATGAAGATAGTGGTGTATTTAATGTTTATAGTGTGTATTTAGGTTCAGGTGGGGGTCCGTTAATGATAGGGGACACTCTAGGCCACCAGTTGTGGTCGTGTCCGTCTTCCGTGTCTATGTTTTCGCTGTTTTGTACTAATTCTGGGTTTGTGATTGTAAGTCTGTTCCATGTTTTGTAAGCTATACTGTAGAGTCTTGTGTTAAAGGGTTCGAGTTTATGTTGTGTGTGTAGTTCCTCTATTGTGTTAAGGTATGGGGGTATGGGGTGTGTGGCGAATCGAAGTGTTTTGTTTTGTACTGACTATTTTTTGGAGTTGGCTTGGTTTTAATGTGATAGTTGTTATTGGTATGTATTCTAGTTGAGGTCGTACGAGTACTTTGTGTAGTCTTAATATTAGTTTGGTGTCTAGGTGTCTGAATCGTTTTAGTGTCAGTAATGTTTTTTCTGTTTATGGTTTCCTATTGTTTGTGTGTGTTTGCACCATTCCTTTATAAATAGAGACTAGTCGTCTTAGGAAGAGAGCTGTGCTACTCTGGGACGTAGAGGTGCTATGAAAGGGGCAACTCAAGACCAGAAAACCTTTGCAGTCCATTTGTTTGTATGTAGTTAGGCGGACATATGATCCAGCATTTAACGCATACCAATACGTCTGATAAACGCGCGTGTGCGTGTCAGTGTGGCCACTCCTTGGCTTTTTTCCCAATATCTTGGCATTTTTGCCATCAACTTGGAATCTTGGAAATAAACTATATAAAATGAACAAATCTTGGATTTTTTCGCCAAATTGTAGACAATTGCTTAAAATATTAGTTTAATAATAGAATATTCTCTTTGCCACTTAATAAAGTATGAGGTACACTATGTTAACAACAGAGGGCAAATTAAGTTTTAAATTTTAATTCATGAGATTGTTGAAAAGTTAAGGCTGGAAACCACGACTTGCCAACTAAGTTGTCTTCTATGAGTTGACGCGTCTATAACACGTTCAATACGTTTGAGACGTTTCTCTCCTAGTCCGCCAGTCCTCTCTAGCTCATAAGTTGTGTGTGTGGTATGTGAGACCTGTTGATAGTTATTCAACCCTACATGATTTAATTAGAAATCATTATGAGTGACTCTGAAGAACCAGGGTATAGTGGTGATGTTACCCCACCAAAGAGAAAAGCGAAAGTGACGTGGTATCAGCAGGCATTTAGAAAGGAATGGATGGAGGATGATGAACTGAAAGATTGGGTACAACCAGATCCTACTGACAAATATACTGTCTTGTGTACTGTATGTAGCACCAAACTCAAGCATTGCAATAAGTCGTCTCTGATGGCCCACAAAGTTTCCATGAAGCATGGAAAGTGAACCTCTTCAGGAAAAGGAAGAGCTTTTTCGATATGACTGCAAGCAGTTTCTAATAGAATTGTGCATGCAGATGAAAAAGAAATTTCCTTTTGAAGAAAATAGCCTCATTGCTATATTAAAGGTAGTAGAACCAGCTGAAGCTCTTTCTACAAAGAGGGACTTGAAATCTCTTTGAAAACTTGCTGTACATTTTCCAACATTGATAAAGGAGGATGAGCTAGATTTGCTGCAAGAGCAATGGCGAGATCTTCAATATGCAAGAGATACACTTAAAGGCATAAGTCAGTCTGCAACTGTTTTCTGGAATGATTTACTTTCAGTGAAAGATGGGAATAATAAAGAAAAGTTTAATCTTCTTGCAACATTTATGTGCAACTTATTAGCTCTGCCACACTCGTCTGCATGTATTGAAATAAATTTTTCCCAAATAAACCAAGTTAAAACTAAGCAAAGCAACAGACTACACACAAATACAGTTGCAAACCGTCTATAGGCCAAGCAAGCCATCACAAGACAAGAAGTGACTTGCCAAAAGTGGGAACCATCTATTTCATTAATCAAACATGTAAAGTTGGGTCACTGTCACATGAGATATAAAGAGAGGGAAGAGTCCAGGAAGAAGAGTAACACAGCAACTTTATATCATAGTGAAGCCGATGATGTTGATGATGAGGAATTAGAGGAGGACCCTATGCCAGCATCCTTCTTCCTGCAATAATGCCATTGTCTGTAAAGTATTTGGTGAGTAGAACTTCCTCTTCTAGCTAAATTTCCTATTTTAAATAAGCCACAATCAATTTCAAGAGCCATGTCACCTTGTTTTTCACAAGTTTAAGTATAAAAAATAATCCTTGGATTTTCTTGGATTTTTTCGTAGGGTCATCTTGGCATTTTTACATTTTGTGAGTGGCAACACTGGTGCGTGTCTGTTCGTTAGCGGTCAAGGAAACACCCCAGAAACCCGGTTTCTGTCGGGTTTCTATCGGTGGCGGACTAGAAACCTCCGATAAACCTCTTAATCCTTATCGACTGGCACAGAAACCCGCAGAAAAAAAAAATATATATATATCTAATTTACCGTGGTGGAATTTTGTTGGGTTTCTCGCTGCTAAAATAAGACTCATACACTCGACGTAATATATTATACACAAGATAAACGGCCCGACCCCATAATATACAAATGGAGACGTTTAATATTTCATCAAACGCTGCATCAGCTTTCGCCACAAACAATTATTATCAATTGCCCATCACAAGTTCATATCGCTGGTTCATGATCCTTAAATTATATAATTATATTTATCGCATAATAATGAACAATAATCGAGAATGTATTTCACAGAAACAGAACGGAAATAAGTCTATTTGTCTTAATAAATTTAAAAATCATGGTACTAATACTTGAGAGAGCAGGATGCTGCTATAGCACAGAGAGAATACACAGGCCTTCTTTATGGGTGCCATTTCTATTTAGCTGCTTCAACATATTTGAAATTATTCAGTTGGTATGTTCAGAAGTAGGACTAAGTGTAAATGCGCCTATAAGTGCGTCAATACGGTACACACAAGTTGGTCACGGCGACGGTGCTGCCACCACTCGAATGAGTCTTAAGGGCTATTTACACGGTCTAACAGTTTGACAAACCCGGTTTGTCAGACAAGTGTTTGAAGTGATGCTTGACCGTGTGAATGGGGCATTTGGTCGTCAAACACGTTTGTCGAACGTGTTTTACAACCAAATACCCTATTCACACGGTCAAACATCACTTCAAACACTTGTTTGACAAACCGGGTTTGTAAAACTGTTAGACCGTGTAAATGGCCCTTTACCGGTATACAGTACTAAACGCACTTGCATAACTTTAAATCTCTAAAAAATATTTTCTAGTCAAAATATTTCGACAAAATTCCACCACAGTAAATTAGACATATTATTTGTTTATTCGACGGGTTTCTGTGCCAGTCGATAAGGATTAAGAGGTTTCTTGGAAATTTCTAGTCCGCCACCGATAGAAACCCTTCGTTAGAGTGTGCGCATGCACAATCACTCAAAAAAGTATCGGTTGGTGGTTTTAGGTGCTCGTGGGAGACGAGTGAAACAACAGAATCGATGTTCCTGTACAGTTGGTAGTCGTGATAGAGTTGAGCCCTACCTCCCCCCCCCCATTAAAATATGTGGTGTAGAATAAGCATTTAATGAGTGAAGATGTGACAAGATTGAAAGTAATTGTATTTGCACCGACAAGAATTGTTAATATTTTATTGTTACTGAAATCACACACACACACACACAGACCTACCCAGAGATCGGCTAATAATGAGCTCTGAGCTCACTGCCGTAGGGTGGTGTCTGGCTGTCTCGAAAAGAGGCTGCAGCAGATCCGAGGTGAATACACACACACACACACACACACACACACACACACACACACACACACACTCACACGGTGGCGCGTCCCCGACTGTCACTACGGCGGTTCGAGTTCGAATCCTGCTCAGGGCTGAAATAATTTCAGTATCGCTGCGCTTTGAGTCGTTACTCCAACTCTCGTGTAGTGCGTATAGGATCACAGCATTACCCATAGCTCGGTCATACGAGCTCTGAGCTCTCTCCCGGGAGGGAAATAGCTGTTGATCACGAGTCCAACACGTAATCCAAAGACCATGGTGAAAAGGCCGTGATGAATACCCCCCACCCCACACACACACCAGAGCATACGCAATAGATGTTGCCACACCACATGTTTTCGGCCTCGACAACGCTACAGGCTCTCCTGTCTACTCGTACATGGCCCTATCCGTCACTCCCTTTCTCGACCCTTGCCCTTCCAGAGGGGCAACCATTCGATCTACAATAAAATACTCCACAGCTCCTTAGCAGTTACCAGGTTGTTTCTTTCAAGTAATATAACATTTGTGTAATATATACACTTAAATATCATTTTAATATGTTAGATGTCTTCAATGAATGATGCTATAATGAAGACTCAGATTTATAAACTACAAGGCTATGAGAAACACTGGCGCATTGATACACAGGCGTACCAACAGTTTCCAAGTCTTTTGAACAATGTGTCAGTTTAGCGTTTACTTACGTCCATTTCCGTACGATTTCTTACCGATACTTTTTTGAGTGACTGTATGTGCGTGCGTGCGTGCGTGCGTGTATGTGTGTGTGTGGTTCACCATAGTCTTGGACCCTGTGTTGGACTCGTGATCGACAGCTATTACCCTCCCGGATGATAGCTCATGGATCATACATGGCCTGATCTATGGGTAATACTTTACACAACCCAACTTTTTGCCCACCAGAGTTGGAGTGCCAGCTCGCAGTGCAGCTAAGCGCACGCGCGCGCGTGTATGTGCCCGTGTGATTCACCATGGTTTTGGATCGCGTGTTGGACTCATGACCGACAGCTATTTCCTTCCTGGAAGAGAGCTCAAAGTTCATATATGACCGATCTATGGGTAATACTGTGACCTTATACGCACACACACATCCAACTCCCCGCCCAGGAGAGTTGGAGTAACGACTCGCAGCGCAGGGACACTGAAATTATTTCAGCTCTGGGCGGGATTCGATCCCGACCGCAGTAGTGGCGGCCGCGAACGCTTCCACTGCGCCGTCAAGTTTGTGTGTGTGTGTGTGTGTGTGTGTGTGTGTGTGTGTGTGTGTGTGTGTGCAAGTGTGTGTTATCTAAGTGCGCATGCGTGCTTTTTTCATAGTAGTAGGGGAGGGGCGTTTTGGTCACGTGGTGGTGAAGGTGGTGATGGTGGTGATGGTGGTGATGGCCCTGTTGTGCCCAACGTGGGCAACGTGAGCCCCGCGGATCGCCGTCTCCCCGCGGGAACCCGATCCTGCCCCAACATCATCGTCCTACTCCTCCTCCTCCTCCTCTACTTGCTTCTTCTTCTACACTTTCTCCTCCTCCTACTTGTACTCCTACTTGTCCTCCTCCTCCTTCTCTTGCTCCTCCTCCTCCTCCTTGTTGTTTCTTCTTCTCCTTAATTGCTCCTTCACACACTCATCCTCCCACTTCCTTTCTCTTCTTCTATCTCTTCTTTCTTTTCCTATTCTATTTCATTTTCCTCCTCATTTGTTTCTCTTCACCTTCCTCTCCTCCTTCTTCTTCTCATTTATCTCTTATTTCTCTTCCTACTCCTTTGTCTCCTCTTTCTCCTTGTCCACATTCATCTTCTCTTTCTCCCTCTCCACCTTTCTCTTCTCCTTCTCCCCCTCTTTTTCCTCCCTCACTCCCTTCGTCATAACGTAAATGAAGACACGAAGGGAGGTACTCAAATGTGCGGGCAGTGTTACTTTCACACACACACACACACACACACACACACACACACACACACACACACACACACACACACACACACACACAAACACAAAAACACACACACACAAAAACACACACAAAAACACACACACACACACACACAAACACACACAGAGTCCGCCTTTGTCCCATCTTCAACCCATTGCTACACTTTACGTATTTCATTCTAGCTAATGATGGTCGTTTTCCCCGTCGGAGAGTGTGGCAAGGAATAATTAATTGACCCTCTTGCTCTTAGAATAAACGACCGAAGTCTTAAAATGAAACGATGGAATTAAAAAAATCCCTCTTCACTTTGTGAAACCGATATTATCACCGTTTTGTTCTGACAAGCGCCAGCAATTATTTAGCTGACTGGAGACTCTAACCATTATGCGGGGCATCCGTTTATTTTAACTTGAAGATGTATTCGAGGAAAAAATACATTATTTAGCGAAATAACAAACAACAGCGAAATACGTTCTCGCTTCTCTCTCGAAATCACGTCAACTTCTTCAGTCCGGTGGCTAATTTCTGGTCGATTTCATTCGGTGACAGAGGGCAAAATGGGATCGATCGAACGAGACTCCGAGGGCTAAATAAATTCGTCTGGCATTAATCACAAGAGAATCAGTCAAGTACATCAGTGTCAAATTTGCTATATCAACGATACACAGACGCGCATGAATCTGAATATTGCTAAGAACATGAATATATATATATATATATATATATATACATATTTATATATATTTATATATATGTATTTATATATGTATTTATATATATGTATTTATATATATATATATATATTTATATATATATGTATTTATATATATATATATATTTATATATATATATATTTATATATATATGTATTTATATATATATACATATATATATATATATATATATATATATATACATACATTTATTTATATATATAAAAGCCGCGGGCTTCGCCCTCCCCGGCTTCGCCGGAAGCTTGGCTGCGCAAACAGCGGCCTACGTCCGCAGCTTTCCGCGCTCTAATCCCTCGTTTTCCCTTTCGGCCTCGGTCTCGGGGCGGAACCCCAACACGGGATCCCCAGCACGAAGAAGAACGCGAAGTAGAATGCGAAGAAGAACGCGAAGAAAAACGCGAAGAAGAACGCGAGGAAGAAGATGAAAAAGAAGAAGAAGAACGCGAAGAAGAAGAACGCGAAGAAGAAGAAGAACGCGAAGAAGAACGCAAAGAAGAACGCGAAGAAGAACGTGAAGAAGAATAAGAGGAACGCGAAGAAGAAGAATGCGAAGAAGAAGAACGCGAAGAAGAGAAAGAATACCACCTGATCCCGACTTACCCAAGCGCTTTTTCAAGAATATTTTTAGGATAAAGTGTCACCGTAATACCACCTGTCCCCAACTTCCACAGCGTTTTTTAGAATATTTTTATTTAGACTTAGATATATATGTATATTATATATATATATATATATATATATATATATATATATAATATATATATATATGTTATAACATATATATATATATGTATTTATATATATATATTCATATATATATGTATTTATATTTATATATATATGTATTTATATTTATATATATTTATATTCATATGTATTTATATTCATATATATGTATTTATATTCATATATATGTATTTATATTCATATATATGTATTTATAATCATATATATGTATTTATAATCATATATATATATATATTTACATACAAGCACCTGGCTTACGCCAGCCCTGGCTACGCCAGGGGTGCTTGGCCTTCGGCAAGACCCGCTGCGTCGCTCGCTTCCAACGTGGACAACCTATGATATATCCTACCCTGAATCTTGTAAGACATCACTGACTCTGCTGCATTTTCCAACTTTTTGGAAGTCGAGAAAGACGTAAATGATTATTATTCAACCCCACTAAATTATTGAAAAAACGTTTAGAGAGCGGCGACTTTCCTTTGTACAGATCTTTGAGTACCTTACCCTTTATCTCGGTTGGTACAGTGAATGACGTCTGCCCCTGGTTACAACATATTGTCTGGAGCTCATTTTTCCACAGCAGCGCATTGCATATTTTACACTTTCTGCCCCCCAAAACCCCTATATCATTTAGTTTCACTTCTTTGTCTGCTTCGCGTAACGATCCCTTCACATTCTCATGCGCACGCCCACGCGGATCACTTTCCTCAGCTGTCTTCTTTTTGGCGATTACTGTACGTTGGTTCCTCATTTCAGTGAGAACACGGTTTTCCTGCTCTGTGTAGTCCTTCAATTCCTTTGGTGAACACTCCGACCCACCCATCCGCTTCTTTTGTTGGGAGATGTATCCAGATTCATTATTTTTCATTTTTTCTAACATTGTTTTCCGCAGCTTATTATCCAATTCATTATTTTCCGCTTGTAACAGTTTTTTCTCTTTTTGGATCTTTTTCAGGTCTCTTCTCAACTCTACTTTCCTTTGCTCCCTCTTCTTTTCTTGCTGGCGCCTCACATTATTCATAGCGAACACGTTTTTTCGGGCGTTTCTTTTAAATGTCTTGAACCTACGCTCTAAATAGTACAAATGGTATTGCCTGTCTCCTCTTCCACCATTACCACAAAAATTTTTGTAGCCTGCGTAATAGTGCTTCTTGAAATTTTCTACAACCTCAGAAGTAATATCCCCGCTATACGGTTCCAGGTCATCTATTGTACTATCACTGTACTCGTATGTTGGTGAATTGCGTAACATCTCGTTGAAACTAAGGACTATACGTTGTAATTGTTGTATAGATTGCTCCGCGACTCATGTCGTAGATTGTCGGTTTTTACACTTTTCGTAATATTCGGGGTGGCATTTCTTGTGCTCTACTGTTAACTGTACTCTGAGAACCTTGTCAATAGTGGATTTGTCAATCTTTTTTTGTTTTGTCACCCAAGCCCAGAAATGTCGCTGTCGCCTTTTCATGGCGGCTTCACTATCACGGGGTACTTTAACCTTTTCATCGTAAAAAGAAGGAAAATTTTCACGGTGCTCTTTCCGTAACAAACCTTTTAAAGACGCTGACATATTGATCTCCATCTTACTGATTTTCTTTTCATCCGCAACCCACTTCCAATAATGCATATTACGTCTTTTCAACCGAGCTGCTACGGACCGAGGCATTGTGTCCAACGTCCAACCTTGACCACGATTGGGGTACAACCGCACATGAAAAATCCCTTATACCGGGCACGTCCACACAAACTTGAATCGTCATCTGGGCACGGTTTCGAAAGAGTTTATTTCTAATAGTTAGATATGTATTTATATATATGTATTTATATATATATATTTATATATATATATATATATATATATATATAATGTACTTATATATATATGTATTCATATATATATTACATATATATATATTTTATATATATATATATATATGTATATATATATGTATATATATGTATTTATATATACATATGTATATATATATGTATATATATATTCTATATATATACAGTATATGTATATATATATTTATATATACATATATGTATACATATACATATATGTATACATATACATATATGTATACATATACAAATATGTATACATATATATATATACATATGTATATATATATATGTATATATATATATATATATATATATATATGTATATATGTGTGTGTGTATATATATATATATATATATATATATGTATATATATATATATAATATATATTTATATATATATTATATATATATATATATATATATATATATAGATATATATATTTATATATATATATTTACATATATATATATATGTATATGTATATATATATTATATATATATGTATTTATATATACGTATGTATTTATATATACATATGTATATGTATTTATATATACATATATATATATGTATATATATGTATATATATATGTATATATATATATATATGTATATATGTATTTATATATACATATATCTATGTATTTACATATACATATGTATTTATATATACATATATATATGTATTTATATATACATATATATATATTTATATATACATATATATTTATATACATATATGTATTTATATATGCATATATGTATTTATATATACATATATATATATTTATATATACATGTTCATAGAACTACGTCAAGAGCTTCAGCTTACAGATTGGGAGGAAAAATTAAACGAAAGGCCTGTAGATCAGATGTGGGAAATATTTCAAAATACACTCACTAAGATGATTCAAACTTACATTCCTTTTAAGGACAGACGTCCCCCAAATC
>NC_134795.1:37456851-37511851 GCF_046742065.1 Oratosquilla oratoria | reverse complement strand
AATAACCATTGGAAGTAATGCATGCAATAACTAATATTTAATAACTAATAATGATAACAACGATAACAATGATGATACTAATAACGATAACAATAACAACAATAATAACGATAATAGTACTAATAACAGTAATAGTTGTAATAATAACAAGAATAACAATAATAATAACAAAGACGATGTGGCTTATTTCAACACAACAATTCCCTTGGAGATAAGATTATACCTAAACACCCACATCTATCAATTGTAATCTATTTATCTATTTCATCATTCGTTTATATATTTATCTATTCTAATTTACATTCCTGTGCCTCATCTAGGTACTAAATCTTTCTCCGAGGTTTGCAGCTGTATTACTTGATTTAGCTGCGCCAGACGATTTTATTCAGCTCGGCAAAATCTCCTCGGCTAACACTTTCGCTGCCTTTTAGACACCTAATTAGATGCTGCCTGGCAATTTTATTCTGATGTAGATGTGGTATTAACAGGACTTTATAGAATGTGTGTGTGTGTGTGAATGTATGCATGTATGTATGTATGTATGTATGTGTGTGTGTGTGTATTCACCACGGATCTGCTGCAGCCTCTTGTCGAGACAGCCAGACACCATCCTACGGCAGCGAGCTCAGAGCTCATTATTAGCCGATCTCTGGGTAGGTCTGAGACCACTCACTCATCACACACCGGGAATGCAAGGTCACAACTCCTTGACTAGTATCCCGTACCTACTCGCTGCTAGGTGAACAGGGGCTACACGTGAAAGGAGACAAACCCAACTTATCTCCGCCCGACCGGGGAATCGAACCCCGGTTCTCTGACTCGTGAGGCCAGTGTTTTACCTATCCGCCACCGAGCCGTGTGTGTGCGCGCGCGCGCGTTTGAATAGTCGTACACTATACCTCTTTCAAGACAGTATGTTAATGGTTTGTCATCACAAAATGACAGTAAATTAAGAGAAGTAAAGGAAGAGAAAGAGGAGGAGAAGGAGAGGGTCGAAGAGGTAAATATGGGTGGATAGGAGGAGATGGAAGAGGATGTAGAAGAGTAAAAGGAGGAAGAGGGGGCAGTGAAGGAGAAGGAGGAGGAGGAAGAGGAAGAGGAGGAGGAGGAGGAGGAAGAGTTCAAATGTCGAGTGGTTTCAGCGATAAAAAAAAAAGGGTCCGTCAATTTTCGAAGGTCTGGACAACATAAAAAAGTAAAAAAAAAAAGTTAACATGATTTCCCAGTGTTAATATCACACTTTTCAAAATTTTCAGTGCATCGGTGTATCAGTCATACGAATACTACATTTTAGTTCCAGTAAAGTACGTGATATAAATTTCGCAAATCACTGGAGGTGCATCCGTGCTTTACTGAAAAGATTCTTAAGATAGGATCCCAGCACTTAAGAGAAAATGTTGTATTTGTACAAATTCACACCTTGACGCCTTTTATGGACGTCAGGCGACGTGACGTACACAAAGACGACACGACTCACATAAAAAGATGGCGCTTCACAAAATATTACTTCACTTTATCTATTTCAATTTCTTCTTTACCGAATGGTTACCACGCAGCTGAATAAGATAGCTTGGCTGCTGCTAAGATAGCTGGATAAATACCTCCCGGTAAGGAAGCGGTAGCAAAGATAGGGCAACAACCTTCAGCTCCATCTCTGCCATGTTTGTTTATCAATGACGTCACAGCCCGCCTCAACCCAAGCTAACGCAGACCGGAAAAAGTGTTGAAAAATCTTGAAAAGGATCTCAAACATTGAAAAACCCTCTCACCATTATATATATATATATATATATATATATATATATATATATATATATATATATATATATTATATATATATATATATACATATATTTATTTATATATATAGTTTTGCTTCATGCCACACGACTTTATTCAGCTCCGGGGGTACCGAGGAACAGCGAGTCCTGATGACGCACACTGGAGGATGGAGCCATAAATGTGGGCGGGCCCACATCGAGGTTGGAGATCAGCTCTGTTCCAGGGCGGTCGGAGTGGGTGGGTGGGTGTGGGAGCGTGTGGGGGAAGAGGGGAGCAGGGGTGACTGAATGGAGCAAAGAGTGTTATCCGCTGTGAGGTTTAGGTTGTAAGTGGTCACAGGATAAACGCCTCTACAGGGCAGGTGACAATCATAATAATACCAATGCTAACAGTAACGGTAAGAGGAGAGGAGAGGAGGGGAGGGGAGGGGAGTGGGTAGCGGAGAAGAGGGGAATGGAGAGGAAGGCAAGATACGGGAAGGGAAGGGAAGGGAGGGAAGGGTAGAGAATAGAAAGATAGGGATGGTAAGGGTAGAGAAGGGAAGGAAAGGGTGGGGAAGGGAAAGAAACATAAGGGAAGAGAAGTGAAGGGAAGGGGAGGGAATGAAAGGGAAGGGATGGGGAGGGAAGGGGAGATAAGGTAAGGGAAGGGAAAGGAGGGGAAAGAAGGAAAGGGAAGAGGAGGGAATGAAAGGAAAGGGAAGGGAAGGAAAGGGAAGGGGATGGAAGGAAAGGGCATGAAAGCAAGGTGCAAGAGTAGGGAAGGGTGCGTGGGGAGGAACGGGAGTGTGTAGGGAGGAACGAGATCCGCGAGGAGGGGAAGAGGGCATGCGAGGGAGGGAGGGGAAGAGGGGGAAGAGGGGAAGAGGAAAGGGGACACGAGAGAATAAGAAGATGAGAGAGAGGAGGGTGTGTGTGTGGGGAGAGAAAGGGATGCGAAGGGAGGGGGTGCGGGGGGAGGGGGGAGGGGAGGGGAGGGCAGTGGCAAGAGGGTGGGAAAGAATCATCTTACACTTCCCCTCCCCTCCCCTCCCCCTCTCCCTCCATTTCCTTTTACTGCCAGAAAACGAGATGATGATGATGATAATGATGATGATGATGATGGCCAGCATAAATTAAGCAAAGACAGACACCGACACGCTCAAGTGGACATGTAGGTCTCGTTTATTGATATACACAGCGAGCGTGCGTGTACACACACACACACACACACACACACACACACACACACACACACACACACACACACAAATCTAGTGAACCTACTTTTCATGAATTCTGTACCACATAACTGAATAAAAGTCGCCTGTGGGCGACCACGTCCTTGAGGTTTCGTTTCGAAGCCCCTCCGGACTTGGTGGTACTTGGCGGCGTTTCATTTTCGGTGGCGCCCGCCAGGCGACTTCATTACATGTCACGTGACCCTCTCCACTACGAGTCGCCGCCAGGTGATTCTATTCAGATGAGGATCCCACTGCTCCCGATGGATCAGCGAGTGGCTTCGTCATGGAGGAGAATGCGTGTGGTGGACCAAGAGATGAGGAGATCAACGAGCGACAAAGGTTGCCGCACCAAAAAAATATACATAAACGGATGTTATGCTGTAAAAAATGGGAAGAGAAGGAGAAAGGAAAGGGGGTGAGAGAGAGAGAGAGAGAGAGAGAGAGAGAGAGAGAGAGAGAGAGAGAGAGAGAGAGAGAGAGAGAAGGGAGAGAAGGGAGAGAGAGAGAGAGAGAGAGAAGGGAGAGAGAAGGGAGAGAGAGAGACAGAAGGGAGAGAGAGAAGGGAGAGACACAGTGGGGAGAGAGACAGTAGGGAGAGATAGGGGAGAGAGAGGGGAGAGAGGGAAGAGAGACAGAGGGGGGAAAGAAAGGAGAGGGAGTTAAAAGAGGCACTTCCCGGATATCTTTCTCTCTCCAGATGGCTAATGAAAGGGAGGCAGGCCATTTCATTCAACTAAATAACTCAAAAGCATAATATGCGATTTTTTAATTAACATAGTTCAAAGAAAAAAGTACAAAAATAAAATGCCCTTGAATGGGGCCGCTTCCAGGAGAAATTGGAGGAGGAGAGGGAAGAGGAGGAAGAGGAGGAGGAGGGAGAGAGAGGAGTAGAAGAAAAAGAGGAAGAAGAAGAGGAAGAAGAAGAGGGTCTATTAGTTCTAAGTGTTGATTTTATATGATGGGATTGGATAAAGTTGATTGATGATGGGACTGGATAAAGTTGATTGTAGACTCGTGTTCCTACCAGGATCTCGGTGTTGAGTCCTTCGATATGTGTGGGCTTCAGTTAAATGACTGGTCTGTTGAGCCCAAGTGGGTTTAGATTGACGTCCCGAGGTCTGTTGACGTTGTAACCTCTTCAAGACGGCGACTTGGCTTACAAATACTTCTCTTATATGATGACATCTCCAATATTTGTGACGAAAATATAAGAAATTTAGGACCTGCGGACACAAGAAAGTTATTCATTTTCTCGCATACTTTTTAAAGTAGTTTTTGTTACAAAGTTGGGGGATTTCTGAATTTTAGGGATTCCAGATTCAGAACACTACATTTGCTTCACTGTTCTTGCACCCCTCCCCCTTTAATGACGATACTCTTGTTGGGAAGAAAGCTGGCTTCCACCTCAGAGAAATGTGTAGCGGCAAAAGATAAACAAAAGTTTATTGTTTACATGGGCTGAAGGTAAAGGTGGGAAGAAAAGCAGTCTGACGAAATGCAGAGCGGAAGAGCAGATGAGGTGAACGTACACAGAGGAGGAGAATTTTCTTTCAACTTTTTTTAATTTTCCGCGAGAGGCAGCATCAAGACCATTCGTGTGAGCGACACATACCATGCAAAGACTTTTCTTTGTTGCCAGCATGGCCTTTTCTCTTGAATATTTCACAAACATAATTTGCAGTTATCATCTCTCAACCCTGGTACCTCATCCAAGCACAGAAGGAATATTTCAGCAGAGTTTGGAATGAAGGGTAAGGTCATTGCAAAGTGTAAAATCCACTGTTCTGAAGACATGGACCTACAAACCTTGGGACAAGAGAGCGAGTGCTGGCAATGCCACAAGTTTTAGCAGCCATGTTTCTCTTCCACTACCCAGTTCATTCCAGAATTGAAAGGTGAAGCAAGGGCACTGTTCCTTCAGTGTCAATCTTCTTTTTCTTTTCCCACAGATCGCTCTCTCCGACTTCCGCCAGAGGTCTTCAACCCCAGGTACGTTTTATGCCTGTGTTACTAATGCTGTCCACTTAAAAAGATGTTTGTGATCGTATGTGAAGCAGCCAGCCCGTGTGCTGTTTGGACACCGGGTGCAATAGAGACTGTCAACTCTGTCAGACCCTTTCCGCATCCTCCCAATCGTCCAGCGTCTCTTTATCAATTGAATCAAACGCCTCCTTCAAGTCCAAATGAACCATGAACAGCTTTCGGAATTCTAGTTTACGTTTGACGAACGCGAAGAGTTAAGATCCGATCATTTATGACCTCGAGAGTTTCCTAGGAAAATCAAGTAGTGTTACACCTCTGCAGTTACTGCACTCACATTGACAACTCTGCAAATATAAAAATATTTGCCAGTCTCAATGTTTTTTAAATCGCTATCGACGTTACGCGATATTTATATATGGGGTTCAAAATACTCAGAATGATGTGAACTATTCAATGATATAGGCAAACATTTCAGCTGAGAGACTGTCAAACATCTTAATAAATACCGACAACTCTCCCTTCCAGACTAGGATGACGAGACCACATCGTTGATCTGCAACTAAACCCAATTCACCAAATGACTGCAGACATTCTAGACCAGTGGTTCTTAACCTTTTTTGGCAGCAACCCAAAATCCTGTCTAGATCGACCATGGCGACCCATACCCTCTTAAACATTTAGTTCCATTCAAATATTAAAATAATTGTTCTCAATTATATCGTCTCTATAATGTTGTGCTTAGATGTTAATGTTTTCGGTATTCGAATGCAGTATACTTATGATATTGTTTTCATCAGGAATATTGGGAAAACAACAAGTCCACAAATCCTTGAGGGCCCATTCAAATGGCTTGGAGACCCAAGGAGGGGTTAAGAAGAACCACTGCCCAGAGAATACACGAACTTAAACTTTACCAGGACCCCACTCTGGTTGCAGTTACGGACTTGGGAGTCCGAAAGGACTCTACGGAGGCAAAGCCCCACCGTGTTCACCACCAACTCCCATTCTGATCTTACCTCATTTGCATCCATCACCGTATGCATAACATTCTGAACGAGTTATGGATAGAAACGCTGGTAAACTACAGACCATAACAACAACAATCTGAACGTGATAACGATTGGGAGTGTTTGCGCTTGAGCGCATTACAATCGGAGCGAGATATTTTCTTAATGAAACAGGATCGTGTCTGTTCCGTAATCTTTATTAGGCGATACAAAAACGAAAATACATTAACCGCTGTGATACGTCCTTGCATGAATGGAGTTAAATTCAAACCAGATGATTCGATTCATTTCGAGGAAATCTCCATCCAAGAGTATTGGTGATGATGAGCGGTTAATTGATCAGACTTTGAATCACAGGAATGACATTCAAGGGAGCTTACAAAGATAAATAAATAAATATTAGGTTGTCCGGAAAGTTCTGAGGGATTCTAAGCACATGATAAAAAAGTCACCTAACAAACCTACAATGCATCTAATTGGATTGCAGATAAAATTTTAATGTTTCCTAAAACATGTCCTCTTTATTCGTGAACAAATATTGATCATTTTTTTATTTCAGATACCCTGCATGGAAATCAAAATGGATTGTGAGAAATAACATATTAGAGTGGCAATGCTTTTTCTCTTTAGAAAATGGGAAAATGCTTCAAAAACTTGCAAAAACATTTGTGAAGTGCATGGAGATGATGCTATAGGTGATACAACAGTTCAAAGGTGGTTTGCTCAATTTAAAACTGGAAACTTTAGCTTGGAAGATAAACATCGGAGAGGGAGACCTTCAAAATTGGATAAAGATGTTTTGACAACGAAAATTAAAGGCCAGATATTACAACTAGAGAACTTGCAAAGGAGGTAAAACTTTCCAAAAGTACAGTTCTTGAACATCTAGTGTCATTGGGATACACTTTCCGCTATAATGTTTGGGTCCCTCACAAACTCTCTGAACAGAATTGCCTAGACAGGTATTCCATTTGTGATATGCTTTTGAAACGGAATGAATCTAGGCCATTTTTGAAAACCCTTGTGACCAGAGATGAAAAATGGATTGTTTATGAGAATGTAGTGTGGAATATCATGGCTGGTGTCTAAGTAATCAGTCTCCAAAACAGCATCTAAAAAAGGACATCCATGTCCAAAAAAGCCATGCTTTGTGTTTGGGGGGATTGTAAAGGCATTATTTACTATGAGATTCTTCCACAAAACCAAACCATTACTTCGGATGTGTACTGTACCCAATTGACAAATTTGAATAGAAAAATCAAGACAATAAGGCCAGAGCTTGCCAATAGGAAGTGGGTGGTGTTTCAACAAGATAATGGCAGACCACATTTGTCTTTGGCTACCCGGATACAGCTCCATGAACTCGGCTGGGATCTCTTACCCCATCCAGCATATTCCCCTGATACTGCTTCATCTTATTACCACTTATTCTTGTCTCTGCAGAACTCATTGCATAGAATTTTTTATTTTTTTATTTAGAGGATGTTAAAACACATGTAGCCAACTTTTTTCTTCAAAACCAGCAAAATTTTATGCTGGTGGTATATTCAAGTTACCTGAGAGACGGACAAAGGTTATTAATAATAATGTAAGTTATTTCACTGAATAAAATTTATGAGATCATCTTTTATTAGTATCATTTTCTTGCATGTCAAAAGCTCTCAGAACTTTTCGGACAACCTGTTAGATAAAATAAAATAAATAATGGTAGCAATAAATAAGCAGGTAAATAAACAAATAAAAAAGAACGAATCAGAATAGTAAAAAATAATAGAATACAAACGAATAGCTTAGCTTAACTTAGCTCATACTTTTTTCAACCGAACAGAAATCCTGATTATATATCAACACTCCTTTGGTTGCAACTAAAGACTCGTTCAAAACGGATTCGAAAAACAAAAGGAAAGTTAATCTTCCGTTTTATCTAATTCAAACAAAGTTCTCCAGATAACGAAGGAATCTAATTTCGACTAAAATGTGTTTTATCCCCTTCAACGTCTTGTCGCTGTTTACCGAATTCTTTCTTGACTAGAAAAATTAACAAATGAATAAAATAAAATAAAATAAAATATAATAGATTTGTGAGGGAAAGTGTTTCGATCGACTGACAACCTGTTTCGAGTACCGCTTATCTCTCAACGAAATAATAAATAAATAAATAAATAAATAAATGAAGAAGTGGGCGGTAGAGAGGACAGACTCTTCATTCACAAGGAGCTAAGATAAAAGGGGGAAAATGAGAGTGTGAAGGGTGGGAGTGGGAGTGGCCTTCGGTGGCTAACTCCCTTATGAGGGAGAAGACGCCTCTAGCCACATAGATGGATAAAAATAAACAAGAAGAAATATATAAATAAACAAATAAATAAATGGATGAATAAATAAAATAGACAAGTAAAAAAAGAAAAAAAAAAACAGAAATTCACCAAGCATTTGCAAGTGAAACTTGTGGAGTACGTCGCCGAATTGAATGGATAAATTCAGCGACTAGGGTGACCGTAATAAGATGTGTCTGGCGTCGTTAAAAGTCCCTCCCCCTCCCCTCTTCCCTCTCACTCCCTCCTTTTCGGCTCGCCAGTCCTTCTTGCACTCAGCCTCAAACATGAAAACACGATAACAATGAAGAGATCTACTGCGAAAACATGCGGTCAGCGCTATTTTGAGCTAAGCTCGTTCTCCAAATGCCGAAGTTTGATTACTCCAAGCGCAAAACGAATCTATGGAGTCGAGAGAAAGCCTATCACGCCTCATTGGGTTAACACCTGTATGGACATGCTTGCAAGTCATCGTAACACACACACACACACACACACACACACACACACACACACACACACACAAACGATCCTATTCTACTTTTATCAAGATATCTTATGAAACGAAAGAATGGCAATACATATACAAATATATGTTACGCAAGTGCCCAAAATCTCATACAATACCCCTTAACATGTACTGACCAGTATCAATAATGACCTTAGGTTGTAATGACGCAGATTTAATTTCGAAGGAAGTAAAACCAATTTCACAACCGCGGAGTCCAAATATTTCCTCAGACTCGATGGGATGTAGTGCAAGTCGAGGTTTTAAGATTAGGTTGGATAATTAAGAAAACAAGATGGTGAAATGTCACCCAATTGGTTGTTCTGTTTGCTTATTAGCTTGCCTGCTTGTACCCTTGCTTATTTCTTTCATATCAGACTCGTTTCGAAGCTAAAAGCCTCCTTTAGACATGCTTTATCCTTGCAATAATGAATATGACATTTTAAGTGATGGTAATGACGATATTCAACACATTAATAAAAGAAACAATGTTATCTTCAATAGTATCGTGCGCTCGCATGCGTGACAGACAGACAGACAGACAGACACAGACACAGGCACACACACACGTTATCTTGTTACTGGGGAGAACATCTTTTGGTCTTCAACTACTGACTGACCGAGCAAGGCGGCGCGACGCGGCGCTTTCGCCACTAGTCACGTGGCACAGGACGGGCGGAGTGGGGTGGGGTTCTAAGTTATATTATATATATACATATATATACATATATATATACATATATATACATATATATATATATATATATATATATTGTTACGGGCGGCTGGTATGTGAAGATACGTTACGTATAACGTCTAAGTGCTTAAGAACCAGCTCACTTCTAGAAGCCACTGTAGGACTGAACTATCTGGTCAGGGCCTAGATAATTCGTAAGACTAGAAGTAAAGGTAACAAAGAAGATTCCAGGAAAGGAATATTAAACTAGCGATAAAACTAGTAAACGAAATTATTAATGGAAAATATTTACAGGCAATCAACACAAAAGAGAATGGGCAGTAGGGTCAATGGGACCGTACATGATTATGAGAATATGGAAATTATCGTTCAAATAAGAAACGCAAGATACGTATACAATATGGTACTATCTAAGTACACAGAGATCAGGAACATGCATCAAAATAAGTAATAAGTACAAATATAAGTAAAGTAATGCAATGTATATCAGACACGTAATGTAGGCAAAAAGGGTGATCACTTCACACCAATCGTCTCATGAATCTAAACCTTCTAGTTTTTATCAAGAGATCAATATGTGGGAATATGACAACGAGTGAGCGAATACCGCTGCTTATATACCATTGGACCGGAAACGGGATACTTCCGGTGAAGTGTGCGAGAGAGTGAAAGGAGGGGAGGAGGGTAAGTTAACACGTCAACATGGGTAGTTTTTAGGACCCTCGACTCGCTTGAACAATCTATTTATTTAGTAACTGTCAAATCTGAGCGCTCCGAACTATTCAGGATTTCGCTTGTCTGTTTGTTCTACAAGAGTGCGCACCTCTCCGCACGTAGGCAAGATTACATATAGTGGACGGGCGTTACTGCTTAACATTGTTACAATACATACATAGACAAGAAATATGAACATAGTTATGTAATACAAAGGAACACAATTCTATAACATAATTACACATGTGACGTAATATCTAATATTACGTTACACCTCCACCGTTTGGGAAAGCTTTTCACTTTCTGTTGAAAAGCTATGTTCTAGAAAGTATGGAGTAGTTCTTTTGCGCAGGGAACAGCTTCTTGCTGTAGTAGGCGATAGTGTGAAGAACTTCGTTGTGTTCTTGCAAGAGGGCGGCACCGATACAGGTGTCGTTGGCGTCGACTTGCAGAAGAAAGGGTCGTTGGAAGTCGGGTGCCCTTAGAACTGGTGCGTTAGTGAGAAGGGACTTCAGGTTTTTGAAGGCCGTCTCACAGGTAGGAGTCCACACGAAGTCGTGGTCTTTTCTCAACAGGTCAGTCACTGGTTCGGCTACATCTTGTTTCTCAGATAAGTGTCCTACTTTTATCTGAAGATTTTGTAGTATCTGAGAGTTTTCCAAGGGAATCTCAGGAGGATTAGGCAGGTTATCAGGAGGCTCTTCCGATTTTATTGTGGTAGAGCTGCAAATTGGAATTGGATCTCTGGAATGATAAGGTTTTAAGGTATTTATGTGACAGAGACGGGAACTCTTTCTTCTGTCTGGAGTTTTGATTATGTAGTTGAGATCACTGGCTCTGGACAAGACTTCATAGGGTCCTTTGTATTTAGCCTGCAATGGATCTCCTGGTATGGGAAGATAAAGTAACACTTGATCTCCTGGAGAGAAAGTTCTAAGTTTAGAATTTGTATCATACCGACCTTTCATTACTCGTTGAGCATTCGTCAAGTTCTCTCTTGCCAACTTCCAAGCTTCTAACAACTTCTCGGTGACCTGGGACACGTATTTCAAAGAAGGAACAGGTGGTTCTTCTTTCATCCATTGTTCATGAAGTATCTTTAGGGGACCACGGACTTCATGACCGAAGACTAATTCTGACGGGCTGAATCCAAGGCTTTCTTGAATTGTTGTTCGGGTGGCGAACAACAAAAAGGGGAGTCCGTCTTCCCAATTTCGAGTGTTCTCAGCACAGAAGATTCTTAACATTGTCTTGAGCGTTTGGTGAAAGCGCTCTAGAGCACCTTGTGATTGAGGATGATAGGCGGAGGAAGTTACATGATTTATACCTAGTGTTACAAGAGTTTCTCTAAACTTGTTGGAAAGAAAATTACTTCCTTGATCACTTTGAATGTTCTTGGGGAATCCTACCATAGTGAAATATTTCAACATTTCTCTGATTATGTTTTGAGCTTTAATATTTTTCAAAGGAATTGCTTCTGGAAAACGAGTGCTCATACACACGATTGTGAGAATGTACTGATTTCCTTTACTTGAAGGAGGTAAAGGTCCTACACAGTCAATAAGAACTTTTTTAAATGGCTCTTCCATTACAGGAATGGGATGGAGTGGAGCTTCTACAATTTTCTGGTTGGGCTTACCTACAAGTTGACATGTATGACATGTTTTACAATATTGGGCAACATCTTTGACAACCGTGGGCCAATGGAAATGTTGGGTTATGTTGAACAAGGTCTTTCTTACCCCTAAGTGACCTGCTAAGGGAGTATCATGAGCCATTCTTAGAACATTATTCCTGAAACCAAGAGGGAGGACTATTTGATTCCTTACTTGCCATGGCTGGTCAGCGGTTGCGGTGGATGCTCTCCATTTTCGCATTAGGACTCCGTTTTCTATATAGAAACCTCGTGACATTTTTTCAACTTCTTCTGGAGATGAAACAATCTCGTACAAATTTTTAAGAGAAGGATCTGACTTCTGTTCTTTGATTAATTCTGCTCTAGATAGAGAAACTGGTGAAGAAGAAGATGGGTCAGTTTGGGAGAATAGGGATTCTAAATTATAGGTCTCCTCTTCAGATTTCTTGTACCGAGATCTGGTTACAGCACAAGCGGGAAACAACTGTAAGTTATCTGAAGGTTCTACTGAGGTCTTAGGGTTATTTGTTATTAAGGGAGAAATGACTTTGCTTCCAGCGATGTCATTGGCCAACAATAAGGATATTCCTACTATGGGAAGAGAGTCTACTACTGCTACTTTAACCATTCCGGTTGTTAAATCAGACCGCAAGAAAACATTATGTAATGGACATTTTACAATTCCTCCAACTCCTTCTATCAATATATCATAACCTGTATATGACTCACCCAGATTCTGCAAGACAGAATTTAAAATCAGACTTTGCTTTGCTCCTGTGTCTCGGAGTATGGAAATAGGATATTGTTGTGAACTACTACTATGAGATATAGTTCCTGAAGATACAAATGGTTTGAAACAAGGATCATGATCTGATGAGGGGGGTTCTACATTACTTGACAATACCGGCTTCTTTGGTAGTTTATCCTGAATAGAGGATTTTGAATCATCTGATTTTATATTACTTAGAAGAGTTGGTGTCTTATTGGAGAATGAGGGTGTCAGTCTCTTTCTGCAATTAGAAATGTGATGGCCAACCTGTTTACAATATGAACAAGTTACAGGGGGATTAGTCTTAAACCTTTCCATTCTTTGCCAAGGTTGGTTTGGAGGATATCGATTGAAATCAGACCTGTAACTGAAATGTGATGGGCTAGACTGATTTTCAAAGTGTTTCTTTGGGGACCAAGGATCAGAGTATTTTGTTGAATCTGGAATATGTGACTTTGACTTTTGGGATTCCATTTGTCTTGACTTAGGTTTATGATTTAGTGTGAACTCATCAGCCAATACAGCAGCTTTAGTTAAAGTTTCGGGAACATGATCATCTATAAAAATCCTAAGATCTGTCTCTAAGGTATTCTTAAACTGCTCCAATAAAATCAACTGTTTAAGTCTATCTAAGGTGTCCGTTTCACTAGCCAAACACCACCTATTGAATAACCTCTCTTGTTGAGCCGCATATTCTACGTATGTTAACTGAGGTGTCTTCCTATAATTACGGAATTTCTGTCTATAGGCCTCTGGTATTAGTTCATAAGCTTTTAAAATACAAGCTTTCATATTATCATACTCGCTTTCTGCTTCTGAAAGAGCAGTATAAATTTGCTGAGCCTTACCCTTAAATTGTGTTTGAATGATTAATGGCCAATTTTCTTTAGGGATTTGTAACTGTTGCGCCAATTTTTCCCACTGAAGAAAGAAAATTTCTGGCTCTCCTTCTGAAAATTTGGGTAAAAGTTTTACATACTTGGAAATATCTATATGACCTTCCTGAACTACGGGTTGTCTATCAACAATCCTAGCTTCTACTTCCGCCTTCTTTAATTCTAACTCTGCCAATTTGACTTTAGTTTCGTCTTCTCTAGCTTTAAATTCTGCCTCAATTTGCATTTGTTTCAGTTTAGTTTCCTCCTCTTTAGCTTTAAATTCTGCCTCAATTTGCATTTGTTTCAGTTTAGTTTCCTCCTCTTTAGCTTTAAATTCTGCCTCAATTTGCATTTGTTTCAATTTAGCTTCCTCCTCAAAATCTACTCTCCTGACCTTTAATTCAATCTCCTTAATCTTAAGTTCGGTTAGTCGTGCCTCTATTTCTAACCTATTTGAAGGAATTTGTATAGCTGTAATCTCTTCTGGAGATAAGATCTCATCTTCGATCAGATTTTCAACAAGTTCCTGAAGTATTTTTTTCTTTCGTAAACTTGTATCAATGTCTACTCCAAAGTGCTTGCCTATTTCTATCAAAGTGTCTTTAGTTTGTTTCTTTAAGAAACTTACCTTGGGATTTTGAACGAATTCTTGAATTATATCATCCATCTCTATAAGAATGTGTTAAATACCTGATCCAATATCCTGGCAAGGTCGCCACTTTGTTACGGGCGGCTGGTATGTGAAGATACGTTACGTATAACGTCTAAGTGCTTAAGAACCAGCTCACTTCTAGAAGCCACTGTAGGACTGAACTATCTGGTCAGGGCCTAGATAATTCGTAAGACTAGAAGTAAAGGTAACAAAGAAGATTCCAGGAAAGGAATATTAAACTAGCAATAAAACTAGTAAACGAAATTATTAATGGAAAATATTTACAGGCAATCAACACAAAAGAGAATGGGCAGTAGGGTCAATGGGACCGTACATGATTATGAGAATATGGAAATTATCGTTCAAATAAGAAACGCAAGATACGTATACAATATAGTACTATCTAAGTACACAGAGATCAGGAACATGCATCAAAATAAGTAATAAGTACAAATATAAGTAAAGTAATGCAATGTATATCAGACACGTAATGTAGGCAAAAAGGGTGATCACTTCACACCAATCGTCTCATGAATCTAAACCTTCTAGTTTTTATCAAGAGATCAATATGTGGGAATATGACAACGAGTGAGCGAATACCGCTGCTTATATACCATTGGACCGGAAACGGGATACTTCCGGTGAAGTGTGCGAGAGAGTGAAAGGAGGGGAGGAGGGTAAGTTAACACGTCAACATGGGTAGTTTTTAGGACCCTCGACTCGCTTGAACAATCTATTTATTTAGTAACTGTCAAATCTGAGCGCTCCGAACTATTCAGGATTTCGCTTGTCTGTTTGTTCTACAAGAGTGCGCACCTCTCCGCACGTAGGCAAGATTACATATAGTGGACGGGCGTTACTGCTTAACATTGTTACAATACATACATAGACAAGAAATATGAACATAGTTATGTAATACAAAGGAACACAATTCTATAACATAATTACACATGTGACGTAATATCTAATATTACGTTACAATATATATATATATATATATATATATTATATTTTATATATATATATATATCCATATACATATACATATTATATATATATACATATATATACATATATATATATATATATTTATAGATATATCCATATACATATACCTATATCCATATATATATATATATATATGTATGTATATATATATATATATGTATACATATATATATGTATATATATAATATATATACATATATATATATATATATATATATATATATATATATGTATATATGTATATATATATGTATATATATATATGTATATATATATATATATATATATATATCCACATACATATATATATATATATATATATATATATATACTGTATATATATATATGCAGAGTCCACTAGGAAAAGGAAAAACACACGGAGTCCGAGCGCTTTCGTGATATATTCACATTATCAAGGAGTACAGAAAAATGAGAACAAAAAAATGGAGATACAGAGTATAGATATGACAAGAGAGACATTTACCTTCCTCTCCGAAGCCTGAAAGCTCAGGTTGGGTCACTCGGCTAGTTCATGGAAACAGATCATTATTACATTAACTTTTAAAATATGTACTATCTATATTACTGACGATATATGGATCTAATCTATATAATCCTAAACTATTATTAATGAGTTGGTCATAATTGCATTTGATAATTCCTGACTCTATGATATTTCTTTCTGTTATGTTCTTACACTGTATAATTTTCGAAGCATTTTTCCAGTCAATAGGATGGTCAAATTCACAAACATGTTTAAAAAGTGCACTAGATTCTTGGCCCTTTTTTATGCTGTTTAATCCTAACCTCTAATTCTTTTCCTGTTTGACCTACATAATATTTGTCACATTTTATATACACAACCTGTAGAATTGTCAGGGGAATTCTTTATGAGAAGATTTTTTAAAGTTGTATTGTTCTTGAAAGCTACATTTACATTGAAATTTTTAAGAATATTGGGAATCTCTATAAGATTTTCATTAAAAGGAAGTACAAGTAAATTCTTTTTATCAAACTTTTGTTTTGGTTCGCCTTTATAGAATGTCCTTTTTGCTTTTTTAAAACATTTGTCCAAAAAGAATTTGGGATATCTCAACTGTGTTCCGATATCATAAATTTTGTTCATTTCGTCATCCACAAATTCTGAGCTGCAGATGCACAGGCCACGAAGGAACATGGAAGAAAATGCTGACTGTTTAATTCTATTATAGTGGGCTGAATAGTAATGTATATACGCGTTGACATTGGTTGGTTTTCGGTGAATACTATATTTAAATTTCTTTTTGCATATGTGAATGTTACAACCTAAGAAAGAAATGCATGAATCTTTTTCTTTACTTTGAACTTTCGTGTTGAACATTACTTTGGTTTTACTCTTATCAATTTTGAAACCTACTTTGAGAGTTTCTTTGTTCAGATCGCTCAGCATATTTTGCAAGTATTCAGCTCTTTGTGAAATAAAAATAATGTCATCCGCAAATCTTAAGTGGTTCAAATATTCGCCATTGATCTTCAAACCTTTTCTTCCCAACTCAATCTTCTGAAAATATCTTCCAAACAAGCTGTAAATAATTTGGGTGAAATGGTATCGCTTTGCCATACTCCTTTTTCGATCTTGATCTTTTCTGTATCTTTATGTAGTCGAATTATAGCGGTACCTTTCGCATAAATCTTTTCTATAACCCTTACGATCTGTTCGTTTGTACTCTGCGTAACGAGTTTGGTATTGCTATATATTCTACCAAGTCAAAGGCCTTCTCGTAATCTACAAAAGCTAAACAGAGAGGTATTTTGTATTCTGTCGTTTTCTCGATTAGTTGGTTCATCGCCTGCAAGTGGTCTAGAGTCGAATATCCGCTCCTAAAGCCTGCCTGTTCTCTCGGTTGGTTTCCGTCTAAAACTTGACTTAGTCCATTTGTAAGGATCTTGGGGAATACTTCATATACATTTGATAGCAACCAAATCGGTCGGTAGTTACTAAGGTCCTTCTTTTCTCCTTTTTTATGAAGCAAAATCACTATAACATTGCACCACGCATCAGGAACGCTTTCTTGACGTAAACACTGGGTGTACAACTGAGCTAACTTAATATGAACTTCTTTCCCTGCGTCTTTCAACAGATCTATCGATATACCACCTTCCCCAGGTGTTTTTCGTTTCATATTTTTAGAGCAAATTCAACTTCTTCCTTTGTAATCTCTGGTACACTAATAACGTCTTTAGATGAATTTACTTGCTCAACTACGGTCTTCGACGAGTAAAGCTCTTGGTAAAATTCTTCTACTCTTTTTACCATTATGTCTCTGCCTTTAATGATTTCTTCATTTCTATATTTCAAACGTATAATTTGTTGTCTTCCTAAAGCATGTCTGCGCTCGGCCCCTTTAATATTTTTACCTTTCCACATAGTTTCCTCTATTTCATCCATGTTTCTCTTTCTTTTCTCTGATCTCTGCCTTTTGTTGATAAGCTTGTCTAGTTCTCTTTCTATTTAGTCTCTCCTACTTTTAGGCTGCATGGTCCTTCTTTTTTTAATTAGGTCATTTGTAGCTTTGGAGTATTTGTTTTCTCTTTTTTTTTTTTTTTTTTTTTTTTTTACTTCCTACTTTCTTTGCTGATTCCCAGATGATATTCGCTAAATTCAAAATCATATCTTCCACGGTGTCCTCGTTAATTCTTAGAGCTTCGAATATTTTTTTTAAATTTCTAACTGAAATTTCTTATTATTATTCTTAACCTTTGCAAGGATTATTTTCTTTCTTAAAACTAGTTAATTTCTCTTGGGTCTGAAATTTAATTTAGCTGTGCAACCTATCATTCTATGGTCACTACCTATGCTGACTTTATTTATGACCGTTATATTGCTAATGCTTTTGCTCTCATCTAATATGATGTCTATTTCGTTCACGCTTTTGGAAGAAAGTGTTCATTATCCTCATGTTGTAGTTCTCTGCAAAATTGACCAACATCTCGCCTCTGTCATTTCTTTCACCTACTCCAAATTTCCCAATGCACGTCTCATCTCCCATCTTCTTCCTCACTTTAGCTTTAAAGTCGCCTATTACCAACGTGTGCTTACTTTTTTCTTGATCCACTACCTGACTTAAATCATCATAGAAGGACTCAATTTCATCGTCGGAACTCTGTAAAGTTGGTGCATAAATCTGAACTATTTTTAGACTGTACCTTTTACATAGCCTAATCACAATCCAAGTTACCCTGTCCGATAAGCTACGTTACCATCAACCTCTTGGCTTATCAAGAATCCTACTCCACAAGATCTTTCTTTGTCCTTACCTCTATAGTAGAACAGGTGATGACCGTCTTGTAATTGTATCAGCTTTTCTTCAGCTCTTCGGACTTCGCTCAGTCCTACGATGTCCCACTTGATGTTGTCTAGTTCTTCCAACTCTCCAGCCTGTAGTCTTCTGAGAGAGTTCTTACATTGTAAGTATATATATCTTCATTTTCTTCATGTTGTTTAATGTCCAAGACTTGGATCTGCTTGGACAGTGCTTACTCATATTCGGTGGCACACTGCCCGTAAGCACACGAGGCAATGCGGTTGGACCTTTAGGACACTAAGATCCAACAGGAACGCACGGTTTTGTTTTGGTTGTACTATTCTTGGTTGCTATGATTTTTTTTCCCCGTAATCTCACCTCCGTGCCAGCTGGTTTCTGGTGAAATATTTCTCTGGTGTCACCTTATTCATTATATTCGGTGAAGCCCTATATCTATAGGGTGCCCAATGGTTCACGCCGTCATTATGACGGTACCCCATATATCTATGAGGAATTTTTCTGCCATCAGGGACGTGCCACTTTCCAGTGGGTCCTACGACTGTGTGTGTGAGTTGCTCTTTGCTCATCTTTCTTACAAAACCTGTTCGATAAGGGTGACCCTGCAGAGATTTCCTCTCTATTATCGACATAGCTTTTGTAATAATTTTGATTATCAAGCCTATCCACCACGTACTTGTGTGTGTGTGTGTGTGAGTGTGTGTGTGTGAGTGTGTGTGTGTGTGTGTATGTGTGCGTGTGTGTGTGTGCGTGTTCGCAGACGCACGCACACATACTGTTGTAATATTTAGAGTATTGACCTCTCAAGCGGGAAGTTCGAGTTCGAGCCCCATTCACGGATTAAATGTTTCACTAAAACTTCAAGACATTAATGTTCCCTTTGATCACGGGATGGGGTGAGTGCGCTTAAGATCCATGCATTACCCAGAGATCAGGCTAAATATAATCCGAGTTCTAATGACACACGTGATCCAAGGCTATGGAAAAATACACATACACACGTAAAAAAGAAAAATCAGAATATATCCGATCCGACAACTTGACTGGATCCGATCGCGATTCGTACGTTTCTGACCCCGTTTTCGATTCCGACAGTTATCAGCGATGTTTACTTGCACTAAGAAGTCCGAGCAAAAAGGGCAAAGGTGACTCCACAGGTCACAGCTAAAAGCCTCCTGGCGTTTTTTTTTTTTTTTCTTTTTTTTTTTTTTTTTTTTTTTAGGCACACTCATAACGATGAGTCCTTAACGTCGATTCTGTCGTTATCTTCTAAGGCGATAGCCTTATCTGACCTTCAGATATGAGAGAGATATGGTCACCTATGTCTTCTCTATAGTCAAACGAATCAACGATACGTTTGAAGATACCAACTCCCGACAGTTATGGCAGTGTAGCAAACACCGTTTGAGTACGAAGCCTTGATTAATTGTAAGACATCTCGTTCACTGGATTTTTTTCTTTTCAAATAATGTACTTGAAAACCCCCAACGAGAGAAATGTATAACCAATAAAGACTTGGTCTTCAAATGGTGTTTACTTTGCCGAATTCGCGATAGTTACGGTGAGTGCGTGATGTAACGGACTTCAACGAGCTTACGTTTGCAAATAAAACAGACACGCGATGACAAGGTCAGGTGGATGAATACTTTGTCACCGACAAAGACGATGCTCGAGAGACGCCTCCTTCCCCTCCCCTTCTCACCCTCCTTTCATCCCCCCCTTCCCCTTCCCCCCTCGTTCCCTTCTTTCCTCCCCACCCTTCATCTCCAGCGTGCCTCCTTTTGTCTGCTTGTCTGTCAGTTTTGAGGCTTCTTTGCATATTATTTTGCTTTTTGACGGTGATTTTTTTTCACATTGGCAGTACAGGTGCGACATCAACAATCCGATATTTCCGACACTGCCGATATCTTGTTTCAGATATTTTGCCGATACCCGATATTCGAGTATCTATCGACGAGTACTTTTTCATGACAATTAGATTCTTAAAAGTACTGTGAAAAACGTGTTTTGTGGCTTATCAGAGCCAACTACAATTCAGTGTGCTCGTAGCAGCTATTCTTGTCTTTGGTACAATACTGTGACTAGAATATACATCCTACTACATCCACCCATACCAGACCCATAATATATCTGAACTACGAAAACATACTTGGTTGTCTGCTACATTAATACAATTTTGTTGACGCAATTTTTTTCATTCTAAACTGCTTCATGATCGTATCGAATAATCAACATCGAAAGCCTGTCTCCATGTTTCTAATTTATCCACTGGTTAGGCTTGCATGTCCGCTCCAGTCGACAGACGATGAGACGCAGGCGACACAGGGGACGCAGGCAACACAGGGGACGCAGCACAGAGCAAAGACTGACTTCCTGTTGCTGAACTGACGAACAGTTTGAACTTATCTCTCATTTGAAATGCTGATGTGGCAGTGCATAAATCTAGAAGAATTTCAAGTGAGAGAGAGGTTCAAACTGTAATTCAATTCAGCAACAGGACCTCTGCCTTTGTTCTGTGTTGCGTTGCCTGTGAGTCCCAGTTTCAGCTTAGGCTTGCGGTCAATTAGGGCCGTTAATGGGAGGACTGCGACATTCGAGGCCAGAATTTAAAAATCTAGCTTAAAGAAATGCACATTATATGTCACGCCCAGGTAGGTGGATTGCAGAATTTCCCCTGGGAAAAGTCTCGCCATATTACTATTGTCAGTTCATCTGAACTTGGTGGCAGATTTTTTAGTTTCTCCAACATCAATGAATTACAATTTTTCACCCTTTTCATGTTGGTATTCCGATACTTATCAAATCTATCGATTACGTAAATTTTTTGCTCTATATTAGATTTTCACAAATCATCAATATGTGATCCCCATGACGAGACGAGGTTTTTGTGCTTCCTCTACTGTCACCAGCACTAGGGAAAAAAAAAACCGCATCCCAAAGTGCGTTCAAAATGACTTCTTATATGTGATCAGCGAGAAGAAAACTGGGTCTCCTGTATCAACACTCGTCACCAACATGAGATCAACCTTGCTCATCCAAAAATGTCCCTAAAATGTGATCATCCCGAAGAAAGGTGGGAATGCTACGGTTAAACTTACAAACATGTGAGCTAACCCGAAACATGGGTATATTGAGTTCACGCTTATCAAAAATGTGACCAGTACAAAGAAAAACAGATCAACAAGACCAAACGCGGGTCGAATGTGATCAGTCAAGGGAGTCGCGGATCTAGCGTTCACACCTGCAACCAAAATGTGATCAACATGAAGAACGCTTTGCATTTCACTCTGTCTGTCACCGGCCGATATCATTCACCTCCGCGACAACAATTTCAGAGTCTGAAACGGCGCCTCGCTCTGTCTGGTCGATCTGACGCCGGCGCCACAGTGGGCGCTAGACAGACTTGTCACATAGCCGCGCCTTAATGAGAACAAGTTAGTGAACATCACCACAGAGACTGTACTGGGGCATCCGCATGAAGCAGCAGGTGTCAGCTAGTGGTGGTGAGTGTGGGGGGGGGGGTGTAATGATGATGGTGATGGCGACGGAGGTGGTGATGGTGGTGATAGTGTAATATGGTGGTGATGCAGATAGGTAGGACGGCATAGGCATATTTGGTCTGGTTTGGCTTGCACGCTCCACAGCACCCATTGCCCTACTTGTAATGCACGGAGATACCAGAACTTATGCAAATGGATATTACAACGATACAACAACAAAGCCTGTCGGTCAATAACAGACGCCAAGCTGGTTAGAGCGTCGCTACTTCCGGCGGTGGTAGAGGTGACGGCAGTTCGAAGCCTATCACCAGCGGGTTGGACCAAGGGCATAGTTCATTAAATTCCAAGCTACAAAGTCTCCTGTAAGGGGCACCGTCCTAGCCTCCTGAAAGGGGGGGAAGGGGTGGTGTTGCGATATCAAACCGAATCGTCATTACACAAACAACTTATTAAGCAGATAAACAATTCAAATGGTTGGAAGACAATGCAGCAGCATATTTCTTAGTTGCTTATCCAAATGAATCTTGAAACTACACTCTTCGACACATTTTTTGACCCTTCTGATTGCCTCCGTCATTGAGTGTGCCATATCCTGTCTTCATCCTCAAAAATCTCCTTGACATTCCAATACTTCTCTTTTAATCAATTTTTCTTATTTCATTATATATTAGTTTCCCCTTCCTTACATAATTTCATTCCCTCATCATACGCACGCACACACACAAGCTCTGAGCTCTCATCCGGGAGGTTAATAACTGTTGATCAAGAGTCCAACACGTGATCCAAGGCCATAGTGAATTCTGAGTGGTTTTCTCCGAAATCTTACATTCACGCATTTTAGTGAATTGTGTTGCATATATATATATATATATATATATATATATATATATATATATATATATATATATATATCAATGGTATATATAGGCAGGAGATGTCTAGTTGTGCTCTTATTATTTTCTCAAGAGTATTTTCCATATTTCTTTGAAAGGAGGCTTATGACTTCACTATATAGTCACTGAAGTTAGATCGCGATTGTATGAGACCCCTCTTCGGCAGCTTTTGATATTCTTAGTCTGTGCTTAGGGAAGAATGTTCCGAAGAATGGAATGATGATCTTACATTTTATATGCTTGTGTTCATACTTGCTCTTCACTGGATGAGGTTACCGGATAACTGGGAAAGGTTACTGGATAACTCGAAGAGGTTACCGGGTAGCTAGGGAAGTGGCGGGTTGTCGTATGCTTGGAGAGCCTCCGGCTTCGGGTTGTGACGAAATGTCGCATGCGATTTAGCTATAATAGTGAAGTCATAAGTCTCATTTCAAAGGAGAACAAGTCCGTAGTAAGAAATATGGAAAACACTCCTGAGAACAACTAGACATCATTTTCAAAGAAGTATATATATATATATATATATATATATATATATATATATATATATATATATATATACACACATTTTCCTGGTTGCTGAGACGGTGTTGGTTACTGCAGTTGTTGATGTTGGCTTAAGTATATTATTTTGTTGCCAACAGCAGTCATCAAGGCAGCGGTGCACGATGATAGTGGAGGAGGGAGAGGGGAGGGAGGGAGGGCGTGGGGGAGAGAGGGATTCTTAAGTGACCATAAGTGAATTGCCAAGGTCCATGTCATCATTTTGTACAGGTAGTAGTGGCGGCAGTAACTGTTGTGGCGACCATAATGGGGACGGTTGTGGTATCATTGGGAAAAACTGTGGTAGTGGTGGTACTGGTTGTGGTGATAGTGGTGGAAAAAGGAAGAGATGGTGGTGAATGGGATGGAGGAATGTAGAAAAGGCTTCTATCAATTTGCCAACATTGGTGGTAAATGGGAGTATGTTGGTGCGAGAGGAGGCAAATGTTGATATAAGCTGTGGCGATATTGACAACAAACGTTAGTATGGATGGCATTTTGGTTCATATAGTATTCTAGGGAAACGGTGGTGGTAGTGGTGTTGGGTGTTGGGAAAGTGGTGTTAGTGTTGTGAGTTATGGTATGGATCAAAGTGACACTAGTTTAAGGGTTAGTGTTGGCAGTGACGGTAACGATGGGCAGTGGCAGAAATAGCAGTGCGATGATGTTGGCAGAAGTGTTGGTACAGACGTCTGAGTTGATGAAGCTATTGGACCTTTAATGGGAAAAGTATAGAAACGAACAGCAGTGGTCACTGTGGCACAAAGAAGGAGGGGAAGGAGGGGAGGGGAGGGGAGGGGAGGGGGGGGAGGGGAGGGGAGAGGGATGGGGAGGGGTGGGGAGGACACAGGACACCAGAGAGGGGAGCAGTCATTCTCAGAATCGTTCATTACGCAATCAGGCGAGCGAGAAAAGGATCGAGATATTGTCGTGTTCTTTTTTTGTGCTCCCACTCACTCCTACTCAGACTGAAGGGCGCAAGCACGCACGCACGCACAAACAAATCAGTAAAATATTCGGTTTAACGCCGCGAAACTCCCCATTTGGAGGCAAGTACGGTGCCCCTTACAGATGACATTGTAGCGTGAAATTTATCAACCATGTCCTTGGTCCAACTCCCTGGTGGCAGGGTTCGAACCGCCGTCACCTCGACCTCCGTCGCAAGTACCGACGCTCTAATCCGCTCGGCCAACAGGCATAAGAAAATAAAAAGATAAATGAATAATTAAATAAATGAATAAAAATCTAGACATGATTTACGAATGGATGGAAGAAGCATTTCAGTCCCGAGGACTGCACAGAAATGGCCATAAATTATAATATAACGAGAGCCTACCGAGGATTTACTCAATAGGAAATTATCTATTCATTTATTGGTTTTTAGTATTTTGTCTGAAATAACCACCGCTTCTATTCTTGTGTCATCGAGGTGGAAAAGTAGAGTTTTTTCTTTATCAATCTTTATCAAGAACAGCATAGGAGAGGGATAATAAGTTACCTTTTATCTGCCCGTTCTAAGTGGAGAACAGTCTTCAACCATCAACGATAAAAACCAAAGCAACAGGATGTGTCTTCAACCATTAAAGAATGCTACGTGATTCTGGTCCGCAGGGGGTCCGACTAATGTCTTTATAACATAATTTCGTTACACGATGAACATATTAATTTTATTATTTATCTATTTATTTATTTTTGGTGAGACGTGAACTTTTGAAGAAAAGAGTGGCGTTCCAACCTGGAGAATGATGGTGAACAAATTCAGAATTTCATCTCCCTCAGATTGGAATAAGCACCAATTGTGTAGTTCAAGACAAGTAAAGGCCACAAGTAAAAGGTGGGAGAGTAAAATGACAACAACCAAAATGGTCTGCAGCTTATCCGACAGACACAACAATATGAAAAATAAAAAAAATGTATTTCCTTTCGTCAGAAGTAAGAAGAGAATAATGAAGAGTAAAAAAAAAATGATGGGAATATCTGTTTAAGGTAGGAGTGATGAAATGTCATAAAATAAAATAAAATAACAATACAAGGTTTCTCAAAGTTATAAAGTAACAGCTTTCCATACATATGCATCAACTTTGGGATGAACCTAACAGAGGAAATAGTTTAATATTATTTTCTATAGTTTAACGTCATAAACTCCCCCCTATCGAGAGACTAAGACGGTGCCCCTTACAGAAGACTTTGTACCGTGGAATTTAATGAACCATACCCTTGGCTCAACTTCGCCAGTAGCAGGGATCGAACCGCCATCCCCCCCCCCCCCAACTTTCGCCGTAAATAACAACGCCCTAACCCGCTCGGGCAGCGAGATAACGTTCAATAGAAAAGAATACACAAATAAATGGAGGCAAAGAGTCGTGATCACAACAGTGCGTCCTGTGGCGGACAAGCCCCCACATGTGCTATTTCGGCTTATAGCATCGCAGACTCAGAAGTAGAGGAGCCTAGAGTTGGGGGACTGTGTAGAAATAGTTGGCCTTCGGCCTTATATTAATTGTGTGTAGAATAAGTCTTTAGTACTCCTATATTGCATGTATTTGTATCCTCATAGAAACACACTTCAGGCCTACGCCCGGCAACCCTGTGCCAGCCAGAGGCAAGCTACTTTTCGGTATTCACAAAGAGTACTTAAGGGGTGCCGGGGTCAGGTCGCGGTCAGTCTCCTTCTAGGCCTACTCGGGGCCAGTTGTGCGTGTATATGTACACCAGTATTACGTAAATAAAACCCAGAACCTAAAACCGACTGTCAATCTTCCCGGTTGTCACTAGCCCAGTAACGACACCCAGTTACAGTCCCATTCTAACAATGATCTAACACACACACAATTTCAAAAATACACACACACACAAGGAGAGAGAGAGAGAGAGAGAGAGAGAGAGAGAGAGAGAGAGAGAGAGAGAGAGAGAGAGAGAGAGAGAGAGAGAGAGAGAGAGAGAGAGAGAGAGAGAGAGAGAGAGAGAGAGAGAGAGAGAGAAACATTCGCGAATTCAAGGCTACAGAATGTAGCGCATTTCTAAGTCTCAAGATTCAGTTGGATAAAACCCAAAGCAACAAAATGTAATTTATGCCAATTACTTTGTTTGCTTGTTCGCGCGCTTGTTTATTTATTTATTTTTTCAAGTTTGTTTACTTTTTCTGCATCCGACCTTGTTAAGGAACGAAAGGTCTCCTGTCAGTATGTTTTGCCATTATAATCCAGTTGGACACTGCACGATGACACTAGAATCTTATAAAAAAAAAAAAAAATACTCACGACATCGACCGTCTTGACAATTTTCTGGCTGACTACTTTCATCAACAGAAAGAAGGAGACCTCAGGTGCGGTGGGGGTAGGGCAGGGTGCTTCGCAATGCTGAATGAAATAGCTTGGCGGCAGCAGCAGTTAGAGTGAGCCAATAAATATCCTCTAAGTACGGGAGGAGGAATGCAGTCAAACGATTAACGTAAGTCCAACAAGGGCTCTATGTCACATTCCTCTTTCTCCTCCTCCTCCTTCTCCGCTTCCTCAGTCAACACGGTGGCTCTCTGGCAACGTGTTTTCTCAACTAATTTATTCGGATTTTATAACACGGTCATCTTAACTTACGGCAGAAGAAACAGTGTCGATCTATCTAGACTTTGAAAAGGCTTTTGATACTGTCCTTCATTAAAGACTACATGGTTAAGCCGCGCGAGGAGCCAGTGAAACAGTAATAAACAAGACGCTATTCGGTATGGTAAAGTTTCTAGCTTGTTATATATAGTGAAAGGAGTTCTTTACAGTTCAGTTCTTAGCCCAATTCATATTACAAGCCGGTATCTGAGAGTTTTGATGAATACATTAAATACAAGTTCAAATCAACTGAATGTGGTTGACAAAATTCGATCCCGGTATAAGTTAATACGTTAGGTATTGCATACAAAGAGAGTATCACCCATGGCAACTGACCAACTCTGTTGTCTCATTTCTCTCTTGCAGAAAACCCGCGGCCTGCAGGAAACCGACAACATCCACCGATTCAGTTCATAGCTCTTGTATTACTGTCTGTATGGAGTGTTGGCATAGGATGTAATCTGTGTCTTTAGTGTGAAGATTGCATCTTCAGTAACTGGATTTTATTGCAAAGACCATTCTGTGTTGGTACTATTCTTAACTGTTGGGTGGCGACCTAAACGTAGACGTACTGATGCAATCCTTGCATGCCTTGGAAATGATTTCTCCGTTGGTGGGATTTTGGTGGAGCATAGAATTTGGCGGTTCTTCGCTGTGAAGTACTTGCTTTGTGATCTGGGTTGTGTGTATTTTTGCAGGACTTATTATGAAACCATGGGGGGTAGGTGTAGGTTTTCGAGTAGAATGCCTCTGGGTTACACCCATTACTTCCTTGGAAATAGGAAAGAACTGGTTTACCAATAGAGTGGCTAACGAATAGAATAGACTTAGTAACCATGTAGTGAGCGCTGAAGCCATTGGCTGCTTTAAAAAAAGATTAAATAACTTTATGGATGGGGATGACAGGTGGCATTGGACATGGAACTGATTAATGTAGGCCTTATGGTTTCTTGCAGTCTCCTTCATTCTTACATTCTTAAAGGATGATATTCTAAAATGTGTTTTAAATATTGGAAAGAGTTTTTATACTATCTACCCTTTCCCTTTGTTCAAATTCGTCACTAAAGGGGGGTTTACACGGTCTAACGGTTCGTCGAACGCGGTTCGACAGACTCGTGTTTAAAGTGGTGTATGAACGTGTGAACGGGTTATTTGGTTGTCGAACACGTTGGTTAAACCCCAAATACCCCGTTCACACATCACTTTAAACACGTGTCTGTCGAACCGCGTTCGACGAACCGTTAGACCGTGTAAACCCCCTCTAAGTCTCACGGAGCTATAGCCTTGTTCACATACACGGTTTGAACTTCGCGGTAACATCGGCGGTACCGCATAGTCAAGGAGAAACTGCACGGTTGTTTGTGAACGCCTCCATTGACTAAAGGGGCATTTAGACGGTCAAACGGTTTGACAAACCCGGTTTGTCAAACAAGTGTTTGAAGTGATGTTTGACCGTGTGAATGGAATATTTGGTTGTCAAACACGTTCGACAAACATGTTTGACGACCAAATACCCCATTCACACGGTCAAACATCACTTCAAGCACTTGCCTGACAAACCGGGTTTGTCAAACTGTTCGACCGTGTAAATGGCCCTTTACACTGTAAATGAAGCGCCGCGGTTCAAACCGCTAGTGTGAAGAGGAACTAATTCTCCTTGTAGATTCCTTATACCTCTACTAATATCAGAACACCTAAATAAAGATAAATTCCCATCCAGGGTCACAGCTTTATCTGTAGCAGGGGTTTCCTTTGTCTGAATAAAATCATTTGACGGCACCCAGAATGACCGCACAAGTCACGAATAGCAGTGAGAGTATTAATACCGTGTGACCTTTTCTACGTTTCCATTGGTATAGTGATAACCACATTAATGATAATCATTACACCATCCTGTGCCTTTATCTTTATTTCCTAACAACAACAATCTTCATATTTGTTCTCTCTTCTAAGACACACACACACACACACACACACACACACACACACACACATGGCGCTGTGGTTAGAGCTCTGGCCTGCCACTACGGAGGTCCGGGTTCGATCCTCGCCCGGGGCTGAAATAATATCAGTATCGCAGCGCTGAGGGGTGTTACTCCAACTCTCGTGGGCGGGGAGTTGGGTGTGTGTGTGTGTGCAAGGTCATAGCATTACCCATAGATCGGACCTACGAGCTCTGAGCTCTCTTCCAGGAGGGAAATAGCTGTCGATCACGAGTCCAACACGTGATCCAAAGACCAAGTGAATACAAGTGAATACACACACACACACACACACAGACATACACACACACAGACATACACACACAGACATACACACACACACACTCACACACACACACACACACACACACACACACACACACACACACACATTCTTAAAGACAACCCGAACACTTCGCCTCTTATCATCATCATCATCATCATCATCACATTCCTGCATGTTCCATGCACCACTTCTAAGGGTCCTTGGTCTCCCCCAGTTCAGTTTTGCCCAGACTCGTCTCAAATGATCCTGCATACCTCGTGCGCACCTTCGTGGCTGTGGAATGAAGACTAACAAATCACAGAGGGAACGGTGTTGAGGGGAAGGGAAAGGAGGGGTGAAGGGAAGGGAAGAAAGGGAAAGGGAGGGGAGAAGAAAGGCGAGGACAGGGAAGAAGAGGGGAAAAGGGAGAAGACAGATGAGGGGACGAAAGGGAGGACACGGGAGAGGGGAGCGGTGAACTAGGAGGAGAGGGGTGAAGTGCATGGGGAGAGAAGAGGGGAAGGAAGGGAAGGGAAGAGGAGAAGAAGAGGGAAGAGAAGGAGGGGAGAGGAGAAGAGAAGGGAAGGAAAATGGGAGGGGAGGGAAGAGAAGGAGGGGAGGGAAAAGAAGGAGAGGAGAGGAGAAGGGAAGGGAAGGAAAATGAGAGAGGAGGGACGATGGGAGGGGAGGGAAGAAGAGGGGAGGGAAAAGAAGGAGGGGAGAGGAGAAGGGAAGGGAAGGAAAATGAGAGAGGAGGGACGATAGGAGGGGAGGTAAGAGGGGAGAGGGGGACGGGAGGGGGTAAGAGAAGAGGGAAGAGGGGAAAGGGAGGTAAGAGAGGAAGGGAGGGAAGATGGGAGGGGATGAAAGATGGGAGTGGAAGGAAAATGGGAGGGGAAAGAAGATGGGATGGGAGGAGAAGGGAGAGGAGGGAAGATGGGAGGGGAGGGGAGGGGAGGGAACAAGGTAGGGTAGAGAGGAGGGCAGGGGAAGGGAAGGGGATGAGGTGAAGGGAGTGGAAGGAAAATGGGAGGGGGTGAGAAAGAAAACGGGAGGGAAGGGAAGATGGGTGGGACGGGGAGAGAGTAGGGGAAGGAAAATGAAAGGGGAGGTAAGAGAGGGAGGGGAAGGGGAGAGAGGAGGGAAGAGGGGGAGGAGAGAGAAGAGGGGCGAGGAGAGAAGAGGGGAGGGGAGAGAAGAGCGAAGGGAAGGAAGAGGTAATGGGAGAGAAGAGTGAAGACGGGAGGGGGAGTGAAGGGCTGGAGGGGAGGGGAGGGGAGGGGAGGGGAGGGGAAAGGGGGACGAGATTGGAGGAGTTGGAGGAAAAACAAGAGGAAAAGCAGGAGGATAAGGAGGAGGAAAAACAGGAGGATCAGGAAGAGGAGGAGGAGGGGTGGAGGAGGATCAGGAAGAGGAGGAGGAGGGGTGGAGGAGGATTAGGAGTGGAAGGAGGAGGAGGAGGAGGAGGATCAGGAGGAGGAGGAGAAGGATCTGGAGGAGGAGGAGGATCAGGAAGAGGAGGATCAGAAGGGGGAGGAAGATCACGAGAACGAAGAGGAAGGAGGAGAAAGAGGAGGGGGAGGGGGGGAGGAGAAAGAGGAGGGGGAGGGGGGGAGGAGGAGGAGGAGGAGGAGGAGGAGGAGGAGGTTGAGGAGTAGAGAGGAAGGAGATAGACCAGATAGCTAGCAGGGAATTTAAAACTGTTGTGTCCTTACGGGTAATTGAACCAGGCCATCTCCTGGCAACAACCCCGACCCCGACCGCAGGGATCTCCTCCCCCTCGAACCCGCCGCGACCCCTCTGCCTTACCTCGTCCTCCCCCTCGGGTCGATCAACCCACGTCCGTCCCAAAAATAACCCCGAACCCAGCGGCCCAGAACGGCGAGGGGCGTCTTCGGCAGGAGATGCTTAACTGCGGCAGAAGCCGTCGTTTCTGCACGAGATTAGTGTTTCTTGGGCAGGTGGCGGGAGTTTTTTGGGAAGCCATTGGGAATCGATCTGGTGTCCTTGGAATCACGACCGGGTACGAAAGTAAACGTACCACGCTTCACATAAGGTAAAGTATAGCTAGATAGATAAATAAATAGATAAATGAATAAATAAATGAATAACTGAGTAAGTAAAGGACCAAGTAAAACTGAATTGATAAAGTACCAAACAAATACACAAATAAAAATAAAAACAAGAATATATTAGCTTGTAGCCAATCTTACCCATTAAATAAATCACATAAATAAAATACAACAAAAAACAAATTAAGTCTTTCGTGCAGCTGAGTGGGGTGGAGCAACTTTCTTTTTCACCAGGACAAAATTGATTTTGAAAGCAAAGGAAACTCAGCCGGAGATACGGGATTTTATTTTCCTGTATGCCGCTATTTCTTCACTTAACATATTTCTATCAATAAGTCAGTCAGTTGTGAACCCAGCTTCTCTCTTGCAAGATATACGTGACCCCTACGAAAACACCAACGTCCTCTGGTTCAACTCGCAAGTCACTCAGTGAGGAGATTTTGTGTTGTCTAGAATGAGTGAAGGACGATGTCGTACGAGGTGCTATTTGTCCTTTGGGTGATGGTTGCAATGGGGGTTAGATCCAGTCCGATTCTGTGTTGGGACCGTTCTAAGAGTGCGCGGTAGTGACCGGAACGTTGGCCTGACAGCGCAGGTATTACTCTTCTTGGGAGCGATTACTTTGCTGGGTTTATTTCTGGTGGAGTTTGGTGGAATATACAACTTGGCGTTCCCTTAAGGAGTGCTTGTTTTGTGACCTGTGCATGTGTTTCTGTATGGACGTAGTTGTACTGCAAGGGACTAGGTTATTATAGTTGTTTGGGTAGAATACTGCTGGGACTTTTTGGGTTGCGTATAGTGGGTTATGTCTGTGATGTGAAGGGTAGGTGGGCTAGAGGGATCGTGCGTGGAGGCTACCAATTTCATGTGTTGCAGTATGGGAAAATCTTCGCTATAACTTTAAAAAGTTTCTTCTAAGACATAAAAGTTTGTACGGATAACTTTGATAGTACTCTAGTATTCAAGACTTGTGATATCAAAAGTGATCTGAGTCGATGAAAATGCTCTGGATATATATTTACAGTCTGGTATAAGATGTCGAAGCTGGCTTGGTCTGGCGGTCAGCAATGCCTGGCGTCACGCCACGCGATCCCAACTGGAGCAGAGGTCAGCCTCAGTTCCTTTCACTTCTTCACCCCCTCACTCCCTGCCAGACATTTTTTACGACTCAGTGTCATGCCACACCCCCACCCATGTTTTTGATGGATTTTCATTAGAGGGATTTTTACTAGAGTAATTGATTTAAGATTCTTCCTCAGGCGGGTCAGTACAGCCGGACTGCGATATTGGTCGACGTTTTTGTGGTATCCACATCTAACAACAGATCACACAGGATGAGGTTCTATTATTTACCACTTATCAATTTACCTATTTATGTGCATACTTACCTATCAATTTTCTTATATTTTTATTGCTTATTTTGCAACACTTGAACGCTACCATGAGACACATCTGCAACATAGAGAACAAGCATCGCTCAAGGCGCCATCTTTGCTCTCAAGATCATGACTTCACCTCGCAGACGTCTGTAAGTCCGCCCGCCTTAGATAACAAACCCACAAACCTCAAGATAAGGAGCCGACCACTATAACCACCGGTCCATCACACATCTTGAAACGAAATCCCCCGACGATGCTCAGTGTCTGTTCCATCTCTAATATTATGTTATTTGACGTAAAAAAAATATATGACGTCAGAGGTATATATATATATATATATATATATATATATATATATATATTATATATATATATGTCATATGTATATATGACGTCAGATGTATATATGACGTCAGAGGTATATATGACATCAGAGGTATAACGACGTCAGTTGTACTAGATTTTAGAGGTATAAATGATGTCAGTTGTATACATATGACGTCAGATTTATACATGGCTTCAAATGTATATATGACGACAGAGGTATGTATGGCGCCAAAGACATATTTGACGTCAGGTTATATATGACATCAGATCGAGGTCCCCTTTATTTGTTTTCAGCGATCTTTCCGCGACGTCGGTGCTGAAAACGTTCCTGTGAAAGGCGCGCTTCTTGTGCAATGTCCACTGCCCGCGACACCTTGCCTCGGCAAAACCTCAGCTGCGGTGGCAGACTTTCCAGTCTTTATTCTGGCTAAAGCCAAACTATTTTATTCGGCGTAGGATACGTCACTGACTGTTTTTCTTCTCTTTCATCTGATCCCTGTTTGGGCCCAGAAGGTCTTGCACACGGAATGGGATGGGATGGGCTTTCTTGTGTTCATTTATTATAACCTCTTCATAAAATGGTAGATGGACTGACTGAGCTATAAGAAACTATATTAATCTGTTGAAGTGAGCGCCTTTGCCAAATGTATAATACTCAAACGAAGGAAAAGGTCAACGAAAAGTGAGGGCTGAAAGCAAACTTCTCAGCAATATCAGTAGAGGTTCTCTCTCTCCCTCGTTCTCTCTCTCCCCCCCCTCTCTCTTTTGCGACTGCGTACACCATCCACCCACCCACCACCCTCGCCCGAGGCCGCGACCCTGGCAGCAAGGGGTCGACCGACCTAGCAGGGGACCCGGTTTCCGCTGATACATGTCTGCATTCGATGGTAAAAAAATGAATTATGAACTACGGCCCGTTCGTACCCTTCTGGCACTGAACCCCCGCCCCCTTCATAGCTCTGTATTAACCGCTCCAATGCAAAGTTGATCTTTCTCTCTCTCGGGTGAATAAAATTGCATGGGGGCTGAAGGAATAAGAAATAAAGCTACACAAAGTAGCGGATGGGGTGATCGAGACAAACGCCAAGATGTGGTTAATTCTTTCAATGTTGGAGAGGTTTTCCTGGTATGAATAAAATCGTTTGGTGGTAGCCAGAGGACACACTTCAGTCGTAGTCTCCACTTACGTAGTAAGGTCCCCTTAAAGGTAAGTTTAACTCGTTGCGATTATCACTCAACTATGATCGTTCATGGCTCAATGATGATCGTCAAACGATTGTCTAGAGCACTAAGTCTTTGTTTTTGAATGCGACTGTTTTGTTTCTAGTTGCAAAGTACGCGACTGATAATTCTAACCGAACTTACAACCAACGCGTTCACCCAGGTACGATGCCAGGTATGATGCGCGTCGTCATCCGCCAAACAAGGCATACCTAAAGGTTACCTTAACTGAACAAAATCGTCGGGAGCTGGCTAGAGCATCAACCTCCTTCCTCTGATACTTCTGTCGTTAACGCTAGTTGCCACCAGGCGATTTCATTCGGCAAATTGAAGTCCTCTCCGCAGTGACATTTACATCAATTATCCTTTCCACTGCTATTCAAGACATGTACATTTGTTCTGGTTGTCTACGGGTGATTTCATTGAAGTGGGGCAACACCCTCAACTGCAAATTATTCAATACATGTTTGTGTGTAGGTCATCAGCAAGCTTGAATTAATCACGCTTTAATCAATGTTTCAATTATTCAATTACAATGACAAAACTTAAATTCCAAATTTCAAGTTCATTCATAATGACATGGGCCCTATTCTCAGGTTACAATTATGATTATTATACACAAAATTCTAAACCAACTACGTATGGAATTACAGTTAAAAGCTTGGCCGGGTTTGGTTAAGATAATTAGGTTTCAAAGTATCAAGTAACTGAATCTCATGATTGATATTGGATCCTACATTACATTGCGGTTACAAGTCTGCTTATGGTCTCCATCGACGCTGTCACTTTAAAAGATAATTATAATCAAAATTACAATTATTGTTTATTCTTTTTGTTGAATTAGTTACAATCATTTTCATTATACGATTAATCAAATTTGTGCAATTAGTTGCCTAGTTTTCAATTACAATTACTGGCACAAGTCTGCCGTCATAATTTGAACAGCAAATCATAATAACGATTATTGTTAATTTTCAACACTGAGTTACCCGCGCGTTCTGCCAATGTACCACGGCGGGCATCTACTATTACTCAAAGTTTTGCGATACATTATCAAATTTCTTCTTACAAATAATAGTTGGTCCGAGCCTCCTGACCGCCATATAGTTTTTATTCGACTCAGCAAGAGGGGGCGGGCTGCCCCTGAACGAGGTCACATGACTGTAACCCAGTCTACTCTGGCGACGTTGCTACCCACCAACGCCGAGCTCCTCTCAAGCGTTGAATAAAATCAGAATAATGTCGTCCTGATGAAGACGCTGGAGCGACACCACGATGATGATGAACGAAACAGTCTTCCAAACGAAGATCAGACTAATGAACTAACGGCTGCAATAACAGAGAAGCGAGGAAAACGACGAGAGAAAGAGAAAGAGAAAGAGAGAGAGAGAGAGAGAGAGAGAGAGAGAGAGAGAGAGAGAGAGAGAGAGAGAGAGAGAGAGAGAGAGAGAGAGAGAGAGAGAGGGGGGGGGACGGCGCTTTTCCATGAGGATCTAATTCATCTTCGGAGACGCCGCGATAGTGAAGGGGTCAGAGGAGATCTATGATGAAGCTGATATACCGTGTTGCGCGAGACAGGTAGCTGAGCAACGAGAGATAAAAAAAAAAATAATAATAAAAAATAAAAATAGATAAAATAAAAACAAATTACTAATTGGACGGAGCTCAAGCGTAGCAGGAGAGGTCCAGCAGGTGAATGTGTGTGTGTGTGTGTGTGTGTGTGTGTGTGTGTGTGTGTGTGTGTGTGTGTTTGGGAGGGGTGATTTAGAGAAGATGGTAGGAGTAACATGGCGAAAGTTGGCATGATGCTGATGCTGCTACAGATAGTGATCCTGTTGGTGGGGATAGTGGTGGTAGTGATGATATTACCGCAGCTGTATGAATATCTGTTGTCGTTACATTTGTTACCCTGGTGTCAATTGTGCTGATGATAGTGATAGTGATGGTGTTATTGGTGTAGAATGTGATGATGTTCGGATTAGTGATTAAGGTATTGCTGTTGGTGATGACTGATCTTGTAGTTGGTGATGACTGTGTTGGTGGTGACTGTAGTGTTCGCAGTGCTGCCAGTAATACTGGTGGTCTTGTTGGTGGTGATAATATTGGTGATAGCGATGATGGTGGTGACGAGGGTGGTACTGATGATCGTGGTAGTAATAATGGTAACTATAGTGGTGATGATGGTGATGATTGTGGCGGTGGTGGTGATGGTAATGATGACACTGGAGATCTCAGTGATGGTGATGCTGGCGGTGAAGATGCCGGCGGTGGAGAAGCTGGTGGTGAAGATGCTGGTGGTAGTGTTGTTGGTACTGGTAATTATGGTGTTAGTGCTGATGACGGTGTCGGTAGTATTGTTGGTGATGTTGGTGTTGGTAGGGGTGGTGGCGTTGGTAATGCTGGTGGTGGAAGTTGAGGTGGTGATGGTGGTACTGTACTAGCAGCCTCCCACTGGGTCCCTGCAACGCTGTCAAGAGGACTTGCAAACTCAAGGCCATCACCAACCAACACTGACCGACCATGTCCACAGTCGTCTCTTCTTCTTCTTCTTCTTCTTCATCCTCTTCCTCCTCCACTCTCCTTCCTCTTCCTCTCCCCTCTTCCTTTCTCCTTCCGACTCATCTTTCGTCTTCCCTCTTCCTCTCTCCTTCCTCTTCCTACTCTTCTCTCCTTCCTTTTTTTCTTCCTCCTCTTTCTTCCTCCACTTTTCTCAGATGAAGTATTTAAAAATAATTACTACTCAGACGTTGGGCGAATCCTTGGCACTAGAAGAGAAATGGAAAACACAAGAAGGAGGAGGAGAAGGAGTTGCAGAAGAAGAATAGGAAGAAGAATATAAAGAGGAAAAAGAAGAAGAATATGAAGAAGAACGAGAAGAAGAAAATGGAGAAGCAAAAGAAGTGGAAAAATAAAAAGGAAAAGAGGAAGAAGAAAAAAATAGAGAAAGAAGAAGCAAATCTCTCTGTAGCGATTCACAATCTTTTTCCATACTTACTTTCTTTAGTAGTTTTGCGTCATCTGCAAATAAGTTCACGTAATATTCTACACTTTCATCCATCTCATTTACATATATAGCAAACATTATCGGGGCCAGTACTCCCTGTGGGACTCCACTAATCATTTCTTCCCAAGTAGAATTTTCATCTCTGAGCACCACTCTCATTTTTCTTCTATGCAAGAAATCCTCCATTTCAACAGTTTGTTGTTTCAAGCTTTCTTAATCATTTTTTGCGTGGTACTTTATTAAACCCCCTTTGTAAGTCCAGGAAAGCATAGTCTGCCCATCCGTCCCTTTCTTGTATTATATTGCGGTATTTAAACACTTACACACCAGAAAGGTGGGGACGTTCTGTTGTACGTTAAAAGCAATGTCCATGCCTGTGTTTTAGAGAAAGTGAAACAGGATGCATATGATAGTTTGAGTAGAATTAACCCAAAATGTACAAAAAATGAATGGTGTAATATATAGCCCAAAGACATTATCATTAGCAAACGACAAACTGTTGTTTCAAGACATGTCTAGTTTCTGCAACCTGGACTTACTGATATATAATGGGTGATTTTAATTTTACTGACATTGACTGGATGACCCTTGAACATGGCCATATAGGTAGTCGTTTGATATATTTTCTCGATGACATTTACTTAGTTCAGCATGTAAAAAAGCCCACAATACATGGAAATTTACTCGATCTATTGATCACTAGCCGTGAAAGCATGATAACCGATGTAGAAGTTGGTGAAACTATTGCAAGTAGCGATACTTGTTTCTAAAATACCCAATTTCAGTAAAGCTCAGTTCATAGGATTAAGTTAGGAGCTTCTGATTACATATTGGAAGGCAAAATTAAGCGAAAGACCTGTAGATCAGATGTGGGAAATGTTTCACAATACGCTAAGATGATTTATACTTACATCCCGTTTAAGGACAGACACCCCCCAAATCAGGCTTGCCCAAAATGGCTTGACAAAGAAACTGAAAAATGTATTGCTAAAAAGAGACAGGCTTATAAGAAATACAAGTACTCGGGTGCACCTAATGACTATCAAAGTTATGTAATAATACAGAGATTAAAAAAAAACGACAATAAAAAGAATCTTAAAGGAAATGAAAAATTAGATTGTTGTTCCATTAGAAATTATTTTCAAGAAATCCATCATACCCGGAGATGTCCCAAGAGAATGGAAGTTAGCTAACGTTACTCCCATATTCAAAAGGTGACTAAAAGAAACCAAATAACTACAGGCCTATAAGCTTGGCTTCAATCGTAGGAAAAATTATGGAAACTATCAGAGATGCTATCGAACATCATTTAGAAAGTAACTGCTTGTATTGGTAAATGATAGCCAGCATGGATTCAGACGTAAACGTTCTTGCGTGACTAACTTACTCGAATTCTACAACACGGTCATCTCGAATTATGACAAAAGAAACAACATAAATTTGATATATCTCGGCTCTGCAAAAGCTTTTGATACCATCGCACACGAAAGACTACTTACTAAATTAGATTCACACGGAATAAATAGTAGCCTATTAAGTTGGACTAGTAATTGGTTGAATGATCGAAAACAGAGTTGTTCTAAACGACAAAACTTTTAGATGGAAAAATGTTATGAGTGGAGTTCCTCAGGATTCCGTTCTTGGGCCACTTCTATTCATAGTGTGTATATATGTATGTATATATATATATATATATATATATAATATATACCACGGACTAAAATCTATTGTCTCCGAATTTGTTGATACAAAACTGTGCGGAATGGTAAATGATCACTTTAACCAATTAGATATTCAAGAATATTTAGATCAACTACAGCATTGGTCTGAAGAGTGGCTAATGAAATTTAACACAAGTAAATACACATGCACATAGATAAAAATAACAGTAAGTACGATTGCAAGTTATTTGGAAAATCGTTAACAAAAGTGGGTAGTGAAAAGGAACTCGGCGTAATTATCAGTAACGATCTCAAATCGTCTAAGCAGTATATTTCAGCCTCTGAGAAAGCAAATAAGATTCTAGGACTGATTGCGCGATCTTTTGACTTCGAAAGTCCACCTATTATTAACAATCCTTTTCGGTCTCCGTTTTTTTCTCGTGTTTTTATTATTAGCTTCATTTCTTAGTGCCTCAATTCTCTTTTTCCTCGTCCCTCATTTCCTTTCTTATCCATATACTTTTGTAGTTTTCACTTTTTGCCAACTTTCCTGTTTTTGCTAATACTTCTGTTATTATTTGTGACCTTAGTTTAATATTTGGAGGTAGATTCTGCGCCATCCTGTGCACTTCTATTTCCTTTTCTATTTCTTGCCCTTCATCTTGTACTTTCAGAATTTCCTTTGCTATTTTTTCTCCTCTTTTTCTCTTAAGTACCTAACTGAAGTATGTTTTTCCATTATATCATATACCAATATGCACTTTTTTTTTTTCCTATGTCCCTGACCCAATTTTCTTTTTCTTTGATTACTTTAATAAATGTTTCGCATTTTCTTGTACTTGTTGTTGGACAATTTCTTTAAAGGCTATCTTTTTATTCTCCTGATCTAATTTCCATTGGTTTTTAATTTTTTGAAGATCTGTCTCCCTTACACTATCTCCAACTTTCTCGGTCACCTCTTTAATTTGTTCGTTTACCTCTTTTTTTAAACCTCATTTTTGTTATTATCTTCGTTTTTCATCCTTTCATTTTCATTTTTTTTTTTTTACTTCGATTATCTATTTTTTAGGTCACTTACCTATTTCTGAATTTTTTTTTTAATTCACATCTTTATACATTGCAAAGTATTCATTCTTTAGATCTATAATTTCTTTAACTCCGTAATCTCTTAATTCCATGAAATATTTTTATAACACGTCTCCCTTTCTAATTCTATATTTTTACCCAGTCTTCTATCGTCTCTTGCAAAGCCGGAAAAAAAAAATCCTCTTCATACCTTTGATTCCGTTGTGGAGTCTCAATATTACAACTTTTCTTATGGATGACACCTAACGGCGATTCAACCCTGCTCGCATCCAGTTTTCTTCTAGTTGCTTCGCTATATTTCTGCCTGTTTTGACTATCCTCCATTTTTTCTTCTTTGGCAATCTTTAATTTCATTCTATTAACTCATTTCGGGCACCCTCAAGCACTCCTCTACCCACACAAATACCAACTAGGCGTTCGTTTTCCTCCAACTTAGCGAAAAAGCTCTATTCTCCAGTCCTCATTCGAGACGACCTTTCCAGTCGGTGGTCGGTCCGTATGTATGTATGTATGTGTGTGTGTGTGTGTGTGTGTGTTAAGGTGATGGCACACTAGGCTAGCATACTGTTTACTTTTGCTACTTCGTTTGAGTAAAAACGATCTGGATTACAATATTCTAGACTTCCGTAAGAACATCTCAACAATGTATCTAGGTTTAACTCCTCTTAATTCGTCATTCGGTTTCTCACTATATGACGCAAGAGTAATTTGACATTTGAAAATTCGAAAAACAAAAGATTGTAACAGATGTCGTTTCTACTCAAACGATGTAGCAAAACCAAGTAGTATGCTAGCGAGAAATGCCTAGTATGCCGCCACCTTTAGTTCTGGAAAAAGATGGTCGATTTTCTTCGGGTGATGGGTTGTCTCTGGCCTCGAAGGGGTCTCGACCCGACGAGATACTCTTTAGACAGAAGACCGCCTGTGTTCAGCGAGGTTCGTTGTTCAACTTATGCCAATCGCGACCATCTGAACATCTTGAATAGACCAAGTCTCACACACAAGCATAAACCTTTCTTCTTCTCCAAGGATTAATTATTAGCTAGGTCGGCCTCGAACGCAGATTTCCTCCTCTCTTCGTTTTATCAAAGAGGACAAAGAGCAGTCATGAAAAAAAGAAAAAGAAAAATATGCTGAACAAAAGGCCTGTATATCTGGCTCCGCAGAGAGCATCAAGGTTTCGAGCCACACTCGCGCCATCAACCCCTTCCGTACCGGGTGGGTCTCTTCCTTTCACTCTGTCTACCGTTAGACGATTTCATTCACCTCCGTGCCAACCCCCCACCCCACCCCGTTCATGATGAGGTTATGACCTATCTTCGTTAACCCCTTGAATACCGGGTGATATATGTTTTTTTAAGCCCAACCACAGGGTAATTTAATCAATTTCCTTGGTACCCACTTGGTAACTATGGAGTTATAACTTATAATGATCTTTTAATTTCATTTTTTATTTGTTTAGGGAAAAGTCCGCATCGACATCACTATACGAAGTTTCAAGTCCAAACAGTCATCATTCTTGACTGATAACTCGATTGATCAGGCGCCTATGAACGGCTTCCTCTCGGCTGAAACGCCGGTGGAGAAGGTTATCATCGGTTATCTTAAACTTGTTCGTTTTTATTCGCGACAAGCTTTATGTTGGTATTTATGATCGAGTTTAACTCGCCTATTCAGCACTGATACGGGGATGAGAGAGAGAGAGAGAGAGAGAGAGAGAGAGAGAGAGAGAGAGAGAGAGAGATAGTTACAAAAAAAACTTAGTACTTCAAAAGGTTTTACAACCCATACCGAGGAGGTACCGTTAAAAGGTTACTGGGCATTCATACTAGCACTTACACTAATGTTTGTAGCACCTTGTCTAATTGACTTGGAGCTACGCAACAGAGGAACTGTTTACCACGTCCTTTGGCAGTCTGTTCCAAGTGTTGCAGATTTTATAGGTAAAAAAAGTCACCAACCTTGTCACAAGAGAAATGTCGGGGGTTGAGCTTCCACCCCTGATTGCGAGTGGCAGTCACGTTCAAGCTGAAGAGATGTCGATAGTCAATGTTATAAAATCCTTGAAGTATTTTGAAAACCTCTATTAACTGTCCTCGTAATCTCCTGGTTTCCAGGGAAAAGAGCCCCAAATCCTTGAGATACTTTGGTAGCCCATGTGTCTAATGGCGGGAATAAGTTTCGTTGCTCGTGCCTAAACTCGTTCTAACCTCTGTATGTCCATCCTCAAGTTCGGCGACCAGAACTGGACGGCGTATTTTGGATGGGGACGAACTAGAGAATTGTGTCAAGACTATTTCTTGGTTCAGGTAACGAAACAGTCTTCTGATGTAACCTAGAAGCTTTTGTGCTTTTTTTTCTACTTCAATACAATGTTTTGAGGACTTAAGGTCGCTGCTAATCAAGACACCCCAATCTTTTTCCAGTTCTGTATTTGCTATATCATGACCCAGAAGAGAATAGTCTGCCCTCTGGTTTGTGGGCCCAATATGTATGATCTTCACTTATCCAGATTAAATGGTATCAGCCGCTTCTCAGGCCCCTTTTCCACTTTCTCTAAGTCTGACCTAAGAATTTCTACGCCTTCAGGTGCTGCAACATTTGCTCCCAACTATAAGTCATCCGCAAACTTAGCTATGAGGCTCACAATTCCAACATCTATATCGTTGATATAGATGATGAAGGGGAGCGGACCTAATACAGATCTTTGGGGTACCCCACTGGTAACAGACCAGCTAGATGATGCCCCATTAATGACAGCACGCTGTCTTTTATCTTTCAACCAATCTTCATTCCAACTTAACATTGCTCCTCCAATACTTGAACTTTCGACATTAAGCTCTTATGAGGTACCTTATACAAAGGTTTTCTGGAAGTCGAGATAAAGTATGTCAAATGCTCTGTTCCTGTCATATTCTTGAAATATGGCGTGGAAGAATTCTATCAGGTCGATTAAGCATGATCTGTGACGCCGAAAACCATGCTGCAAGTCTAATAACTGGTTGTTTCCCTCCAGAAACTCGACTATTCTCTCCGCAATGACATCTTCCAGTATTTTCCCTACAATGGAAGTAAGGCTGATAGGTTGGTAATTCCCTGGATTTACGCGACCCCGTTTCTTCAAAATAGGAATTTCGTTTGCCTCCCGCCAGTTCCTAGGCACTTCTCCTGTCCGCAGAGATTCGTTGAAGATCTCTACTAGGTGGGGAGCCACCTGCGAGAGAGAGAGAAAGAGAGAGAGAGAGAGAGAGAGAGAGAGAGAGAGAGAGAGAGAGAGAGAGAGAGAGAGAGAGAGGAGAAGGAGAGGGAGAAAGAGAGAGAGAAAAAGAGAGAGAAAAAGAGAGAGAAAAAAAAGAGAGAGAGAGAGAGAGAGAAGAGGGAAAAAGAGAGAAGAGAGGGGAAGAGAGAAAAAGAGAGAAGAGAGGGGGAGAGAGGGAGAGAGAGAGAAAGAGAGACAGAGAGATGGGGGGAGACAGAGAAGGGGGTAGGGAAGACAGAGAGGGAGGGAGGGAGAGAGAGATGGGGGAGGGATGACAAAGAGAGAGAGAGCGAGAGGCGGGAGTGGAAGCAGAGAGATACAGGCCCGACTTTAATCCTACCCCGTCTGCTCTTTTTTTTTTCCCAAACGTGTGTGATGTCACACTTCGAACTTTCAAGGTCTACAGGTGCCTCTCATGGCTGAGAGAAGCCACGAGGAAGAGAGCAAGTAATTCGACTGAGAGAAGAGAGAAGTAAGAGGAGAGAGGAGAAAGGAGATAGGGGAGAAGAGAAAAAAAATATATATATATACTGTATATATATATATATATATATATATATATGTGTGTGTGTGTGTGTGTGTGTGTGTGTGTGTGTGTGTGTTCACCTTGGTCTTTGGATCACGTGCTGGACTCGTGAACGACAGCTATTTCCCTCCCGGAAGAGAGCTCAGAACTCGTATGACCGATTGATGGGTAATGCTGTGACCTTACACGCACACACACACACACACACACACACACACACACCCAACTCCTCGCCCACGGGAGTTAGAGTAACGACTCGAAGCGCAGCGATACTGAAATTATTTCAGCCCTGGGCAGGATTCGAACCCGGACCGCCGTAGTGACAGTCGGGAACTCTACCAACCGCGCCACCGAGTCGTGTATCTCTATCTCTCTATGTATGTGTGCATGTATGCATATATATATATATATATATATACAGTATATATGTGCACACACACACACACACACATAGAGAGAGAGAGAGAGAGAGAGAGAGAGAGAGAGAGATAGAAAATAGAGAGAGAGTAAGGCGGGCAACATGGGAAAGAATGGAAGTGGGACCCAGCGGCGAAGAACGCATCTCCTGGGAAAAAGTGTGAGGAGGTGGTGGTTGTGGAGGTGGTGGTTGTGCAGGTGGAAGAAGAGGAGGGAAAAGAGGAAGAGAAGGGGGTAGAGGAGGGGAGGAGGTGTAATGTGTGAAGTAGGAGTAAGAATAGTAGGACTACCAGCAGCAGCCGTAGTAGTAATACCAGTATTAGGGGGACAGGTACGAGGATTGGACGGGTAAGTTAGACGGTAAGGAGGAATGGACGGGGAAGAGTGGACGGGAAGGAGGAGTGAACGGAGAGGAGGAACGGAGGGTTAATGTGGAGGAGTAGCAATGGAGAGGACTCGAGCATGGAGTGGAGTGGAGGAGGACTGGACTTGGGAAAGATGGAAGTGAGAACAGGATATGATGAAGGAGGGGAGGGGGAGGGGAGTGGAGGGGAGGAGGAAGGGGAGGAGAGGTGAGGGAAGGGGAGGAGAGGGAAGCGTAGAGGGGAGAGGATGGATGAAGAGGGAGAGCGGGGAAGAGGGAGGGGAGGAGGAGGAAGGGAAAAAGGAAATGTGAGGAAAGAATATGAAAATGGAGATGAACGGAGTGGAAACTAGGGGAAGCGTAGGGAAGGGCAAAAGGGGAAAGGAAGGGAGAGGGAAGGAAGAGAAGGGGGAAAGGGAAAAGGGAGGGGGGAATGCGGGGAGCAATGGAAGAGTATTGGAAAGTAAGGAGGGGAAAGGTAGGGAAAGGAAGGGAAAGGGAAGAAAAGGGAAGGGGAAAGAAGAAGGAAGGGAGGCGGGCGGAAAGAAACGGAAGAATGGAAAAGGGGGACCGAAGGGTATTGGAAAGTGAGAGCAAAAGGGGAAAGGAAAGGAAAGGGTGGTGAAGGGAGAAAAAGGGAGGAAAAGGGAGGGACAGAGAGAGAAAGGGAAGAGAAGGAAGGGAGAGGGAGGGGAAGGGAGGTGAAAGATGGGGAAGGGCGGTTAAGAGAGAGTGAAGGATGGAGGAAGAGAGGGGAAGAGAAAAATATTACAGTTTATGTTTCCTTAATTAAAACAACTTTGGTTTGTTCCAACTAAAGGTCATTTAAACATTGCAACTGATAACAAGTCTGAAGTGTCTCGGTGCAGAATTTGCTCGCAAGCGTGTGTGTGTGTGTGTTCACCACCACGGATCTGCTGCAGCCTCTTGTCGAGACAGCCAGACACCATCCTACGGCAGTGAGCTCAGAGCTCATTATTAGCCGATCTCTGGGTAGGTCTGAGACCACTCACACATCACACACCGGGACTGCAAGGTCACAACTCCTTGACTAACATCCCGTACCTACTCGCTGCTAGGTGAACAGGGGCTACACGTGAAAGGAGACAAACCCAACTTATCTCCGCCCGGCCGGGGAATCGAACCCCGGTTCTCTGACTTGTGATGCCAGTGCTTTACCAATTCGCCACCGAGCGTGTGTGTGTGTGTGTGTGTGTGTGTGCGTGTGTGTATGTGTGTGCGTGTGTCCGTGTGTGTGTCCGTGTGTGTGTGTGTCCGTGTGTGTGTGTGTGTGTGTGTGTGTGTGTGTGTGTGTGTGTGTGTGTGTGTGTGTGTGTGTGTCCGTGCGAAGGCCTAAAGAAGCCCCCACCCGCCTATGGAGACTTAAGTGATGAGTGACCTTCCTCAAGACGGTGACCACATTTTTTTTTTTTTTTTTTTTTTTTTTTTTTTGGTGGGTGGGGAGGGGGCACCAGAAAAGGCAGTTTTAGTCAGTCCATGGAGGAAACCTCCGCGATCAACGTGTTCATTGATGCACACTCTTACTACGTCAAGATCATAGTCTTTGATTGGTAATAACTGGTAATGAAGGAGGAGTAATTGTAATATTATGACTAGAAATGGAGGTAGTTGGGGAGTTAACACAGGAATGCGCCTAGTTTTCAAAAATAATATACATACATACATATATATATATATATATATATATATATATATATTTATATACATATATATATAATATACATATATATATATATATATATATATATATATATATACACAGTGGCGTAGCTAAGGGGGGGCTGTAGGGGCGGTCCGCCCCGGGCGACACTTTTTGAGGGGCGGCATTTTTGGTCCTTGTATGATTGATATAAAATTACGTTAATCAGTCTCTCATAGATGTCAGTTTTTTCTACGTTATTAAGCATAATAAAGCGTGACAGTTTGCAAGCGTGTTAACATCGATCCGATTGGACGGGTATACATGGGTGAAAATGAACATGCTCTGCACAGAAATTGGACTAGGCTACTGTTACGAGTTAATATGTATAGGCTACTGATTTTTTTTTTTCGGCTAAACTACATTTAGTATCAATCGAATATTATAATGTAGACAGTAGAAGATGTTTCCCACACAACAATAGACGTCTGGAACAATTTGAAAGAAATTGTGTATGCAAAAACAATACACGAATTTAAGAATAAACTGGATATAGATATAAAAGCGGGGCACCACGAGCATAGCTCCCTATCCCGCAAAATACAATTAGGTAAATACACACACACACACAAGTGCGCGCTTGCATGCACGCACGCATACACGTGACAAATGTCAATTTGTTTACAAATTATATACAGGAACGAAGGCAGCGTGATTGGTTCCCTTTCGACAGCCTTATGAGGGCAATTACAAATTAACTGCAGGATTTTGAATGGAGAACTTTTTATTATGAATAAAGCGTGTTCTATTGTACTATGTGGTGTTAACAGAAAGTTGGCCCCAGATAATGAGGGCGAAAATACACGCTAAAATCTTCAGCTAGGAGCTTCTCGTGGATGTTTACAAATAGGAACGAAAACGGAGGTGATTGGTTCATTTAAGAGCCTTGCGCTTGACGCTGAACGCATTCTGCATTGAATAGTTCGCAGTTATGAGGGCAATTAAAAATTAACTGCAGGATTTTGAATGGAGAACTTTTAATAATAAATAAAGCGTATTCTATTGTATTAGGTGGTGCTAACAGAAAGTAGACCCCCGATGATCGGAGCGAAACCATATTTCTAAGCTACGTACGCGCCTCAGCAGGCGGCCTATCCTTGATTGGATGAGTGTCCACGTGCCCTGTTTGAGAGGGGTACATTCTCAAAAAGCCAGATTTTTTTTAGACAATTCAAGTACAGTGGGGTGTACAGTGCAGTGGAGAGCTGAGAGGAAGAATTTTAAGGTAAAATGAACTATAAATTAGAATCTGTGTGCTCATACTAAACAATATTCGCTCAAGATATTCGCATTGTAACATTATCTACCTGTGATGAACAAAGGCGCTATAGGCCTGCAAACACATTGTGATTTTTATTAGAGCGGACAGTAATTTGAAATTAATAGTTTAAAACCATTAAAAGTGTTTTACTTTTATACTTTCTCATTTCTATAAAGAGGTGAGAATATATGAACAATACAAAATTTAAATTTATAATATAATAGTACAATTAAATGAAATAAACTCATAGTAGGCCAATTAAAATATGCAGTTACTGTAGTATGCACAATACTATGATATTAGGCCTATTGTTTCTACACTAACAGTACTCAAATTTCCCGTAAGAAAATAGACCTGTATATGTAATTTATCGTAAAACTTTGAAGTCTAACTTTCCCATCAATTTTGTCTTTTACTAATCATAAGGAAGCTGCTTAAATGGATCATAAATAGAGATCTATCATTGAAGTTTGCCTATTAATTCAACTTCTAACATTCACTAACATTTTATTATTTTCGCTCTCCCTAGATGAAGCGAGTGAAGGAAAGTGGCGCAGCTTTTAGAAAAGAGAGAAAAGCAAGAGAAGAATTAATAAAGACACATAAAGGGGCACTATTAAAATACATCAAACCTACAGAAACTACTATTAACATTGACCAAACGGTCCAAACCACTACTAAAACTGGAGACGTTTGTGAATCCAAACCAATATCAGATTCAAACGATTCAAGTCCAAGCGATTCGCCAAATACAAGTGATGTCGAACATGAGACTCATGAGGCAGAAAATATTCTAGATGTGCCTGATATGGACAGAGTGGAGTTAAAGGATGTTGGTCTATGGCCAAGCAAGATTGACAGTAACACACGGATCTTACTGGTACGTCAAGGTGCATCTAAGATTCAAAATATAGATTCTACTTTTGGTGAAGTCACTGAAGTAATTCGTCAAGGTGCATCAACCAAAGGACAAACTAGACATCTAACACGTGAGGGTTTTTTTAAAACTTTGCCAAATGGTGAAAATATATTAAGATCATGGATGGTGTACTCCCCTTCCAAGAAAGCGCTTTACTGTTTTTGTTGCAAAATCTTTCCAAAAGGAACTGACTCAATTTTTAATTCTGCAGATGGATTTAACAAATGGTGGAAACTGAATCCTAAAATATATCAGCATGAATCCAGTGCACACCATCTTCAGAATTTCACAAAATGGAAGGAGCTGGAAATTAGGATTGCTCTTGGAGCAACAATAGATAAAAAAGAACAAGAAGTTATTGAAAATCAAGTAAAAAAGTGGAAGAAAATCCTTTCAAGATTGCTTGATATCATAAGATTTCTAGCTAAACAAAATTTGCCTTTACGAGGTCACCGAGAAGGAATGGATTATGAGAGTAAAGAGACCGGGACTGAATCAGAAGTAACTGAAAATAGAGGATTTTATTTTTAGAATTAGTTGATTTGTTAGCAAAATACGACCCAGTGTTACGTGAACATCTTCTAAGAATCCAGATGGGAAACAAGTACACTACTTATCTGTCACCTACTATTCAAAACGAATTTATAGAGGTTTTGGGAGAAAATGTAAGAAGCAAAGTTATCAACCAAGTACTTTTCAATGATATTCGACAGCACTCCTGATACTTCACATAAAGATCAAATGAGCCAAGTTATTCGCTATGTTGTAATCAATGCAGATCAAGTGATGGTTGTGGAATCATTTGTTGATTTCATTGAAACAAAAGGTAAAACTGCCGAAAATATTGCAACTGTAATTTCGGAAAAATTAGAACATGATGGAATTGATATTAAAAATTGCAGAGGGCAGGCATATGATAATGCTGCAGTAATGGCTGGTCAACATTCTGGTGTTCAGAAACGAATTAAGGAAATTAATCCAAAAGCAGAATTTGTTGCTTGTACAAATCACTCTCTGAATTTAGCAGGAATTCATGCAGCTTCTGTTGCAGTTAATTCTGTTACATTTTTTGGAACTGTGGAGCGTGTTTTCACATATTTTTCATCATCAACTTATCGTTGGGATGTTCTAACTTCTGTCACTGGTAAAAGCGTGAAACGCATAATTGAAACAAGATGGAGTGCAAGGGGAGATGCTGTATGTGTTGTGAAGGAACATTTCTCTGAAATTATAAGTGTCTTAGAAAAGTTAACTTGTGCAGAAGAAAATACAGTTACGAGGTCAGAGGCTGGTGTGCTACTTGGTGCTTTGCAGTCATTTCCTTTTCTGTGCTTTCTTGGACTGTGGGAACCTGTCCTCTTAGAAATTAATGACACGCAGGCCTACCTCCAAACCAAAGGACTTAACTTGCAACAATGTGACATAAAACTCGGGGCATCACAGGAATTTCTGATTAAGAACAGAGAAAAAGTAGTAAATGATGGAGTTAACTATGCCAAACAAGTTTGTGATAGTCATGGAGCGCCAGCGTCGGACCAGAAAGAAGAGGCAAGTATTCGGTGAAGGATCACAAGATGCTGGATTACCATATGATATTGAATTGAAAAGAGAAATGTTTTCTTCACTGGATAGTGTGACCCAAGAAATAAATTTGAGATTTAAACAGCTTCATGAACTAGCTGAGAAATATGCTTTTCTTACCCCAACACATCTCATTGATGATCAATACGAATGTAAACTTAATCAACTAGATCATAATGACATTGGTAAAGATGAATTCCTGCTTGAAAGAAAAAGACAGCAGCATTTTATTGCAGTTGCTACTAGTCAAGGTGTAACAAATAGGTGGGAAGAAGGCCCCTTGGAGATTTTGCAGTTTATTAATAAATATACACTTGGGAATTCGGTTCCAAATATAGTGGTAATGCTGCGGATTTTCCTCACAATTGCTATTAGTGTTGCTAACTGCGAGAGGAGTTTTTCTAAACTAAAACTAATAAAAAACTACTTAAGGTCTACTATGAGTACCTTGAGGTTGCGCAATCTTGCCATATTGTCTATAGAAAGACAACTTACAGATGAAATAGATTTTGACAATGTTATTGATTATTTTGCTAACAGAAAAGCAAGAAAAGTTTGTTTGTAGAAAGAGGTGATAATTTTAAAGTGAGTAAAATCTGATTTTAACAAGGATATTGATGATTTTGCTAACAGAAAAGCAAAAAAGTTTCTTTGTAGAAAGAGGTGATAATTTTAAAGTGATTAAAATCTGAATTTGACAAAAATGTTGATGATTTTGTTAACAGAACAGCAAGAAAGTTTCTTTGTAGAAAGCTGTGATAATTTCAAACTGATTAAAATTATTCAAGGAATCATCATAATGTAATATATAATTACGTATTGTATTTTTTGTTTGTAATTTATGTGTATATACATGTAAAGTCATGTATATAATATTTTTTATATATATTATTTTATACTTGATTTGTTTATGGTGAAATAAAGATCTTAATGAATAATCATTAGTATTAAATCATTCCTTTTAAAGGATATATTAACATCAACTGTCAATCAAACACACACACACACACACACACACACACACACATATATATATATATATATATATATATATATATATATATATATATCCTTTAAGAAGTTAATGTGCATTTGTAATATTGAATTATTGAATTCCTTGTGAGAAGGGGCAGCAAACATGAGGGCAGCCCCGGGCGGCAAAAGCACTAGCTACGCCACTGCATATATATATATATATATATATATATATATATATATATATATATATATATATATATATATATATATATAATTATTTCAGACAAATGAGAGAGAATGTGGGTGGGGAAGGGCAAACGAAGATGTGTTGGGAACAGAGTTTATTGCCCTAACGTTGCTGTCATGGCATGTTTATTCATGGAAGTATTAGAAATGGACAAATATATCGACATCATGGGAAGAGGTACCACTTGGTTAAGGTACGTGGATGACATAATCGTGGTGATGCCAAAAGGAACTAATGTAGAAAATAAGCTGAGAAGACTCAACGCTGTGAATAAAGACATTCAATTCACAGTTGAACTGGAAAAAGAGTGTAAGTTACCATTTTTAGACACGTTGATACACAGAGGTTCTCAACAGGTAAGTTTCTCGGTGTACAGGAAGCCCACCAATAGGGACGACTTTGTCCACTATTTTTCAGCACACAGCAGACGTGTTAAAACGGGTGTTCTAATAGGTTTCTTTCTCAGAGCTTTTCGTATCTGCAGTGAAGAACTCCTAGAGGATGAACTTACTTACATCAAGAATACCTTTAGGAAGCTGAAATACCCCGGAGGTTTGATCACCAGGACAATTAGGAAAGCCAAGAAGATCTACGATGGCTCAAACGTCCGGACCCCGGGAAAGGATAAGTCGCATTTTATTTCTGTCCCTAATTCTACGAACACCATAGCTATTGATGATTATTTGTTAAAAGGTGGAATAAATGTAGCAAAAATATCTTCCGATAAAATAGGAAAAATATTTAAGAAACATAATAATATTCGTAATAATCTCAGTGTCGTTTACCGTATTCCATGCAGCGGCTGTCCATCATCTTACTTCGGTAAGTCAGGTCAAGGGATCAATAAACGCTTGAGTGAGCACAAAAACGATCTCAGGGCGCATAGAACATCTAACTCCCTGGTTCGTCACCTGGACAAATGTGGACATTTACCTGATTGGAACAACACAGAAATTCTACACGAGGGATTTGAAAAGAAAATGAGAAAAACTGTGGAAGCTGCACATATCGCCACCAACAAGAACAACAACGACAGAGACGGATTTAAATGCCTCTCGAAAGCAGCAAGTGTCCTAATAATTAAATCGTTAGCCAAAGGGAAAACATGACCCTTCCGCTCATACCTTGGCGGGTTCCCTCTCGCTACGAATATAAGAATTGTGATCCGTCTGTAATGCTGTAGTCCTCTGAAGAAGACCAAGTGGGTCGCAACGTTAGGGCAATAAACTCTATTCCCAACACATCTTCGTTTGCCCTTCCCCACCCACATATGTATATACATATGTTTATATATATTCATATATATACATACAAGAATATATATATATATATATGTATATATATATATATATATATATATATATATACACATAGTGATATTGTATTTTCAACCTTCAAATTGATGTATAACATCTATCACGATTTCGGAGCCCAAATCCTCAACACCAACTGGTGCATGCAGAGTTCCAAAAATTCCCGTTTCCACCACCGAGTATCCTTCATTCCCCTAACTACCTATCTCGCCGCGCCGCCCCCATTACTGAACAAAAGGGCGCCACAAACGAGGGAAGAGAAAAGGAGGACACGAGGAGAAAGACGTCGAGGAGGGTCAGAACCCGAAGGGGGACTGGGAAGCTTTCCTGAGGGAACACCAGGGAATGCAAAAATGAAAGAGTGGAGGAAGAGGAGGGAGGGAGGGAGGGAAGAAAGCCTGGGATGAAAAAGCAATAGGGATGGAGGGGAAGGGAGGAAGCTAGGGAACTTGGGAACGGTGGGAACTATCGTGTAAAGAATATAATAATTAGGTGAATGTTTAAATAGTGATCGCAAGAATTGGAGGATAACAGAGAGAAGAATGGCGTGAGATGAACGAACAGATGGGGAAGACATGAGAGGTGCTAAGGACGAGAGGAAAGGAAAGGAAAGGAAGGGAAGGGAAGAAGGGATGCACTGACCTAAAGTCGGGTGGGAGGCAGGAAGGAGGGAGGGAGGGAGGGGGAAGGCTCCTGTGCAGCCCAGTACGCGTGAAGGTGAGGACGGAAGGGAGGGGGGAAGGTAGGGTGGGAGGAATGGAGGGTGAGAGCAAGGAAGAGGAAGGGAGTGAGGAAGGGAAGGAAGGGAGGGGTAAGGGGAGGGAGGGAGGGGTACGGGGAGGGAGGGAGGGGAAGGGAGGGATGGGGAAGGAAGGGAGGGGGGAGGGATGGGGAAGGAAGGGAGGTAGGGGGAAGGAAGGGTGGGAGAAAGGAAGGGAGGGGGAAGGAAAGGAGGGGGAAGGAAGGGAGGGGGAAGGAAGGGAGGGGGAAGGAAGGGAGGGGAAGGAAGGGAAGGGGAAGGAAGGTAGGGGGAAAGAAGGGAGGGGGAAGGAAGGGAGAGAGGGGGAAGGGAGGGAGGGGGAAGGAAGGGAGGGAGGAAGGGGGAAGGGGAAAGGGAGGGTAGGGAGTGTGAGGAAAGGAAAGAGGGAGACGGGGCAAAAGGCGAGAAAAAAGGGAGGGGGGGAAAGGAGGAAAAGGAGGGACGGGAATGTGGGTGGTTGGGAAGTAGGAGGGGGGGGGAAAGAGAAAGAAGGAGAGAAGGAGTGATGAAGGGAAAATGGGAGGGAAGGTAAGAGGAAGAGATATGGATGGAAGGAAAGAAAATGAGAGGAAGGAGTGGGGGGGAGAGAGGGAGGGAGGGAATGAGAAAGAGATATGGATGGATAGATGGAGAGAAAGTGAGGGGGAAGGAAGTGAGGGGGAAGAAAATGAAGGTGGGATGGGGGGCAGATGAAAGTCAGGGAAGGAGTCGGAGAGAGAGGGAAGGAAGGAGTGGGAGAAAGGGAAGGAATGGGATGGGAAAGAGGGAAGGAAAGACTGGGAGAGAGGGAAGGAGAGTGGAAGAAAGGGAAGGAATGGAGTGGGAGAGAAGGAAGGAAAGAGTGGGAGAGAGGGAAGGAATGGGATGAGAGAAAGGGGGCAGGAATGGGAGAGAGAGGAGGGGAGAGGAAAACAGGGACCTGAGGGCATTGTTTATCTTTTCTTCGTCAACTTGAGAAACTCGCTTGACCTCCCCCCCCCCGACGTCCGTTCGCTTCCCCCCCCCCCACAACCTTGGCGTCAGCTTACAGAAGTCATGCGTCATCGGACGGACTCGTTCGTCAGCTCCCCACGTCTCGCCCTGACCAACGACGAAGTCAGCTCCTCCCAGAGGTACTAACTACACCATGAAACACGTAAAGGTGGTCGCGCCCGTGTGTGTGTGTGTGTGTGTGTGTGTGTGTGTGTGTGTGTGTGTGTGTGTGTGTGTGTGTGTGTGTGTTTGTGTGTGTGTGTTTGTGTGTGTGTGTGTGTGTGTGTGTGTGTGTGTGTGTGTGTGTGTGTGTGTGTGTGTGTGTGTGTGTGTTGCGTCATGATCTAGGTCTCTAGGATCATGTGTTATTCTCTTGATCAACAGGTACTCCCCGCCCACATGAGAGCTCGTAAATTAGAACAATGAATAATCCTGTGACATTACACAACACACACACTTGTTCAAGGGGAACTGTAACGACTTGCAGTGCAGTGTGTGCGTGTGTGTGATTTACCATGGTCTTTGGATCACGTGTTGGACTCGTGATTGACATCTATTTCCCTCCCGGAAGAGAGCTCAGAGCTCGTATATGATCGATCTATGGGTAATGCTGTGACCTTACACGCACACACACACACCCAACTCCCCGCCCACGAGAGTTGAAGTAACAACCCGCAGCAC
>NC_134795.1:37444351-37451851 GCF_046742065.1 Oratosquilla oratoria | reverse complement strand
CACACACACACACACACACACACACACACACACACATGTGGTGATTGGTTTGACGACGGCATCATCACCACTAGACAGTGATACTAGTGATACTAGTTTTCGTCATCGCGTCGCGCGCTGGGTACCTAGTGATACTAGTGATACTAGTTTTCGTCATCGCGTCGCGCGCTGGGTACCTTATCAGCCCATAACACTTTCTGTCTCGTGAGGTCGTCCTTTCTGTAATGTATTTCGTGACCTCTTGACCCCCCGTATGAATTGACCCTTGTTTAAGGGAAGGCGGGAACTTAGAAGAGGCGTATGTTTCCCACGTGTCCCCATTGGCCATTTCTCCCATACAGAGAGATTTTTAGCAAATCAAAATTAGTTGTAGGAGGAGCTTATATCATGAAGAGCTTTCTTCCTAGCCAACATCTAAGTCAAGTTCAGTCTGCTCGGACACTCAAAAGTATTCAGTCAAAGTTGTCAGAGCTCTAACTATTATATATCAATCTAGCCTAAAGCTAAGTATAAGTGATTCGTTCAACGATCAGAGGTTACAGTTGGAACTGCAACCAGGATTCATACAAGGTCGGTGTCTATTAATTAAGTCCAGCCTCCCACATCCGCACACCCGTACACAGCACAGTCATTATTTTGACTCTGAAGTAATAATATCAAAATAATAAAAGTCACATATTTGAGAAACACTAGTCTCATTCACCACCAAATGTGAAGTAAAAAACTATATGTATAAAGTTTGTTCGTGTTCCTTGTGATCTAAACTATCTTGGCCAGCTACCACCTACCCATCTATATATTTATATTTAGTCGTAAACAAGGAGCGCGACATTGGTGGCAGCGGTGGGATAAAGTTCCCTGTATACATTAACGATTAAAGTTACCTGTATACATTAACCACAAATACATTGCTAAACAATACACTCGGGAGAGGAGGACATTGTTGATGAGCATGTATGAGATATTTGAGCATATATGAGATATTTGTGAAATATGTGACTTGATATATCTATATATATATTTAAAAAAGGTGTGCTTTGTGACATGAAAAATCTATATACCTGGCGTACTCCCCTACAAACAGGGTGTCAAAGAAAAAAATCTATGTAAGAAATTTTTGGCGATTCCCTTAAGGTTTCGAAATTATAAGCGGGCAATGTTGAATGAAACCTATGGCGATATCTATATAAGCGGGCAACATTGAAACCTATGAGGATATCTATATAAGCGGGCAACATTGAAACCTATGAGGATATCTATTATATGCGGGCAATATTGAAACCTATGAGAATATCTATGCCCTTACGTTTCACATGCGGCAATATCGGAAAAAGTCTACGAAAAATATCGAGATGAAACGAAAGAAAAAAAATCGAAAGAATTTGCCGGCAGAAATAAGAAACCAGTGAGGATGTCGTTTCCCTCTCTATTGAATGTATGTGCGGGCTACTGTATGTATTAGCGGGCTGATGTATTTGCGGGCTATGAAGATATTAGCGGGCTATTGAATGTATTAACAGCTACTGCATGTATTAGCGGGCAAAAACACAAACCATTGTAACCAAGGTTCAATGGCATTAAACGAGAATTATGAAATCACGGAGGAAGTCGGTTCCCTCTCGGTTTGAAAAATACATAGAGGAAGAAAATAACCTCGGTTTGAAATATATATTGAGGAAGAAAATTACCTCGGTTTGAAAAATACGTAGAGGAAGAAAATAACCTCAGTTTGAAATTTATATAGAGGAAGGAAATTACCTCGGTTTGAAAACACATGTGTCGCGATCTAAAATTGGAAAAAGAACCAGAAAATATTTTTGGAAACTCTTTTTGTGAACCAATGTCCAGGTTATACCTTTTCCTAGGAAAAAAGGAGGTTCGAAAAGCGCGGTCGTGTCCAGGTTATACCTTTTCCTAAGGAAAAAAGGAGGTACGAAAAGCGCGGTCGTGTCCAGGTTATACCTTTACCTAGGAAAAAAGGAACTACAAAAAATCTATGTTGCAGGTTATACCTTTACCTAGGAAAAAAGGAACTACAAAAAATCTATGTTGCAGGTTATACCTTTACCTAGGAAAAAAGGAACTACAAAAAATCTATGTTGCAGGTTATACCTTTACCTAGGAAAAAAGGAAATACGAAAAAACGATGTCCAGGTTATACCTTTTCCTAGGAAAAAAGGAGGTACGAAAAGCGCGGTCGTGTCCAGGTTATACCTTTACCTAGGAAAAAAGGAACTACAAAAAATCTATGTTGCAGGTTATACCTTTACCTAGGAAAAAAGGAAATCCGAAAAACGATGTCTCAGGTTATACCTTTTCCTAGGAAAAAAGGAGGTACGAAAAGCGCGGTCGTGTCCAGGTTATACCTTTACCTAGGAAAAAAGGAGATACAAAAATCTATGATGCAGGTTATACCTTTGCCTAGGAAAAAAGAAGATACAACAAATAGAAAGTCCCGTTATTAAATGAATTCAAAAAAGGTTACGTGCGGTCGTGTCCAAGGTTTATGCCTTTCCTTGATGCAAATGTAAGTCCCGCTATTAAATAAATTAAAAAAAAAGGAAAACGTGAGGTCGTGTCCAAGGTTTATGCCTTTCCTTGATGAAAATGTAAGTCCCACCAGAAAATGAAATGATTTCAAAAAAAGGAAAACGTGCGGTCGTGTCCAAGGTTTATGCCTTTCCTTGATGAAAATGTAAGTCCCGCCAGATAATGAAATGAAAAAAAGAAAAAAAAAAAAAAAAAAAAAAAGGAAAACGTGCGGTCGTGTCCAAGGTTTATGCCTTTCCTTGAGGAAATTGCAAGTCCCGCCTGAAAAATTAAATGAATTTTAAAAAAGGATTTGCGCGGTCGTGTTATGCCTTTCCTTGATGAAATTGTAAGTCCCGCATGGAAATAAAATTGATTCTAAAAAAGGGTTTGCGCGGTCAAGGTTATACCTTCCTTGAGGAAATTGTAAGTCCCGCATGGAAATAAAATTTATTTTAAAAAAGGATTTGCGCGGTCGTGTTCAAGGTTATGCCTTTCCTTGATGAAATTGTAAGTCCCGCATGAAAATGAAATCAATTTTAAAAAAGGGTTTGCGCGGTCAAGGTTACACCTTCCTTGAGGAAAATTGTAAGTCCCGCATGAAAATGAAATGAATTTGAAAAAGGGGGTTTGCGCGGTTGTGTCCAAGGTTTATCATTCCTTGATGAAATGTAATTCTCACAAGAAATGAAAAAAGAAAAAAACATTATATGCGCGGTTGTCGTGAAAGGAGCCTATCTAAAGATGTGGAAATTACAAAGTCTTCGGTACCTGGGGCATGCGCGGTTGTACATGTTTCAAGGATGAAAAATTCCCTTGGTATATCGGTACCTGAGGTATGCGCGGTTGTACAAGTTTCAAGGATGAGAAATTCCCTTGGTATATGAGATCAAACAAAAAAACTGTGTGAAACACAATGATTCCTCGGTAAGTGAGGTTTTGAGGTTGAAACTTTCCCTCATCGAAATTATGCATGATACAATTTAGTGAGGAAGCAACATTCCCTCAATGGAGACAGCCCTTCATGTGAGTAAAATAGTAAAAATGAAATCATTCTTCAATATATAAAAATCCCAAGAATTAAAGTTATGCCGTGGAATATTTAAATCCCGCGAGTTTGAGCCAACCCCTCAGTAAATGAACGTCCAACATGTTAAAGGAACAATATAAGTGAAATTCTATAACTCCATCTGTGAGAGGAATTCTCGCGTGCTAAGATTTAAACGAGGTTGACATTAAATCCTCGGTAAATTAAAGCCCCGTGAATAAATAAGGAGGACAAAAAGTTGTCCTGTGATTGGGATTTGCGCGATTATACAAAAAATTTGAGTTCTCCGTTACATTACGGTTTTCTATATTTCAACAGCTATTGAGACAGACATTCCCTCAAAAGCTGGACAGTTACAGTTCCTGTTAAAGGATATTATATGAACCAGGCGCACGCGTAATACAAGAAACATCTTGTACAGATGTCAGTGGCAAATTAAATTGCTTGTGTCCTAATGACAACCGTCGGTGACTGATTTCTATACCACAACGGCAGTTACGGTCAGCAATAAATCTATGCATGTCAGTGGAGTGCGTACCGGGTTGTGTACATGCGCATTTCTGATGCATTGTCTCGGACTTGTGAAAAACAGGCCACACTGTTGCCTTAAAAATCATATGTATAGATATGAAAACATAATCTATATACTTAAATAGATGTTTGCACCCATACAAAGGAATGGAAATTGAGTTCCCATTAAAAGTGAGGATATTAAGCGGTGGTTTCGCGGAAATAATATAAAGTTCCAGAGATGAGGACGTTGATGTATTGGATGATGTTGTACATATAATTAGCATTAATGCTAATAGTACAGATTTATTGCATCTAAAGGAATCAGGTTCTTCTTGCACATTGCCTGCCCTCTCTTTCGGCTATGGATGAACTGAAATGTTTCACTTAAGTAGTTTCCGTGTTCACCTATATGATTTCCGATATAAACGAATTGTGAAGCGGTGCACTGTATGTCTAACATCATTAACACTGACTTACAGGATTAATACAGGAACCTATTAGCCAAATATTGAAGAGCTATGTCTACATTACATAGAATTGGAATAAACAGATTATCTTAATTTTCTGCATATGTCAGCCGTGACCGTGAGTGATGAACATATGTCAATTATTATACCAGAGATTTCTGCATATGTCATTACGTTATACCAGTGTCATAATTTGGATTCTGCCTACACTTCGAGACCATGGTTTAACTTGAATAAATTGGTTCAAGGTCTACGTCTTGCTGTTGCCAAACCCAAGACAATATTTGCCAAACTATTTGTCTCATGTCAAAGTGCCGTACAACCATTGACACATGATGCAACTTCCGCGTGTTATATGAATACCGTGCTTCTGCTCAAATATTGCGAGCATTACACAAAATAAATGATTCTAATTCAAGAACAATATTAACAAGGAACATATTAAATGAGATGCGAAGCCCCATCTGATTTAAATCTTCGCTCACACCGCCGCGATTGAATTCTTAAGGACACCATTAACCTGTTATGAGGGATGAGTATGCCAGCTGATTGAAACAAATCTGATCAGTCACAAATGACTAGGGTGTTGGGAGTGACATTGTTGGACTTGGACCTGTATGCCGCGATATTATTCTTCATCATTCCTCGCGTCCTAAGACGGACAGACAAATTACACATCGTTGTTTTCACAACGATTATTTGGACAATTGTGCTGCCTCTAAGACTGTTTTGCAGATACGTAGCGGACCGGTCCCATAGGATTTGGCCAGGTGCTGGGACTACTCTGCAGCGGACTTGTCATCACCTTTGACCCGAGTCGCCCGGTTTGTGGGAGAGCACCCACGCTATTCTCCTTTGGCCTATCGCCCGGTTTGTGGGAGAGCACCCACGCTATTCTCCTTTGGCCTATCGTCCGGTTTGTGGGAAAGCACCCACGCTATTCTGCATTGGACCACAACTGAGGCCCTGTCTTTGTTGCCTCAGGGATAATTGGATCACATTGAGGCCCTATCTTTGTCGCCTCGTGGATGCATCTTCCATATCATCAAGAATTATACCTGCATTAATATTTTAAAAAATTATAAAAATATTTTTTGAACACATTTTATTGTGTCAAGCTATTTATATATATATTTTTACGGAGGTTTTTTACACTCTGGGCCCATCGTTCTCATGGCCGGTTGATTTCCACTGTGTGGACTTCTATCTCTCTGAGTTCGAGGCCCCTAGAGTTTTTTCCCTCCTCATGAGTCTTCTTTTGTGTTGGAGTGTGCTGGGTCGTTTAAGGCTGTGACATTGGTCGTGGCGTGTGGGGACACACGCTTCTTCGGAGGGGGGCTATGTGGTGATTGGTTTGACGACGGCATCATCACCACTAGACAGTGATACTAGTGATACTAGTTTTCGTCATCGCGTCGCGCGCTGGGTACCTAGTGATACTAGTGATACTAGTTTTCGTCATCGCGTCGCGCGCTGGGTACCTTATCAGCCCATAACACTTTCTGTCTCGTGAGGTCGTCCTTTCTGTAATGTATTTCGTGACCTCTTGACCCCCCGTATGAATTGACCCTTGTTTAAGGGAAGGCGGGAACTTAGAAGAGGCGTATGTTTCCCACGTGTCCCCATTGGCCATTTCTCCCATACAGAGAGATTTTTAGCAAATCAAAATTAGTTGTAGGAGGAGCTTATATCATGAAGAGCTTTCTTCCTAGCCAACATCTAAGTCAAGTTCAGTCTGCTCGGACACTCAAAAGTATTCAGTCAAAGTTGTCAGAGCTCTAACTATTATATATCAATCTAGCCTAAAGCTAAGTATAAGTGATTCGTTCAACGATCAGAGGTTACAGTTGGAACTGCAACCAGGATTCATACAAGGTCGGTGTCTATTAATTAAGTCCAGCCTCCCACATCCGCACACCCGTACACAGCACAGTCATTATTTTGACTCTGAAGTAATAATATCAAAATAATAAAAGTCACATATTTGAGAAACACTAGTCTCATTCACCACCAAATGTGAAGTAAAAAACTATATGTATAAAGTTTGTTCGTGTTCCTTGTGATCTAAACTATCTTGGCCAGCTACCACCTACCAATCTATATATTTATATTTAGTCGTAAACAAGGAGCGCGACACACACACACACACACACACACACACACACACACACACACACACACACACACACACACACACACACACACACACACACACACACACACACACACACACACACACACACACACACACACACACACACACACACATGCCCGGCCGAGGAGAAGGCGAGGATCCACGTGTGCTCAGTGGTCTCCCCGCCCGAGGAGAGGGAGGGAGGGAGGGCATGTGCGCGCTCTCCGTCTGGCGCAAAAACGCCTACTGGCAGACGTGGAAGACCCCCACCTGCAGCTCTCATACAGCCCCCCCCCCCACTCCACCCAGCCCCCCAGCCATCACAGCCACCGCTGCCGCCGTCGCCGCCCTTTCTGTCCTCTCCTCCTCCCAACTCTCCTACTGCGTTGCCAACGTGGTGTGTTTCTGCCAGCAACCCTGCCAACAGTTATATAGACTGTAACGCAGGCTCTTGGACCGTGATATGCTGAACGTATTATCTTCAGGCTAAAATGAGACGATTTTATGCCGCTTGGGGGAGTGGCGGCCATCGACCTGAAATGGACCTCGACGGATCGAGACCTTCTTCGGAGCGAGATGAAGAGAACCCAGAAACTCGGTCACCGTGGCAACGGTCTTTACTTCTTCCTTGCCGAGAGATACTTTTCCTTTCATTCTTGCTGGCTGGCACCTTTTTTTTTTTTTTTCATTCCACTAACCCTCAACCTTTTGGTATTAATTAAAGGGAACAATGGAAAGTGCTACTATGGACGGACACATCAAAGCTACTGGGGTGCATCTTTCGTCGTTGACGTGGTATTACAGATTTT
>NC_134795.1:37429351-37439351 GCF_046742065.1 Oratosquilla oratoria | reverse complement strand
CAAGTAAATAATGAAATGAATAGTAAACAAACAAGAGAGACTAGAGAACTACAAACTAAATGTTCAGCAACACTGAAGAACAATATCTCCGGCTAGCTTCAAACGAATTGATTCTAGCGATACTAGAAGCACAACTCGTCTTCGTTCTTTCCACGTATAGGTATTCTAAAATAGTTTCCTTCGCTCGACTTAGCCATCTACTGTAAAAGGAAGAAAAAATGCCAAGGAATTGAAGATCCTAAGAAGGGAAAACCGTTGTAATAGTGGACCGTTCACAGGAACGGTTGCAGTACTAACGAGAACACTATAAGAAACAGTTGCCCACTCACTCACGTTCTTTGTTTCTCTCTGTCCAATTAAACCTTCCCCTAACATTCCTCCTCCTCCCTCTCCTAATGTTCTTCCTCCCCTTCCTCCTTCTCCCCCTCCTAATATTCCTCCTCGCCCCTCGTCCTCCTCCCTCCTGATACTCTACTTCCCCTTCCTCCTCCTCCCCCTCCCTCTCCTCATGTTCCTTTTCCCCTTCTTCATCCTCCCTTTCTCATCTTCCTTCACTCCCTCCTCTCCTATTCCTGATTGTCCCTTTTCTTTTGCCCCTTCTTGTTTTCACTTTGTTCCCCCTCCCCCTCCTCCTACTCCTCGTCCTTGTACTCACCCTACTCTCGCGCTTCCCTCCTGTGCAGGCAGGCAGACAAGGCTGCCCGCCTGAGAAGCAGAGTAACAAAGGAAGTAACTGTGCACAGTGTGTATACACTCCCCCTTCCTACACATACCCACCTACTTTCTCGGATCCACGTCCGCTCGCTTGGATCACTGTTGCTCTATGTCACAATCATAAAATCACACACAAACACACGCGCCGTAAGCATACATATACACGAGTTCAGCCTTAATGTTCCGATGCAGGACCAGTCTCACTAGAACTACTAGTTACAATGAAAAAAAATAAATAAAATAAAACTTCCATTAGAAGCTTATTCCTTTCATTCATGACGCGGTTAGCAAAAATACTTCTACCTACCCACCCTGGCAACTTGAGACCATTACTTCTCGTCCAGTTGGTATCTAGTACGAAAATATCTTCAGTGTTTGATTTTATCAGTTTTGAAATATCTAAGGTCAGTATTAACAACCCCTCCCCCCCCCCCCGAGTCTTCGCTCTTTTAGAGACAAGTCCAAACGTCTTTAGTGGTTTTCGCACGGTTTGTTTCTTGTATTTGGTATAAAATTTTTGATTTTACCCTTTCCAATCTATCATTGCCTTGAATGAAATTTAGGGCCGATACGGAAACACCCATTCCAAGTGAGCAGACTAATGATTAACATAACTTGTTTGATGATAGCTGGACTTTTACAGTCAAAAGGTCGCACTACTTATACCAGTATCCCATTAATCTTATATTTTTTTCTCAATCTGACTGACTACGACGGCAGCGTCCCAGAGTGCTTATGAATGTTGCATGAAGACAGGGACCCTATTTGGGTGGGCTCCCCTCACAATTATTATTGATCAAATTCAAAATTTTGCTGAATATTCAACTTTTTTTTTTTATCATTTATATCGTGAAATTTTCTTCGACAATGTTTTAGTACGCTTGTGTACTTGTCTGTTCTCATGACAAATTAGAGGAATGCACGACTTGAGCTTTGGGTAATTGGCTTGTCTCCCTTCATTCCTGGTAAAGACAGTCTCCCTCCACGAAGGTGAATAATCAGGATCAGGCGGCAGCAAAACAAAAGGAAGAATATCATCCAGAAGGATGGAGTTTGTGCGGCGCAGGTTATCGATGTGGTTTGCTCTCCCAGTGCCAAAAAAACAATTACAGTTCTCTAACTAAATATCCTAAGCCAAAGCAGACCGTACTGTTACTAAGCTTCAACCTCACACACGCTGCAGAATACCATAAATCAAGGCCAAATACCACAAAAAAACAGTGCCATGAAGTTTGGTACCGTGCCAAAGAACGAGACCTAGTGCACCAAAAACACACTATACCGCGAGCCACGAGACGAATCAATGCCAAGAAGCAAAACAACACCTTGAAAGCGAGAGAGTGTGCCGCAAATGTAGACACTATAATGTGATCTTGTACTTCTTCCATTGAGACGTCATACTACAGACGATTCTATTCAGAGGGGAGAACCTTCAAGTTGACCTCGAGTAACCTGCTAAGGAGCGTGAGGACACTTCCTTCGGGTCTAACATATTCGACTCAATGATGCCTCAGACCTTCGTTCCTGCTAGTGCCTGGCGATTTTATTTAGCAAAGAGGTGGGTTCACGACACAGTACTGCCTTGGGCATCCCTCTCAGCTGAATAAAATCGTGTGGGGTTGCCTGCAATCTTCGAGGGACGTCACCGCGTTGAAGATGACGTGTTGTACACTCGAATTAATCCGTTGATTACTCCCATCACGATACGATCCTCCCTTCCTCTCCCCCAACCCCCTCTCTATATATCTGTCTTTGTCTGTATGTCGGCCGGTCGGTGTGTTTGTATCACTCTGTCTCTATATCTCTCTGTCTGTTGGTGTGCTTCTCTCTCTCTCGCAGTGGTCCAAAGGGTTAACTGAATTGGCTTGGGTAATGCTACCCCGCAGGTTCGAGTTCTTGCCTTACACTTTGGCTTTCACTAGAATAAGAACCGCTTTTGAATTTTCCCCCCAGAATCCTTTCTCGTGTTGGACCTGAAGACACCGGGTCAGGGTATGAACAAGTCAAAGGGGGGCCGGAGTGCCAGAAGAGGCTCGGTGTGATACGGTGTATCTTATAGATTTCCTAGTCAACAACAAATGATTCCTTTCACCTCATGGGCTATCACCGTGGTATAGGAGTTGAATAACCAGTTGTGAACGAGACCACTGCAAGGCCGCAGTAATCACGCCTACGTTCCACCAAAATCTTGGAGGAAAGAAAAAATATATATATATGTTTGCCGTGGAAGCGGAAAGCTATGGCCTATTTGTAATTCCATGTACGCCAGCTGTAGGAAAACTGAATAAAATCTTCAGACTTCAAAACACGTCACAACGTCTGTCGTGCAAGGTCCGTCTCACCGTTCTCACGTTTTCTTGAGTAGCGGGACGAGATAAAGAGGGAGGGGGGAAGGGGATAGGAGGAAGAGGAGGTGCACTACAGGGCAACTGATAAAATGCTTCTGATGATACCAGCTCGATGAAACTCGTGGGACTATTGCATCACGGGCTCACGAGGGATTCCTGGATGGGTTAGTTACCTGGATAGTTTCATCCATGGATGCCTAAAGCACTGCAGAAAAACAAAGTGTGCCAATAGACAGAACTGTTAAATTCGACTTGTAACAGTTATCTATGAAAATGCCGGTATAAATAAATCAAACTCACGCACACAAATATATACTGTATACATGTGTGTGTGTGTATGTGTGTGTATAATAATAATATATGGATTATTGGGTATAGCAGCATTACTGCTGAAAATATAAAAGTATGACAGTGAAAAGATGTTGTTACAAGCATTAAAAAACAAAACAAAAAACAGTAAGCTAAGGAATAGCTGTGTTGTACAACAATATTAATTCTTGTTGTTAATTAAGTCCACAAATGTCGGTATGGGGCTCTTCTTATACCGGTCGATGCGTGCTCTGATCGGCTTGATGGTATTATGGTGCCGCACCTGCAGCCGTGGTCGTGATACCTGTGGAGGTAGCAGGTTCCGGTGCCAAGGATGTTTAACTAGGGTGACAGCAAACGACCTCAGACTCTGAGAGTGTGCTGATAGGTGGTGTATTCTTTGCCAAGGATTGTGTGACAGACTTTTTTCTGCACTTTCTCCAGTTGTCGCTGCTGCGTGACTGTGAGTGAGGAGGCCCAGGAGGGTGATGCGTACATCAACTTGGGTAAAAAGAAGGAAGTGTAGACGGTCTTGAGATCTTCAGCCAGTGCCCCTAATGATCTCAGGCGACGCAGCATATACAGCTTGTAGGAAGCTGCCCTAACGGTGTTGGCGGTGTTCTCCTTCCAAGTAAACTTATTGTTGATGGTTATCCCCAGCAGCTTAGTTGACTGGACAATTTGTGTGTGTGTGTGTGTGTGTGTGTGTGTGTGTGTGTGTGTGTGTGTGTGTGGTATATGGATACATAAATAAGAGCAAAGTAACAATTACAGTGACAAAAGAATGATTCAGGAACATGAAATGGGAAAAGAAATGTTGAGAAAGAAAGAGAGAGAAAGAGAGAGAGAGAGAGAGAGAGAGAGAGAGAGAGAGAGAGAGAGAGAGAGAGAGAGAGAGAGAGAGAGAGAGAGAGAGAGAGGTGTACGGGGGAGCGAAAACTTAATATCAACCGCTTCAACACGGTGACGTGTTCTGTATTCTATATTTTTTTCTTTTCTGTCCAGCACCGAACGATTTCATTCGCCTGAGGGAAGGGACTGTGGGGGGGGGGGCAAAAATTAGGGCCAAGATCAACCGATTGTGATCCCTTAGCTGAATGAAAAAGTCTGGTGTCGGCCAACACATGGAAAATATTAAAGGAAGCGTCACCGCACTGAAGGCGTTAAGGATCACCTGAAGAACTGGTTGACACAGGAGCCTAGAGAAACCAAGCCAGAGCAGATTCCTCAGAGCCGCAAGGAAGAGGCCGGACAGCCTCCGTGTCCATTTACATAATTATGCATCTGTATATGTCCGTATATATTTCTATATCTATTTGTACGTCTCAATATGCCTACATTTGCTTCTACATATGTGTATGTCTGTTCTTATGTTTACGTCTCGTATCTGTCTGTTCTGGCCATCGGTCTCACCGCCTTCCATACCCCGTCACCAAACCGACCCTGCTACACTTGTCATCTCAATTTGGGGGCACCGGAGGGGGGGGGGGTCCCCGAACAAACGCGACACCAAGAGCTTTCGCGAGTTCAAAGGCTGTTGTCTAACTGAACAAAGGGAGTCAAGAGCCGAGGAGCTTCCTTGAGCGTCCTGTGACCGTTTGGCTCTTAGAGACTGCTCTGATAATCCGAAGTGATGGGGGTGGGGAGAGAGGGGGAGGGAAGGGGACACAGAGATAGAGAGAGAGAGAGAGAGAGAGAGAGAGAGAGAGAGAGAGAGGGGAGAGAGGGAGAGAGAGAGAGAGAGAGAGAGAGAGAGAGAGAGAGAGAGAGAGAGAGAGAGAGAGAGAGAGAGAGAGAGAGAGAGAGAGAGAGAGAGAGAGAGAGAGAGAGAGAGGAGAGAGAGAGAGAGAGAGAGAGAGAGAGAGAGAGAGAGAGAGAGAGAGAGAGAGAGAGAGAGAGAGAGAGAGAGAGAGGGAGGGAGGGAGAGAGAGAGAGAGAGAGAGAGAGAGAGAGAGAGAGAGAGAGAGAGAGAGAGAGAGAGAGAGAGAGAGAGAGAGAGAGAGAGAGAGAGAGAGAGAGAGAGAGAGAGAGAGAGAGAGAGAGAGAGGGAAGAGAGAGAGAGAGGGAGAGAGAGAGAGAGAGAGAGAGAGAGAGAGAGAGAGAGAGAGAGAGAGAGAGAGAGAGAGAGAGAGAGAGAGAGAGAGAGAGAGAGAGAGAGAGAGAGAGAGAGAGAGAGAGAGAGAGAGAGAGAGAGAGAGAGAGAGAGAGAGAGAGAGAGAGGGGGGGGAAGGGAAGATCGATTGAGGAGTCGTAGCGGGGCGAGGCAGGCAACGACTGACTGACTCGAGAGCCCTTTTTCGGGTGCTGGGCAATCCATCTTCTAATGTTCGCAAGCTTCACTCCAACTTCGAGGGCATAGGTTCAGTCCCCAACGCCTGCCGACTACGGCCAACCACTTACCCACTCAGCTGAGCATCATATGACGGCTTCGGCCGCAGCTCAGCGCCCCCTGGCGCAAGATGATCTTATCAGTCCATCACGAGGCGTGACAAACAAGAGAGAGGGGCATTTTCTTTCTCTCTCCGTTTCTGCCACGGTCAGAGAAAGGTGTGTGGATTGTGGTCGACCGACATTGTACGTGAGGCCCTCCTTTACATCGCCCGTGTGCATTTACCTAGTTGTATTCTGCGGGAAGGGGAGCTATGCTCTTGGTGTCCCGCCTTTGTATCTCGCAGTGTCTAGTTTACTTTTAAACTCATGAATGTGTGTGTGTGTGTGTGTGTTTACCTAGTATTCACCTCAGAGCTCGTATGACCGATCTATGGGTAATGCACATACACACACCCAATTCCCCGCCCACGAGAGTTGGAGTAACGACTTGAAGCGCAGCGATACTGAAATTATTTCAGCCCTGGGCAGGATTCGAACCCGGACCGCCGAAATGACAGGGATTCTACCAACCGCGCCACCGAGTCGTGTATGTGTGTGTGTTCGTTTTGACACCTGACACAAACTATTCCATTCAGCTGTGACAAAAACCTTTCTCAACTAGACTATTCCGTAATAAAGGGATTGTTTCTTTTCAATCTGGCTTACGCCAGACGATTTTATTCGGCTGGGAATGGGTTAACGAGAAGGGTGTTGGTTAGGTTAGTTTTCATTAGGTTAGGTTTAGTTAGGTAACGTTTAGTGAAGACTATGTTAGGTTAAGTAAGGTTAGGTTTAGTTAAGCCTATGCCAGATTAGGTTAGGTTTAGTTAAGGCTATGTTACATTAAGTTACATTAGATTTTATTAAATTAGGTTAACTTGAACACAACTCCGATTGTTATCACCCAGGGAGAACTGCGTCTTGGATTCCAAATAATCTCCCCGACCCGCGGAGGGAGGCAAGCAAACAATGTGCAAGTTTGCAAGCAGGCAAGAAGTTACACGAAGTCGAGAATGTGCAGGAGGTAGTGCGCGGCTTTTAACGGAGCAAAACCGACCACAGTTTTCCCACGGCGGTTCTTGCATTATCATCCCCCACTCCCATCTCCCCCAAACACTCCCTCCACGGATCGTCGTCACACACCGAGGGCGTGGATACACTAAGCTTCGAACAACTATTTGGAAGATTTTACGTGAAGTGTTCGACTCCAACTTTTTCGATTTTTTATTCACTTTATTCGGTTGGTGGGGGAGGGGTCAACTCCCGTACGCTTCAAACGACCCCCCCCCCCACGAGTCCACTATTACAAATAACGATCGTATATCCTCTTGGCATAAGGCCCATTGCCGACGCGTTGTGTGGTCTCTGAGCTCTGCATTTTCGTTTATGACATTCGACCACACGACGACGATACCCGTAATTACACCCGACGAAATCTGTTCCTCTGATAAGCACGGCGATGATATCGTCGTCTTAAAAGTACTCGTTGATCTTATTATATCTCATTTCATTTGCGTAACAGTAACCATAGAGTTGTCCACGATTTCTGAATCTGAGTGTAGGTAATGGTAACAATACTGTGTCGACTTCTTTACACCGGTACGTGATCGTGATAATATAATCTCTGCCAGAGCCCTTTGGCATTTTAGGGATGTGTTCTACTATTTTTTAAAATTTTGTAGTGAATAATGTCACAGGCTCCAAATGGTTTGCAGTGGACAATGAATAGACTCCAATTTTACGACATAATTCGTTTTCTTAGATTACTAAAAGGCCATTGACTAGATAGTACACATGACAATACAATATATACCCTGTCAGCAAACAGCGTACAAACGAACACTGTAAGAGTTCTGCAGAACATCTACGCGAGGGCTGCTTCTATAAGAAGGCTACAAGGAGATAGAGTAAAAAAGCCACGACCGAGAGAGGGGTGTGACAAGGCGATGCAATTTCATCCAAGCTACTGCCTGCTGTCTGCAGAGTTGGATTGGGAAAAGGCGGGTTCGAATATTCATGTGGGAATGTTTTAATTAATCACTTCAGATTTATGGATGATATTTAAATTTCTGAGACAGAAGAAGATTTGAAAGTATACTCTAATCTTTACAAGGGAGTCTTAAAGTCGGCTAAGATGAAAGCTTTGTTCAAATGACTGAAAGTCATCAATATTAGATATAAGTATGTATCGCTCTTGGATAACGCTTCATAGTTTCACTCTAGGCAAACGATTCCCAGAGGGGATTAAAAAATGTCATGGTAAGGGGAAAATATACCACACGTGAACATTCAATACTCCGTAATATGCTTTACCTTGATAGCCACATGCTGCTATACACGAGTGGAGTGCATTATCATTTTTATGCTGATCCTTAATATCAAAACTGTGTTCTTATACTTCTGTCGTTGTGCCTTTAAGCTTGCTATGCATTTATGTATTTGCTTACCTAGTGTATGGCAGGATCGTGATAAACTGTTGATTGTATAAAATCGAAGGAGCAAATGACATTTGGAAAGCTAATGGCTGGTTTAGGCATCTGGCACGCAGCAGCTGCTATACGCAGCACCTGCATTGCTGCTTTGCAAGTCAACACACCACACGGCCGCTGCTTTGCGGTCATCACGTTATCTTGCTTAACCATCGCAGTTTTACATCCCCGAATACACACGACAGCGTTACGACCATTTTTTGTGAACCATTTACTGTCGGTGCAACTTTTTTTTTTTTTTTTTTTTTAAGCTCCCTCCACCTATATATATATTTTTTTTCTACCCTGACAGTCTGTTATAAACACGGGGTTGAATTCTGGGAATCATCCAAGGACGAACCAGTAGCTACCAAACATGGAAATAATTCCGTATTTCATTGGCGATTAATAGCGTTTCAGAGGTAGTCCTACAGGTGGTGACGAAGAGGACAATAAGGGGGTCTATAGGTTGAAAGTGTCCAACATTCATTTTTTAGTGAAAATTGTTCACCAATCACTAAAGAATTTGTGATTCCGGTCTGTAGGTGTCTCTAGACTCCCTACTATATATTGGGTGTTTAAAATTTGCTGTCATTGCTCCAAACGGGATGGGAATCGTAGAGGAGGCATTACTGCATTTAACCTAAAACAGTTTGCTTCGTACATCCACTGTAGATGTCTGTTTAAACATCTAACTATAGTTAATAACATAACAAGACAGGTAGATTAAACAAATAAGATTGAATCACTAACATAACAAAACGTAGACCAAAGTTACGTTAGTTAACAAAATAACAACACTACATAACGTAACACCGACATTATCAGTTCACATGAATTCAAATTTGATTATACGGCACCAGTATTCAAATGGTAATTACAGTGCACGGAAGCGCTACAAGTCCTCTAAACACACGCAATAAAATGATTTAATAGTACGTATTACATGATACATCCATTTAAGAGGAAATGAAATTTCCCTCGATTATGCATTCCAACCCCCGAAAAATAACTGAGTGAACAGAAACAACTACATACTCTCTTCTTACCTTTATCATGTGCACTAAGCATGTGCTGTAATTAAAATTCCACAAAAATCCACGAGTATCACAGAAACTTCAGCTCCGTTCACGCAACACCTAACCTCTCGCGTACGACCTGCACTCACATTAGACCCCATTCTTGTGGGGTGGGCAGTACTACTAGGGAAAACCTTTCGTACATAATATACCCCCTTTTTTATTTCAGCCTTAAGAATGTTACTGGATACGAACAACAGAAAAACTAATATATAAATAAAAATAATAAATAAGATCTCAAAAATATGATACATTTTACCTCGGGTACCTTGATGTTTAAGGACAGAAATTTATGTCCGCCAACTCTGTATTCATTCAGCTCACATGTGGAGACTTCTCACCACAATGAATGAAAAGAGGACGTAAATCCTAATCAGATGAAATAGCACTTTCTGAGTAACGCAGATGCCACCCAGAGGTCCCTTCTTATCCAAGATTCCATAGAAAGAAGAAAAGACGAGAGACACATTTGGACCAAGCGAGAAACGGGGAGAATCAGACGTTGAAGGCGAGCGGGCGGGTAGGATGGAGCTGCAGCCTTGGGATTCTGCCGACGCAAAGGCAGTTTGACTGTGATCATGGAAATCGCTCCAGGCAAAAAGACACAACAAGTCCACCATATTGCACCCGTCTTTGAAAACTACTAGACTGAGAGCTGGTCTTCAAGAATTTAAATCTACCGTATCGATATTACTAGATATGTCTAAGAAAA
>NC_134795.1:37411851-37416851 GCF_046742065.1 Oratosquilla oratoria | reverse complement strand
GATCTTTGTGGTAAGACAGATATGTGAGAAAGCTATAGGAAAGGCGAAGGATGTTTTTTGGGCCTTTATGGATCTGGAAAAGGCTTACGACAGAGTTGACAGAAAGGCAATGTGGGAGGTTTTGCGGATATACGGGATAGGAGGAAAGCTTCTAGGAGCTGTCAAGAGTTTTTATGAGAGTAGTAGAGCTTGTGTCAGGATTAGAAATGGAGAGAGTGAGTGGTTCGAGGTAAAGGTGGGACTTCGTCAGGGATGCGTTATGTCGCCCTGGTTCATCAACTTATACATGGATGGGGTAGTGCGAGAGGTAAATGCAAGGGTAGTGGGTGAGGGATTGGAGATGGTTAAAGAAAATGGAGAAAAGTGGGAGGTGAGCCAACTGTTGTTTGCGGACGACATTGCGCTTGTGGCAGGATCGGAGGAGGGATTGAGGAAGTTGGTGACAGAGTTTGGGAGAGTGTGTGAGAGAAGAAAGTTGAAGATAAATGTGGGTAAAAGTAAGGTGATGAGATGTACAAGGGGTGAAAGTGGCAGTAGTCTGGAAGTGAGCATTAAGGGAGAGTGACTGGAGGAAGTGGATAGTTTTAGATACTTGGGTGCAAATGTGGCAGGAAAAGGTGGAGTGAAGGTGGAGGTAGAATGTAGATTGAGAGAAGCGAGTAAATGCCTTGGTGGATTAAAAAGTGTAATGAGGAATAGACATTTGGGAATGGATGCTAAGAGGAGACTGTATGAAGGAGTGAATGTGCCAACAGCATTGTATGGGGCAGAAACATGGAACATAAGAGAGGAAGAGAGAAGGAGTTTGAATGTGTTTGAGATGAGGTGTCTGAGAAGTATGATGGGGGCTACTAGGCTAGATAGAGTGAGAAATGAGGAGGTGAGGAGGAGAACAGGGGTGGAAAGGGGTTTGGGAGATAGGGTTGATGAAAGGGTATTAGGATGGTTTGGACACATGGAAAGAATGAGTGAAGAAAGACTAGTAAAGGAGGTATAGAAGGCAGATGTGGAGGGACTGAATATGAAGGGACGTCCTAGGATGAGGTGGATGGATGGGGTGAATGGGGCTTTGGGGAAGAGGGGAATGTCTGTTGAGGAAGGACGGGAGAGGATAGAAGACAGGGGTGAATGGAGAATGGTTGTATATGGATGATGTTGTGATGCATGAGGTGGAATGGGTGGGGGGATGGGGGGGGTGAGGTAGTATGTGTGAGCAAAATTTGACGCAGCCCGAAGGAATTTCTCCCCGTCTTCTCCTTTTATGCATGGGGGAACGGAGAGGTGGGGTCGCCGATTTAATGAAGCGGCCTTGTTGTGGATGTGCTGTGTCTTGCGACACTGCTTCTGACCCAGGGCAGTGGACAAGGTACAGGGATGACCCGTCATCCAGGAGGTGCTAAGATGAGAGGGAGGGTGGAGGGGTGTGGAGTGTATTCAGGGATGGAATGGGTAGGAAGGATTTTATGCCTTTTCCTTTTTGGCTACCTCCCTTGTAAGGGGGAAAAAGCCTAGATATGTATGTATGTATTTCTTTTTTCTGTTGACCCCCTTAAGTCTCTCCTTTACATCTCTATAGCTGCACCTCAGTGCGATATTGGCTCCGAGGGTAAAAAGAAACTAATTTTTGCAAAGTACTACCAAATCACTACCACCTGACGTCAGAATAAATGGCTATAAAATTTCCTCTCCACAAGAGATCACTTGAAGAATGTCTCCCCATCCACCCCAGTTTTATATTTCTTCCACTACTGCTTTATTTTCTTTAATTTATAACTTAATCTAACCTGACTTGACCTAACATAAACAGCTCAACACTCTCTTCCCATACTCACATAAATACTATATTTCGACCCCTCCCCCTCTTTTCGACACCCTAGAGGTGTAGGATGGTGTGGGATGGATGAAGGGTGGGTGCAGGCCTTGTCTGGCTACTTCTCTTATAAGGGTGAAGGGGCCGTTTGGTATATGGATAGCACAGAATAATCACCTGACGTGAGCCAAAACAAAACATACAAGTCGTGAATAATAGTGAAAGGGTTAACTAGGAGATTACTGGGATTAATGGAGGTTAAGACTTAACCATTCCCCTACGACCTTGATCTGGTGAATAAGATAACCCGACGTTAACCAGAAGAGGATTTATGAAGCTGTTTGCTGGATGCAAGACCCCACCCCACCCATCACACTCCCTCAACACCGTCAGGCGGCGGCCAAGCCAGTTTGTACCGAGTGTATAAGGATCGGTCGGGCACACCAAAAACAATACCGATTTCATTTATTTATTTATCTATTTATTATTCATTTATCTATTTATTTTTTGTTTATTTCTATTTATTTATTTATTTATTCATCTATTTATTTTTATTTGTTTGTTTATTTGTTTGTTTACTTATTTAATTATTTGTTTATTTATTTATTTATTTAATCATCTATCTATTTAGGACGGGGCTCGAATCCAATAGCTACCGGCCCATCCTGTTTGCCCTTGAAATCATAGCACACAAGGCAGCTAGCTGTTTTAGCTGCAGCAACAGCACGCTATTGAAGATGAAGCAGCAGCGCGCCATAACTGCTCTGTGAAGCGACTGTGTGCTCCTCATCCTCCAGAGTCGGGATCGGTCCTGCACGACCATAAAGTTAGATTTGACTATTTTCGTGGTCACTCTGGTGCTTAGTTGCGTGTACATATTCTTACGAAATTCTTGATAAGCACACACGGTCACGCATGTATGTGCACACGCTCACACGTACACGTACACACACACAAACATATGCGTATGCACAAACACGCGTACTGGGGGCAACTCGACATTTATTAAACTATTAACTATTCAGTAAGCCCACGTATGTACCCGCTCACATTTACATACAAGTAAGCATTCTTCCCACACATGCGTGCACTCACAAGCACATGCACAAGCATAAACACGTGTACAATTACACATACAATCACATGTACAAGCACACCAACAAGCACGCGCACACACAAACACAAAAGCACACACACAAGCACAACATACACCACACACAATCACACGCAAAAGTACAAGCAAAAACACAAAACGCATGTACAAACGCATGCACAAGCACTTATAGATGCGCACACACATGCACACAAAAACAAGTACAAACAAACACGCACACATACGTGCACTCACACACGTGCATACGCGAACAGAAGCTAATTAAGCATCTATAAAACTACTATTTAGTCAGTAAGCCCGCGCATATATCCACTCGCATTTATAGAGACAAGCATTCTATTTACACACACACACACACACACACACACACACACACACACACACACACACACACACACACACACACACACACACACACACACACACACACACACACACACACACACACACACACACACACACACACACACACACACACACACACACACACACACACACACACACACACACACACACGCTAGCGCGCGCACATGCATTCACACACACCGAAGACAAGTTAACATTTGACTGCATTATTATCTTATCTTTTTACCATTCCCACACATGAGTACGTTCACAGAACCTTTCCACAACAGCCTCCCCAATGCTCCATCCATGCATTGGAACCTCACGACGCTGCAAACACTTTCTTTGAAAACCTGTTTCCCCCGTCTTGAGGGATTATCACACTGGGCTATTTTAACTCCCACATCTTACCTCCAACCTCCATTAGAACAACTAGAACATGACTTCACTTACAGATATCTAAACTTCTCGCAGAACATTTCAACAATATGTCTAACATTCGTATATGTTTGCAACCTTTGTCCATCATTCAGCTTTGTTATATATGGCGGAAAGATAATTTGATATTTGGAGATTTGAAAAAAATGAAAGTGTAACCGAAGTCGTTTTCACTCAAACGAACTCTCAACTGTCGGCGCTGGCGAAGCCCGTGGAAGCCCCGTGTGATAACCCCTTTAGTCCTCAAGGCTCCTCGGGGGTGAAGAAAATCGTCTTCCTTCAGTCGCAACACCATCTTTCAGTGTTCGAAATTGGGGAAAATGGCAATTTCAGAGGTGAGGACAGGGAAGAAGGATAAAGAAGACTGAAGCCAGCATCCTCGCCGCACAATTGTTTAGTCAGATTATTGTATGTGTTCACCGACATGTATATGTATATATGTATGCATGTATTATGTATGTATGTATGTATGTATGTATGTATGTATGTCTGTATGTATGTATGTATGTATGCATGCATGTATGTATGTATGTATGTATGTATGTATGTATGTATGTATGTATGTATATATGTATGTATGTATGTCTGTATGTATGTATGTATGTATGTATGTATGTATGTATGTATGCATGCATGTATGTATGTATGTATGTATGTATGTATGTATGTATGTATGTATGTATATATATATATGTATGTATGTATGTATGTATGTATGTATGCATGCATGTATGTATGCATGTATGTATGTATGTAAATATGTATATTGTCGTCGTCGTGGGTATCCCTCGTGGTCGAGGAAGATTGAAGGTGGATAATGAGACCGATTCGTGCCTGGAAAGATCGGTCGCAGTGCGGACATACAGTTCCGGGAGGAAGTGTTGGCCATGGCTGCTGTTGTCGCTCTTTCCGACGTTTTCTTTTTTCCTTAAGCTGTGCAGACTTTTTTGACTCAAAGGTCGCTGTTCTTTCTCTGACGGTGGTTCTCCAGAGGGGTTTATTTCTTGCTGTTTCCTCCCTGTTGTTGAAGTCTATGTTACATTTTTTTAGATTTGCTTTGAGGACGTCCTTAAAACGCTTCTTCTGGCCTCCTCTTGTACGCTTGCCATCCGTGAGTTGTGAATAGAAGATCTGCTTGGGAAGGCGATCGTCAGACATTCTCACTACGTGGCCTGAGTTGTTTCTTGATGATACATGCTTCAATACTGGTAGTTTTTGCTTCTTGCAATACGCTTAAGTTGGTCCTTCTGTCTTCCCAGCTGATGTTAAGGAGCTTCTGAAGACAGCGTTGGT
>NC_134795.1:37399351-37406851 GCF_046742065.1 Oratosquilla oratoria | reverse complement strand
TTGTGAGAGTAGGGGAAAGTATGCCATGAGGGAGACTACGTATTCCAATGAAGTTTTGTTCCCTAAGACCCAGTCTGAGTTTTTGAGTCTTTCTCTGAGTTCACTCTTAAATGCTGAAGCTATTTTGACTGCCTTTTCTGTAGTGGTGTATGGGCCATGATTGTAAGTTTTTGCCAAAGAGTATAGGAGGCAAAGTACTCCAAGTGGCTCAAAAGCCGCAAATGACTTTTTAAATTGTTCTACAAATTGATCAAAGGATGTTGTTTCCTCAAATAAGTCAGACTGAATGACGTCACCAGCTAATGTGCCATGCTTGTCTATTTTGAATTTTAAGATGGATATCTTTGTTTTGTCATCTGTGACATTCCTACGTAGTATTTCTGAGTGAACCTCAGAGAGGAAAGTGTGTACAGGAATGCTCCTGCCGTTGAAGAGTGGTAATGTTATCTCATCTTTGGTGACTGCGATAATATTTTGTGTTGTCATGGTGTTTTCAATAGGAGGTGAATTTTCTGAAGAGTTGGAAGTAGAAGGATGGGACATGGTTGGTGGAAACGTAGCTTGACTTCGTGTATAGAGTCGATATGTCGAGTCAGAGAGGGCTTTGGACACGTTCATGTATGGAATAAAAATGTGTGGAGACCGTTTTGCTCCTAGGTGGCACTGAGAACGGAAAAATATCTACTTACCCAAGATGATGTCGGAGTAATAGTCGATGACGGTGCTGCAGTGTGGCGGGAAGATGGAAGGATGCACTACTGGGAACAGGGGGAGTAATTATTGGATTGCGTTTGGTGAGTTAGAAAATATGTAACAAATGTGTAGGCCAAAAAAGAAAAAAGAAAAGAAATGAAGGTGGAGATCTTGCGCAGCTAGATGCGGGGATTGGGGGAGCGTTGGCTCGTAGATGCCGCGACGATCGTTGGCGCGTAGAGGATGACCGTTGGCTGTTGGTGCAGTGACGTGCTGAGCGTGATGCAATGTTGGAGAAGGGGGCAGGAATGGTCCAACTCCTGCGATGGTGGAAAAAGGTGGTCCAACTCGTGCGATGGTGGAGAAGGGTGGTCCAACGTCTTTGTGTTGACGTGGTGGAGGCGGCGGGCATCGTGGATGCTGGAGAATGCCTCGGGGGGGGGGGGGATTACTTCGTAGATGATGGAGAATGTCTCAGAGGGGATTTCCTCGTCGTAGGTACTGGAGGAATGTCTCGGAAGGGGCTTCCTCGTCGTAGATGTTGGAAGATGCACAGCGTAGAAGTAGGGCTCTTCGCTTAGTTGTAGGACGGTGTCGTTGAGTTGTTGGCTTCGGAGTGGCATTGAGAGTGGGTGATGCAGCGAAGAGCGTCAGTGGTTTGGCTCGTAAGTGGAATGCTGGAAGGTGGTTCGAAGGAATTAGTGTTGCACTGCTGCTTCGATGTCTACCGATGTAGAAAGTAGAGTGTGGGTTCGAATCCCTCCGCTGTTGCCAGAATGTAGAGAGTGTGTTAAACTCTACATTGACGAATTAAAGTCGGGTAGTCCTCTTTACTTTACTGTGCCGGACAACTTTCTGTCTACAAATACAAGGTAAGCTCCGTTCAAACCTTGGAGGGTTGCCAGAAACATTTTCTATATACATATGTACATGTTGCCAAAACATCGATATAGAACATTTTTTGTCGCTTTTGAGCGACGGCGAGAGGCACTGGGTTAGGCTTTTGTCCGTGCAGATGTTTCTTTGTTCAAATAGAGTGCTTCAGGTGGCTTGACCCGAGATACATTAAGTCTATTCTTCACTAAGGGGTGTCGCCAGGAAAAGCTGGTGAGCTGGGTCACTCGAACAATTGATTTTTTTTCTAGGGAGATCCGCGACGATGTCGGAGTATTCTTTCATAGCATATGTAAGCGTGCGCGCGTGTGCACGCTAGAAATCGAAGGGAGATGATATATACATATATATATATATATATATATATATATATGTGTGTGTGTGTGTGTGTGTGTGTGTGTGTGTGTGTGTGTATGTTGGACAACTTCTAGAATTTCTAGAACTCTTCTAGAACGACGCAGTCTATCTAGACGAGGACGCACACATTCATCTATCATATGCACATGTTCGCACCACATCGGAGTAAGATGGTACTCCAGACCTCATATACATCAAGGGTCAAGCGCCGTGGTCAACTCTATTGTTCGAGAGTCCACACTTTCGAGGTCATTACCTCGGACGCACGCAGCTGTCACCAACGGCTAACCAAGATATTGCCATTCAATAATAAACATTCCTCAAGGATATTTTTCTACCAGTCCAAATTCGGACACATGTATAAATGTTACACAGCGATGTATCATCATTCTCTTTGTTCTGTATATCAATTTAAAACCATTTCAATGTCTAGGTTCGCTGGAAACAGCGACTATGTAATTATTTCCCTTGTCGGCAACCTTGCCACGATTGATGATAAGGAAAATGCTCTCTTCGAGGAGCGGGATATAATATACTCAGAAGACGCACGGCCGTTTTACGTCGCCTCCAGAAAGCCGCTCCAAGAAGCCACTCGAAGATACCATTTCATATGTTGTAAATAAAAAACCAAACAACATATATATATTATATATATATATATATATGTATATATATTCATATATATATATATATATATATATATGTATGTATGTATGTATGTATATATACTGTATATATAAACAATCAGGCCCGGCTGTCTCGGAGCTTTGAACACGAGTCCCTCTGAGCATGTGAGTTCTACGCGTTATTGTTTTGCCACATATATACATATACATTTATGGAATTCTGCTTGCAGACCTCTTACATTTCTTTCCGTTGTAATCTCCACGATCAGGGGATTAGGGAGGAAAGTGGAATGACGTCAGTCCTACACCACATCCTCATCCTAACCCTCTCAACAAACGACCACGACGCCATCTACAGGCTGACAGGGGAACCACAGTGTTGTCGGCGAACTTTGGAACCTTGTTATACAAACGGGAGCGTGGCAGAGTGCGGTGTGGAGGGCAACTCCCCCGCCCCCCTTGTTTGCAGTGAAGAGCGCCGAAGGCAGCTTTGTATGAAAGGGGCGTGTTGCTGCCCACGGCGAAAGGGATTAGGGGGAGTAAGTAGCACCAACAGAATGACGAGAATGGGCCACATTTTGTTGAATATTATACAGTGAATATACAAAAATTAAAGGGAACCAACATATCTATTTACCAATACACAAACTACAAACTACATATACATAACATCGGCTTTTCCCCCCGTACAAGGGAGGAAGCCAAACTCAAAGGCATAAATCCACTTCCACCCATTTCATCCCCACATACTCCACTCCCATTTACCGCCCCTCCCCCCTCTTCTCTTGGCTCCTCCTGGACAGACAAAAAATAAATAAAATAAGATAGAATAAAATAAATAAAGACAACAAACACAGTCATTTACCGAGACCGCATTTTGGTGACCCCTGCACTAAAGCATTAGGGTTCAGCTCCTCCTCACCTGTTGAGGACAGTCCTATCCTGTCACACACAGCGTCTCCTTCACTTAGAAACCGACACTTAGCTTCTAAGACAACGCCACTGTCCTCTTGGCAAGCCGACATCACGCCCTTTCTGAAGGCAAAATCACACTGGACTAAATATTATCAACTTTTGTCGATTCTTTAAATATAGAAGTGACTTCGATCAAAATCTATATTGTAAAACATTCAAAATTAACCCAAGGTTATGTGTTCATTTCTCTTTTCCTTTCTTTTATTTTCTTTTTGCACAAACGCTAAACAGTACCAGTGGATGCATTTTTGAGATGTTTTCAGTTAATTTTCAATGTTGTAAAATGTCTTCCCTATCCATTGAAATCTACAACATTTGACGAGAAAAGAAACCCAAAGTGGAAATTACTTGACATAACCAACATTTTACGGCTAAAGGGGTCATCACATTGGGCTATTTTTCTCCCACACCCTACCTCTAACCTTCATTTGAAGAACTAGAATAGGACTTCGCTTACAGAAATCTAGACTTTTCTAAGAACATTTCAACACTATGTCTAACATTCGCGAAGGTTCATAATCTCTTAGTCCATCATTCAGGGTTGATATATATGACGGAAAGATATTTTGATATTTGGAGATTTGAAAAAAAAAAAGTTTTGCAACCGAAGTGGTTTTTATTCAAACGAACTCTCATCTGTAGGCGCTGGTGAAACCCATGGAAGCCCAGTGTGATAACCCTTTAAGTATGACCAGCATTATCCCCTCCATCCTCCCCACCCCACTCCACTTTAATTTTGATTTTCCTTTACGATAAGACACACACTACATCTCTTTACACGGAGACACATTCCTTCGGGTATTGTGACACACTCGCTTTTAAATACCAAACATATGACACATCCAAATGCGCCGCTAACGGAAGTCGGATGCAACTACTACTTTCAGGGTATCTTGATAAAAAATGTCACTTTGCATCTCTAAGCCGGCGCGAGATTGTCTATAAAGATAGAAGCACTGATAAATTACAGCTCATAACGACAACAATTCCTCTCCAAGCCTCAGCGTGGCGTACTAGTGTCGCATAATCCAGTGGTTCTTAACCCTTGGATCGCGACCCAAAGTCGGGTCGCCAAGCCATTTGAATGGGCCACCAAGGATTTGTGGAGTTTATTTTCTCATATTCCTATTCAAAATTTCATCAAAGGATTAATCCTGATTGTAGAACTCCTAGGTCATTATTATCTGAGGTTAAGCAAAACATTGAGGCATAGACGGTTTAATTGAGGTGAAAACAAAACTACCAACATCTACTCTTGCCTTTGAAGTGGTCGATCTGGACAGGATTTTGGGTCGAAGCCAAAAATAAGGTTAAGATTCACTGACCTAATCAGTATGGTCGAATTGATTCCACTGATTATAAACTTCATTTACAACCATAGCCAATCCAACATACCACCTATACTTCACAACGAACGTACCAAGCCGGATTAAGCTGCCGTGGTGAGATACAGAGGCCGTATCGTCCCTCTGGGGATATGGTGGTCCTGTAGTGGACCATGAAGGCTGAGCTACACTACACACAGTAGCAATGGCCTGCTGAGAGAGGACCATGAACAGCATACAAACGTGCATGAGGGTTGCAATTTAGCATACTGGATATATGGGTGAATTATGCCCTAATCTCCTTTGTATGTATTTTTTTATTTGTATGTATGCACCAGTACGACTACAGTGGCCAAATTTAGCTTTAAGAAGAAAATAGGCGAGAACTAATCCACTAATAGTGTTTAACGAATGGAGTAGACTTAGTAACCATGTAGTAGTGAGCGTTGAAACAATTTGTTGTTTTAAGAGAAGATTAGATAAATCTATGAATAGAGATGATAGATGTTAAGGGACATGGAACTGCCTAGTGTAGTCCTTGTGGTCTCTTGTAGTCTCCTCCATTCTTATATTCTTAGGAAATGATAAAGGGAGATTACGATTGATCGATATTAGAATCTTACCAGCCTGTTGAACCCGGGCTCCTGTTTTGAGGTTCTCTCCTTTCTACATCCTATCCGAGATACCCTCGGGTGTGATGCAAGCACCTCCTCTGGTGTCATACATTAAACATTCTAGTCTAATGATTGGTAAGTGAGCAAAATTCATAAAACAAAATTCCAATGACTGAAGCCGTTAAACAGTATGACACGCCCACTACATCTCTCATCATACAAGGAAAAAGACGTGTACACTCAATCTTACCTTGCGGAAAAAGTGCTTACTTGTGCATGATCAGCCATGTGCAGTGCCACATATGATACTATTATCGGTTATATAGTGTAAGTGTAATAAAGATATCACCACACAAAGACCGTGAGGTCTTGGCATGGCGGAGGTGTGCATCCTGAGGTCTTCCATAGTTGCATTATACCGGTGGTTCCTGGGGTACGAAACCTTGAACCTGGGGGTACGAGACATGATAGCCAGAGCGATGGCAATTTATATTTACAATGAGAAAACAAAGCAAGCTTTGCAACACTAATCCTTTTCATATGTTTACATTGTATTTGTATTGGTGGGGGTACGAGAAAATTCTTTGGAGTGCGGGCAGTGAAAAAGGTTAAGAATCACTACATTATATCAGTGGTTCTTAACCACCTCTGTTCCGACCCAATGTCGGGTCGTAAAGCCATTTGAATGAGTCGCCAAGGATTCAATATTCCTATTAAAAATATCATTATAAGTAATAATACTGTATTAGAATACCTAAATCGTTAACGTTCAAGGACAAAATTATAGAGACATCGACGATTTAATTGATATGAGAAATCTTGTCAACATGTATGATTATTTTTAAATTTCAATAAAACAAAATGTTTACGAAGTTATGTGTCACCATGGTCGATCTGGACAAGATTTTAGGTCGCTGCATTAAAAGATTAAGAACCACTGCATCATACTAATAGTTCTCATCCTTTCGTCCATTCATGACTTTTCAAAAATCTTGTGGTTCCCATTCATTTTCCCCAAAATCCCATTCCGCCATAATAGAAATGATAATAAAAGGTTAATGAAGAGAAACTCTTTGCTTTATTACGAAGTTAACAAGGATAATGGTCTTACATTTAATATTTCTTGTGATACGTTCGAATTACATTCAGATTTCTAATATTATATAGAAAAGTATAATTTGTAACATCAAGCCAAAGCCTCCCCTAAAATCTTGTTATGGATCTCTTGGGGGTCACGCCCTCCAGGCTGATACCCACTACATCATACAGATTGCTGGCTAAGCAACGCTCACATCTTCTCATGCTCAGCCCTCACAGACTACGTTGACCTTAGCTTACCGAATACATGGTCACGTGATGCCTATGGAAGTGAAGCTCTCGACATTTGAATGTTATCTCTGAATGTTAGAAGATCACACACACACACACACACACACACACACACACACACACACACACACACACACACACACACACACACACACACACACACACACACACACACACACACACACACACACACACACACACACACACACACACGCACACACACACACACACACACACACACACACACACACACACACACACACACACACACACACACACACGGCCCGGTAGCGGATTGGTAAGGCACTGGCCTCACAAGCCGGAGAACCGGGGTTCGATTCCCCGGTCGGGCGGAGACAAGTTGGGTTTGTCTCCTTCCACGTGTAGCCCCTGTTCACCTAGCAGCGAGTAGGTACGGGACGTTAGTCAAGGAGTTGTGACCTTGCATTCCCGGTGTGTGGAGTGTGAGTGGTCTCAGACCTACCCAGAGATCTGCTAATAAGGAGCTCTGAGCTCACTGCCGTAGGGTGGTGTCTGGCTGTCTCGAAAAGAGGCTGCAGCAGATCCGAGGTGAATACACACACACACACACACACACACACACACACACACGACTCGGTGGCGTAGTTGGTAGAGCGCTGAACTGCCACCATAGTGGCCCGCAGTTCTTGGTTCGAATCCTGCCCA
>NC_134795.1:37384351-37394351 GCF_046742065.1 Oratosquilla oratoria | reverse complement strand
TTAAGAACATTTTAAAAGGTAACAATGAACTGATCAAAAAATTGTCTACAGTGTCCCCGTCACTTCCATACATGTATGGATTAATAAAAACCCATAAAATCAACAATCCAGTTAGGCCCATTACTTGTTCTATTGGATCGTGTAGCTATAAGTTATCAAAATGGCTAGTGTCTCTTTTAAGTCCTCTTGTTGGGACAATTTCAAACTCACATATTAAGGATAATGTTGATTTGAAAGACGAACTACTTGGACACAATATCTCTTTTCACTTCAAATTGGTTAGCTTTGATATAACAAGTCTTTTTACTCAAGTTCCGGTTTTTGACTTGTTAAGTTTTCTTGAAAAAGAATTAAAGAAATATGATCTTATACTTCCTTCCCATGCAATTATTAGTTTAATCAAGTTATGTGTTGTTGACTCGAAATTTGAGTTTAATGGGAATTTTTACAAACAAACATTTGGTATGGCTATGGGGAATTGTCTGTCTCCGGTTTTAAGTAATTTATATAAGGATTTTTTTTAGAAATATTTATTGCCTAATATTTTGCCATCTAATGTAATATGGTACAGATATGTTAACGACATATTATGTATTTGGCCTTGTGATAAACCTGTGGAAGAGTTTGTGTTAAAGTTAAATAGTTTGGTTCCGTCTATAAAATTCACATTTGAGACAGAAGAGAACAACACATTGCCTTTCTTAGATGTAAGTATTCATCGATGTGGTAGATATTTTAAATTTGATGTCTACAGAAAAGCAACTAATGTTCTCTCATATATTTATTTCTATTCATACCATCATCAAAATACGAAGTTATCTGTTTTTTCTTCTATGTTCTTGAGAGCGTTTAGAGTATGTTCTCCTGAGTATCTTGAAGATGAAGTAAAATTTGTTTATGAGATTGGTCAAAAATTAAAATATCCAAAATATCCGATGGATAGAGCACACACACAAAAAAAAAAACAAAACAAAAAAAACAGAAGAACATATTTTAACACCTCCCAAGTAAACGAATCTAAATTGAAGAACATTTTAGCAATTCCATATCATGAAAATTTTATCACCCTTCCTCAAATATTTAAAAGTTTTGGTATTCAGGTGATATTTAATAACAACAATATTGTTAAGAACTATCTTATTAGGAATTCTCCAAATGAAAAAGAAGGATGTATCTACAGTATACCTTGTAAAGTGTGTGATTTTAAGTACATAGGCCAAACAGGAAAAGATTTAAACAAAAGGATTAGTCAACATAAATACAACATAAGAACGGGTCAAATGTCAAGCGGACTTTTCGTCCACCAAAAAGAGCTCTCCCATAGTATTGACTGGGAAAGCACAAAAGTTATTATATCATGTCATAATATTGTAGAACGGAACATAATTGAGTCATGTCACAAGTGGTTTCTGCAAGTATTGTTGTCACGTGTGCTTAGTGATTTGTTTTGCATATATATATATATATATATATATATATATATATATATATATATATATATGTGTGTGTGTGTGTGTGTGTGTGTGTATGTGTGTGTGTGTGTGTGTGTGTGTGTGTGTGTATGTGTGTGTGTGTGTGTGTGTGTGTGTGTGTGTGTGTGTGTGTGTGTGTGTGTGTGTGTGTGTGTGTGTGTGTGTGTGTGTGTGTGTGTGTGTGTGTGTGTGTGTGTGTGTGTGTGTGTGTGTGTGTGTGTGTGCATACTCTGTGAAGTTGGTGCATAAAACTGAACTATTTTTAGAGTGTACCTTTTACACAGCCTAATCACAATCCAAGCTACCCTGTCTGACAAACTACTGAATTTGACTACGTTACCAGCAACCTCTCGGTTTATCAAGAGTCCTACTCTACAATATCTTTCTTTGCCCTTACCTCTATAGTAGAACAGGTGGTGACCGTCTTGTAATTGCATCAGCTTTTCTTCCGCTCTTCGTACTTTGCTCAATCCTACGATGTCCCACTTGACGTTGTCTAGCTCTTCCATTAAACTCTCCAGCCTGTGGTCTTCTGAGAAACTTCTTACGTTGTTAGTATATATCTTCATTTTCTTCATGTTGTTTAATGTCCAAGACTTAGATCTGCTTGGACAGTGTTTACTCACATTCGGTGGCATACTGCCCGTAAGCACACGAGGCAATGCGGTTGGACCTTTAGGAGACGATGATCCAACAGGAACGCCCGGTTTTGGTTTGGTTGTGCTGTTCATGGTTTCTATGACTCTTTTTTTCCCGTGATCTCACCTCCGTGCCAACTGATTTCTGGTGAGATGTTTCTCTGGTGTCATCTTATTCATTATATTCGGTGAAGTCCTATATCTATAAGGTGCCCAATGGTCCTCGCCGTCATTATGACGGTACCCCATATATCTATGAGGAATTTCCCCGTTCGCCATCAGGGACGTGCCAGTTAGCAGTGGGTCCTGTGACTGTGCGTGTGAGCTGCTCTTTGTCTGATCTTTCTTACAAAACCTGTTCGATATGGGTGACCCTACAGAGATTTTCTCTCTATCAACTTAGCTTTTGTAGTCATTAAGATTCTCAAGCCTATCCACCACGGCAAGGTGGATAGGCTTATGTATGTATACATACATAAAATGATTGTGGTTGATTAATGTACATACACACATACATATATATATATATATATATATATATATATATATATATATATATATATACATACACACACACACACACACACACACACACACACACACACACACACACACACACACACACACACACACACACACACACACACACACACACACACACACACACACACACACACATATGCGTAAGTAACCACTAGGAAAAGTAAACTAACGAAACAGAGCGCTTTCGTATAATTACATCTTCAGTACAAATACATCTGCACTGAAGATGTAATTATACGAAAGCGCTCTGCTTCGTTAGTTTACTTTGCCTAGTGGTTACTTACGCATTTGTGAACACACGCTCCTAGTGTTTTTATTGCACACACACACACACACACACACACACACACACACACACACACACACACACACACACACACACACACACACACACACACACACACACACACACACACACACACACACACACACACACACACACACACACACACACACACACACACACACACACACACACACACACACACACACACACACATACACACACATGCGCACACACACACACACACACACACACACACACACACACACACACACACACACACACACACACACACACACACACACACACACACACACACACACACACACACACACACACACACACACACACATATATATATATATATATATATATATATATATGTGTGTGTGTGTGTGTGTGTATATATATATATGTATGTGTATATATATATGTATGTGTATATATATATATATATATATATATATATATATATATATGCAAGTAACCACTAGGAAAATGAAAACTTGGTAACCTAACGTTTTCGTCTATGTGGATATCGCTAAAGGTTTCTGTAATTCAGAAAAAAATAGTGATGTAGCAATACAAAATATTATTATTTGCATTTTTTTTTTGTTTATAATGCGTTATCCATGTCAAGTTATCTAAGTTGTCCTAAAAGGTTCATTACAGCTAAAAAGACATTAAAGAAAAATAATTACTTGCACATCACGAAAGCGGACAAAAAACATTGCGTAGTAATTGTCAATGGAGACATTACTAAGTGATTAGGAAATTTAAGCTAAACAGAGAGGTATATTGCATTCTGTCGTTTTCTCGATTAGTTGGTTCATCACCTGCAAATGGTCTAAAGTTGAATATCCGCTCCTAAAGCCTGTCTGTTCTCTCGGTTGGTTTCCATCTAAAACTTGACTTAGTCTATTTGTAAGAATCTTGGAGAATGCTTTATATACATTTGATAGTTGGAGGAGGTGAAATGAGAAGAGGGTGGGGGAAAAGAGAAGGGGAAGAAAGACGAGGTGAGGGTTGTTATTCCCATCTCCGTAATGGAGGGCGACTTGTCTGTCACCAATGCGATAACCAATACAGACGCTGCCAACCGACACAATTTATTAGAGACTTGTAGCCGACAGAGTTGCCTCACAAGACCCTCAGGTGTCGTAGGCAGTCCCCGCTACAAGAATGCAGGTCGGGCCAATTGGATGGGTCGTGTCGTAGGTCAGCACCAGCTCTGTCGATTTTCAGCTATGTCCCTGCGCATGATTTGTCAGAAACAGCTGTTTCCCAAGCGCAGAACCTTGACATATCCCAGGGTCAGGGCTGGGTCAAGCGTGGGAACTCGAGGGGCTTGTGTGTGTGTGTGTGTGTGTGTGTGTGTGTGTGTGTGTGTGTGTGTTTCTCAACCTTAGACAGCGCCAGGGAAGAGCGCGCCTTTAGGAAGCTGAGGGTTGCTTTGGAAGGGGATACGGTGAGATGCCGCGCCACTCCTTCCGAGGTGACCTCGTGGTACCATTCAATTCGCCGGAGATCTCTGTTTCCTGACTCCGCCGAACCCCGGTGTCTGTGCTAGAAGGAACGGCAACGTCAACTGGATGTTGATATGATTCCGCACCCAGGAGAAGATCACGGTACTGCTTTGTAGTTGAAGCTTTTGCAGTTCCTTTGTGACACAAAGACAGAAGGCGACTTTTGTCACTGGGTCGAGGCTCCTCAGCATATGTCCGACACCAAGCCCGTGTGCACGACCACAGGACCAGATCCGTAGGGTGGACAGGAGAGGAGAGTTGTTGTTGTTGTTGTTGTTGTCATGCACTGTAGTTTACCGTCCCTTCGATCTTTGTGGACAATCTCTCGCCTCTGTCGTGTCTGAATGCAAGAATGGGAGAGAAGTTAAGGTGAGGGAAGGGTAGCTGAAGGTGTTGGTGGGAGAGGGAATGAAAGGGAAGGAGAAGGGGAAGGACAGTGGAAGGAGAAAAGGAGGGGTGGGGAATGAGAGGGAGGGAAGATGAGGAGAGGGGAGAGAGTTGACAGAAGCGAGGGAATAGAACGTGGGAGACGAGGGAAAGAGGAGAGGGGAATGTAGGTGAGGGATGGAGTGAGGAAACAGAACGTTGGTAGGGGGAGACAGAGGAAGAAGATGGAAGGAAGGAGAAGGAAGTGGACAGGATGGAAAGGAGGGTGGGAGGAAATGAGAAATGAGTAAACGTGGAAGGGGAGAACTGGAGGGGTTGGGGGATGCAGGAGGATGGGCGATAAAGGCAGCATTCTTCTCTTCAAGAACATAATAATACCAAAGTGCTCCTGTACCGTGCCCAACAGAACCTTTGTCCCGCAACGAGCTGGGCTGGCATGTCCTTAGAACAATGAAGCCTTTGTCGATAAGGATAATTGATTAACCCCTTTGCTGCGATGACGCATTCTACAGGCCTTAAGGTGGCGGCACACTAGTCATTTCTCGCTAGCATGCTATTTGCTTTTGCTATTTCGTTTGAGTAAAAACGACTTCGGGTACAATATTTTGTTTTTTCAAGTTTCCCTAATGTCAAATTACTCTTGCTTCATATAGTGAGAAGCTGAATGACGAACTAAGAGAATTTAAAGCTATACGAATGTTAGATACATTTGACATTGCTGAGTTGTTCTTACGGAAGTCTAGAATATTGTAACTGAAGTCATCTCTACTCAAACGATGTAGCAAAAGCAAGTAGCATGCCTAGTGTGCGGGCACCTTTACCATGGTTAATTCCAGACAACCTTACTTAGTTTGGGTGAATTTAGACTGAGGGAGTTTGAGCCATTCTTTGTAGACCTATTAGCCAGAACTACTATTTTAACTTTTTCAGATAACACTTGTTTCATCGCTACTCATTTTTAACCTTTCCTTTTCCCATTATTGGGGGTACAATCCTGTGGACAGGCACTTACTCCCCCGGACCGGATTAAAAAGTCCAGTGTCATTCATCCCTTCAGGATTCAGCCATCTTTGAAAATATTGTTATGAGGTTTGCATTTTGATGAGCAGTGCAAAGGAAAACGAATAGACGAATAAAAGAAAACAAATAAATAAATGAGTAAATAGATTAACAAATTAACTAATAAACCAACAAACAAATAATTAAGTTAATAGATAGATAAACGAATAAATGAATATGAAAATTAATAAACGAACGAACAAATAAATAAACGAAGAAATGAAATAAAAAGCCTTGATAAAAATCTCAAACAATTCTTTAGAGTTTGTTTACCTTGGTCCCAATGCAATAATTGCCTGGACTGATGCTTTCAACTAGCTCCATTTTACAATTTTAGTTCCTTCTAGCTGACTCCAGGGGTTTTTATTCAGCCGAGTGAAACCCCTTATTGCAGAGAAAAAAGTTAAGAATAGATTTTCAAACGGTCAGGTCTAGATTCCATATTCGCTAGTAGATGACGTCACGGGATCATATGCAAGGATGTATACGTCATCAGGAGATTTCACCATGTTTCCACATAAAAAACTCAATAAAGCTAGATTGCCACAAAATGAGAGGTATGAAACTATCACCAAATATTGTAAGAGTCATGTCTATCGTCCTGGAAAATTGATGATAGAGTGCAGCTCTTGTAAACAATGGTATCATAACAACTGTGTAAATCTGTCTGTGCATGATGTCAGGGAAATGTGCACAGATGACGCTTACACTTGCCCTCAATGTAGGAATGATTGAGAATTGTGCTGCAAATAAAAATAAAGTGTTTTTACCAGTAGAGATTTTCCACCTACATGTATAGGCCTACATGTATTTTGATTGTGCTGCTGTAAATAAGAATAAGTGATTTTCCACATATATGTATTTTAATATTGAGATTTTCCACATACATGTATTTTAATATTGTTCTGCTGTAAATAAAAATAAGACCATTTTTATATAAAAAACTCAAGTCTCTTGTCTTTTCCTAGCAGTTCAAACTTTTTTTTAATGTAAAAAACGTCCACCCAGTAATAGTAATATATTTATATATTATATAATTCATCATTCCACGTGAAAAAATGTTATAAAGTTTTGATATTTTAATTTTCTTCCATAAAAGAAGCTTGAAGTCTAATATTGCGTTTTATTTGGGCCTCTGAATGTCTTCCGTCACATCGGACTTCGGAAACTTCCGAAAATACCCGACATTGCCTGAAGTGATAACAGCACAAAAACGTGACGTCATCTACTAGCGCGTATGGAATCTAGACCTGACCATTTTCAAACCTACGTCGTTAGTCGTTTGTTTCCTTCCTCTGCCCCACTGGCGACTTCGGTAACGCCCCCCACCTCTCCACCACCATATTTTACCTCCTACTCCGCACTGAGTAGGCTAGCTGTGCTGCGTGTTATGACGAGAAAGGTTACAAAAACTGAGTAAAAAAAAAAAAAAAAAAAAAAAAAAAATAATAATAATAATAAAAATAAAAATCTCTTGCTAATGAGAGCCTCTCTGTCAGACTACGCTACCATGTTTACCTTGTGGCGTTTACTTAGTCGTGTTTTTATTTACATAGATTAATACCCCGTCTCCTAACACAACAAATACGATAATTAGTTGCAAAGTTGATTGATTTATTTAGTAGTATTTTTATCTATTTATCTATTTATGGGGAACGGAAAGCCCGAAACAGCCTATGGAAACTGTTACACACCACTGACATTTACTTATGGTAAATTACAATACCCCTTATTTTGAATATGTCCTCATTGTATAATAATAGTTGTTTCCCGTTGTTCATCACTCACTGTATACGAATTAATAAAAAAAAAATGTAGCAGATGTAAGAGAAAACATAATTTTTAAGGAGTGACTTTAGATAACTGAGAACTTCCTCCCACAGTAGCTGTTCTTTATTTACAAAGCAGGGCACTATAACATGTGTAGTACATATAATGTAGTATCAAAATATAGCAATCAATATTGGAAAAAACGTTATGATACCCAATGTCTTATCGGTTATTAGGAATCGACAGCTTCAACTTCTCTTCTGAAACCGTGCCCAGGAATCCAGGATGGTATGAGAGAAATCGTGGGCATTAACGGCATTTTCATAAAAAAAGTATGCACCACAACACATAACCTTGACTCAATGGAACTTTCCCTCACTACGCGTGTAAAAATAGTGGTGATGACATTTTGTGAATAAGCTAAGTATCGTGTACCAGGATCAGCCTAAGCCATTACGGGGCCCTAAGCAGGATTTATTTGGGGGCCTCCTGATTGGCACCACCACCAGTGCTTAATATTAATTGTGCTCGATCATTCCATGCACTATAAATGCATCACTAACACACCACTAACACACACACCCAATATAATTTGCAGCATTCAGTTACCTTACATGCAGGTGTCATATTGGATTTTTTCAACAATACAAGAGTAGCAAATTCATAATATGCTTTATTGATTTTCTATTCATTCTTTAGAGAATGAACAATTCAAAATATTAATAATAAATAAGAGCACATAACAATCTAATATTTATTTTTTCTGTGTTTTTCATTACAAAATAAACCGTTAATGTTCATATAATTTTACTGAATAAGAAAGTATCTGAATTATCAAATCAAATGAATAAAACAGAACTATCTAGTAATTCATCCACACTATATGCAATTAAAAATTTTATACCTTGCTTTCTCTCATTGAAAGGTAAAACATTATTTATCTACCAGTTTCATTGGGAATTCAAATTCAAATTTTAAACAAAATACATTCTAATAAATTTCGAATCAAAGTTCTACGAAAATATATTTACATATAAAAGAAGAAAATACAGAGCTACTCATCCAGTTTATAGGATATTTGAAAACATATCTTCTCTGCTATCACCACTGCAAATCAAAATACAATTTATCTTATTGAGAACAGAAAACAACTCAATTCTATGAAAAACATTTACATTGAAAAATAGCAAAAAGAAATTGAATATTGTCTGAAATGTTTATAAGTAATTGAAAATTTTGCATTTCTTTCTTCAATGCAAATTCCTGAAGTATTTCATCAAACATCTCACTAGGAAAGAATCAAAAGTCTGAAGTATTTCAATAGGAAAGAATGAAGAGCACGTATTACGTGTCGTAAATGCAGTTGATCACCGAATTGTACCAATGTTGGCATTATACATCCAGCAAATTCGGTGTTCAACTGAAGCTGTAGAAGCCACTCACAATAATGTATGTATGCTCGTATCTATATGATGTGTATGTGAAGTGGGTATTGAAAGCGTGCATGTACAGTTGTTTGTCGCGCACACGCTAGGCACTTCCATTACGGAGAATCGAAAAGCATTTATTAGCAGTTGTCATTTTTCATTTCGTGAAGTAAATGCAAATTATATCAAGCGTGTATCATATCAGTGAATTGTAATAAGAAGAGGAAGGAAGGATGCGCTCGCAGTAGACATTCTAAATGGGGTTTCAAGAATTGTTATTTTCAAATTTCAATTAATTCAATATTTTCCAAGCGCTCTTGGCTATCCCTGATGGCGCGGGTGGCCCTATGCAGCAGCATAGTTCGCTTTTGCCTTGCGCCGATACTCCCGTGTACGTTGTGTATTCATTCAGATAATTAATCACACGAGCCATCTTCTCTAATTCGCTCTCTAATACAGCCTGGGTTTCCAGTCTGGATTTCCAAATTTAAGATTTGACTGAAATACTAGGTTCAAGAATTGGTATTTGTGCTGCCGCCAGAGGGTGCTGGGTGTCAGAGCCCTTATGTAAGTGCCGCACCGTGGCAAAATGCCGCCCCGGGTGGGCAAAGTCCTCAGTGACGCCCCCCCTCCACCATCACCACTTCCCATCTCCACCATCCCTTGCAGCCTGTTTTAGTTATTCGCTTGCGAAGTAATTAAACTGATTTAAAAAATTGTACTTAATGTCGCTATTGCAGAAAGGATAAGGGAAAATATATTTCATATTCTGATTCTAACGCAAAATTCGTATATTACGGTAGAATATTCAGGGCTCCTTTGACCTTTTTTATTATAATTATTTTATCAGCCTTGTGGGCGGCATGTCCAGACTAGAATTGCCCCCCCCGCTAAA
>NC_134795.1:37369351-37374351 GCF_046742065.1 Oratosquilla oratoria | reverse complement strand
CTGCTTTCTCGCCTCCCCCCCCCCCTTTTTGGTCCTTCGCAAGCAGATCGCCAAGAAACATGACTAGAAACATCGTCGTCACCTCCCTCGCCGTCTCATCCCCCCCCCCACTGTCGCCCAACTTTCATTGTTAAATACATCCAACTTTCTCTCCATCACAATTTGCCTTCAACCAACCTAACTGGCTGCCCAACGTGGGACAGACTACCAACCTAACATTTGGCGCTCGACGTTGGGCAAACTACCAGCTTAACTGACACTTTTTTTCTTCTTCTTTTATCTATCCCCTCGTTAGTCAGTGGGATAATTTGTTAATATTTTTATATGAGGCAGTGGACACCTTCAAGGGTACTGGTACACTGCTTGTTTAGGTAATAGGAAATGTTAGAATTTGTATCCGATGGGGTAGAAAAAAAATATAAGGGAAACAAGAGTGAAATGTGATGTTGTGCATGCGCAGACCGACCTGCTAGACCCATAATGAATCCACTGTCCGGAAAACGTATCTATCCTAACCTAATCTAACCTAACCTGATCCAGTCTAACCTAACTTAATCCAATCTAACTGCGTTCACGAAGCAACGTATCACTTACATTATCCGGGTTATTTCCTGGTTCTTTCGATTTATGTTTCTTCGCTAACGTCGCTAACAAAGACCCCTTTAACTAGTTTCTCTTTCACTCATATCACCTATCAATCCTACTCTAGCTAAGGTTTGTCTGTATTTTTCTTCCACTGCATTTTTATCGCTCACACCTCACCGTTCCCTCCGCATACGCACTGCCCATACGCATCCTCCACCGGCTCCTCCCAACGACTCAAAATTCCCTCGTCGATCCACCACTCTACTTCGAAGTCAAAGTCATCCCTCACCCTCTCTCCGAGAATCTGTTCATAGCAGCTCACTTTGTTCTTCAAAATAGGTGAGCCTTCTTTTGAGGTACTACTCTACCTCCCACTTCTGGCCATCAAATCTCACCAGGAAGGCTTCGTCCTCAATTGTGAAGGTCGAGCTTCGTGGCGACACTGCCCTTCATGGCCCTCATTGTCATTCCTACGTCTATTTCTGGCCTCTAACGACTCCTCCCTCTCCATACCGTACTCGAGTTACGTATCGCTTCAACCCTCACTTCTCTGGCGACAAACGTGACTTCTTCGAGCTGTGTAATTGCATCCATTCCCAGCACCACTCAATTTCTCTCTGTTACTGTCCTAATAACAAGCATTCTCAGTCGTATCGGAATGACCACCGTCATTTCAACTTCCTGGTCACCCTCGCACTTTGTCTCCCTTCCGTCAACTGTCGTCAGGGCCATATCTCCCTGTCTGAATCCTTTAATCAGGTCGGCCTTTACAATCGTGGTTGAACAGCCGGAAACTACTAGTGCTCTTGCACATCTTCCTCTCAACCACACATCATACAGTTGGAGAGCGCCCTCACATTGATTAGGCGGCAGCTCACACAGTAGCCGCCCTTTGTCCGTTCCTTTGTTCGCATTGTTGAGAGATACGTCCATGTTCTCTGCATTCGTAACAGATAGGCTCCGTCTCTCTACAATCCCTCGCGAGGTGCCTGGGGCGCCCACACGTATAACAACGCATCCTAGGTGGTCCCCTCCATCCACTGTGGTCACCCCTGGACTCCCGCGTTTTACCTTTTCTATCGGCCGGTGGACTCTGCCCCGACGGGTCTCCCCTCTTCCCAGATGAGTCATCGAGCTGCCATCTCGGTCCTTGGTCTCGTCCAGAGCCTTTAGGTTTCTCTGTCGCCATGGCAGCTAAAGGCCTCCCGTTCTGTGTCTTTGTGAGAAGCTAGTACGGATTATCAACACGTCCATGCTCGCAGACACGGCATTATCTACTTCCTGTAGCCCAGCGGATACGTGATCTGGAAAGCCATTCACAAACATCATTCTAACTGATTGCTGTAAGCCTTCGCCTTTTAATGTCGATAGTCCCGATAATCTAATTTCGTTGGCAAAAACATCGACCTGTTCGCCATCCCAGTGCATTCTTTGTAGCCGATTAAACGATTTGAACGCACTCTCAGCGAATGCTTCTTCCATTCTCTTTTTCAATTTCTCTGCATCTGCTTGACCACTAACTTCCATTTCTAGGTAGATGGCCAAAGCGTCGCCTTCCAGGTTAAAGGTAATATAGCTCGTGACTTCGCTGACACGTCTCCATTGCTATCAAACGGCTTTAGGGTTATGCTGCTCATCTTGAACAGCTCCCTCGTGCTAGTCGCCTCGGGCATGCATAGATAGCTTGCACTCACAGACCGGCGTTATTTCCTGGATCTCCTGATTCCTGTTTTTTCGTTAACATCGCTATCGAAGACTCTTCTCACTAGTTTCTCTTTCACTCGTATCACCTATCAATCCTACTCTAGCTAAGGTTTGGCTGTATTTTTCTTCGACTGCACTTTTATCACGCGTGTAGTGTACATGTATCCACAAGCATGCCTGTAAGTGCAAAGTTTATGCATCGTAGAGTTGTATGGTAGTTGATCTGACTCAGTAGTCGATGAGGCCAGAATGGGTCACCGCAATTAGGTCACGTCTGGTCAGGCGTCAGGTCGGTCAATTGTATATATGCTGCCTGCTCCGAGTGGGCAGGCCAGTCAATTCATTCAGTCAGTTAGTCTGACCTCTGAACTTGTAGTGCGTCACTAGGCCTTCGAGGACGGTCCCCCACGTGGGGACCACGCCACGTCCGTCCTTAGGCCGACGCACACGTATCTTAATCAGAATAAAAAACACAAGCCAAACTGAGCATCACCCTCCCTACGTCACCACTGCCCAAGTAACATACACCCTATATGTTATACGCGCACCTTCTTACCGTTCGCCCCACATACGCACGGCCCATACACATCAGCCAACGCCCTGTTCGTCCTCCTTTCTACCCGGTGACCTTTGGCCCCATGCCGGGGATGCCAACTGAACACACATACTCACACCACATTCACCACATTCATACCACACTAACCTAACCTAATTTAACCTAACCTAACCTAGCCCAGATTAACTTAATCTAGCCTGGGTTAATCTAATCTAATGTGCACAAAGGTGCACGGTGCGGGTCTGTGCATGTGCATTACGTCACATTCCACTTTTCCCTGACCTGATTCAGTCATGGAATTTTTTGCCTACAACACGAGCTCTCTTGGGGCAATTATACTATTGTGAAGGACAGGTGCATACCTCGTGCGCACGTGGTCTTGCTATTTGATAATGGCACACAGTTGTGGGTATCGTAAGATGAGAGTAATCGTTCGTTTGCTCTAGACCAGGGGTCCTCAACCTTTTTTCCCGTTACGTACTCCGAAAGTCATCAGACCATCGACCCGTATCTTCATTGACCTGGCACAGATTATAAATTGGTAATGTATTAAAACTAATTAAATATAGAGTGGCACCACAATGGTTATAAAGTGGTTCAAATTGTAATGACTATCAGATAATCATTAAAATGAAAAAATAATATACAGTGTTCTCTGCAGATTATATTTAAGTAATCCTTCGTTAGTCATCTAAGAAACCCTAGAAACCGTCCCGCTAAACCCAGGTTGAGAAACCCTGCTCCAAAGGATCTGCATGTCAGTCAGATCTAGTTTGCAACAATATCTATATATCTACAAGCAAAGGAAAATGTACCTAAGGCATGCTATTATTATGCGCATTTTTTTTCTTTTTTACTGTGGAGTATTGTGTCATATATTTACTATATATCATATTATATTTCTTAAAGAGAATTATATGAATTCAATAACAATGAGATATATTTGGATAGTTCTCATAGGTCAGGTTTGGTTGCCCGTGATGTTACCTCGTTGATCTTAAATAGGAGGGCTATATTGCATGATGGGAAAGGGTTTGAATACAGGGGAAAGCTCCGTTTGGAGGTGGAACGACAATATTGCTGAATGGGGAAAGATGCATTAATGAAAGACGACGGTCTGCACGGTGGAAGGGTGGGGGCAGAGATGAAAATAAGAGAAATAGAAATGGAGGGGAACATCACTCCCACCACAGAGAGTTCTTATGGGTTTATCACACTAGGCTATCTTTCCTCAAACCCCCGATTAATCGCCGGTACCAAACTTTTTCCACCGTAAAATCACTATGGCAAAATATTTTGTTTTCTCAACAAAAATTTATAGAATGTCATTTGACACGCTGGAGTAATCTTATTTTCCTCCAGCATATCAGATTCCTTCACGAAAGCTGCGGACTGCAAATCTGCTCCAACAGTCGGAGGAAAAATAGCCCTTTGTGTGATAACGCCTTTAGGCTCGTCGTCATCCTGGCGCGTCTTCTGTGAGTTTTGAAATCACTGACACCAGACGATTTGATTCAGTTTTCGACATTTCAACCCCCACACCTCCTACCTCCCACCTCCTTCCGTTTAAGGGCCAGTACTTGCTTTTCGTAGTATAAATAAAAGATGTATTTGGAGAAATTCTTACTTTTTTTCTCATCTCTAATTTGGCAGTCACGGAAACTGAAAGGTAAATGGAGAGACAAGGCATTGCTAGGAGGGATGAACGGAGGAGTCTCATAGGACTATTACCACTATCCTGAAAAAGAAACAATTGTACTTAAAAAAAAAAGTATATTTAGACAGTACGGGGAACCTTGATGATTTTTCTACATCAGTACTGTAAGAGCTTTCCTGAAGTGAAGTCCCACGTTGAAAAATAATATCTCGAGAAAACTCCAGATTCTTTTGATCGAGTTTACTCCAAATTCTAATAGATAATGGGTAAGAGTCAATAAGTTATTTCAATTTTTCGAGAATGTAAATGTTTCATTCGTATTTATAGGTTCCTCACAACCACCGTCACACATACGCGACTCAAGTGAGCTTGTTTGAGTAGAAACGACTTAGATTAGGATATTTCACTTTTCGAATCTCCAAACGTCAAATCACCTTCGTGTCATATATTGAGAATCTGAATGACGAACTAAGAGAAGTTAAGCCTATATGAATATTA
>NC_134795.1:37241851-37359351 GCF_046742065.1 Oratosquilla oratoria | reverse complement strand
TTATGTCAAAGTAGCATGCATGCAGTTGATACTTTCGGGTCTATATGGGGCGCCCCTACGGACAAGAGCTACACATTATTTTGTCTGTGATAGAGGAAGACTGCTCACAGATTTTTTTTTCATTATACTGCTACTGTCCCTCCGTTATGCTGTCCCCAACCCCTTGTTGCTGTCCTGTACCATTTCGCTGAATTCCATTTCCTTGTTTCGCCTACCCTGTGTTGGGGGGAAAGAATACTGCCACCAAGTATTTCCACTTGGATCGTAAGAGGCGAGAAAAAAGGGACGGGGATTGGGACCAGGCATCCTTCTCCCTGTAGCCCCACAGGGGATATTCCTAAAAAAAAAAGTAAAGGCATAAGAGGGTCTAGTTTTCCAACAAGCACCCTAAAGTTTGGGTCTTTTAATGTACGTGGATGTGGTACAGATGAGAGTAAAAGGGAAGAGATAGGTAGTATGTTTGTGAGAAGAAAGATGGATGTGTTGGCTTTGAGTGAAACTAAGTTGAGAGGGAAGGGCGAGTGTGAGTTTGGGAGTGAAATTGGGAGGTGTTCAGGAGTGAAGAGAGGGAGAGGGAGAGGGAGAGAAGGGGTGATTTTACTAGTAAGTGAAGAGATAGGTAAACGGGTAGCGGAGTGGAAGGAGGTTTCCTCAAGGATAATGTGGATGAAGGTGAAACTGGGAAAGGAGATGTGGGTTTTTGTAAGTGCATATGGGCCTGGTAGTGAGAAGAGTGTAGAAGAAAGGGAGGCTTTTTGGATAGAGGGATTAGGGAGGAATGTCAATGTAGTAGTATCTGGTGATCTTAATGCTAGGGTAGGAAATGAACCAATTGACGGAGTGGTTGGGAAATGTGGAGTTCCAGGAAAGAATCGTAGTGGAAAGTTGATGGTGGAGATGTGTCTTGAAAGAGAGTTGATGGTAGCAAATACAGTGTTTAGGAAGAAAGTCAAGCATAAGTACACATGGGAGAGGGTGGTGGATGGAAGGGTGGTAGACAGAGCATTAATGGACTATGTAGTGGTAGATAGGAGTATAGTAGGAAGAGTTAAGGATGTACATGTGCTAAGGGGAGAGGGTGGGGGAATATCAGATAATTTTCTGGTGGAAGGTAAGTTGAGAGTGGAGGAAAAGGACAAAAGGTAGGGAGGTGCTTAGAGTGAACTCTTTACATGAAAAGGAAAAGGAGGAGTACAAGAACAAGCTGAGAGAGGAGTAGGAGGGAGTGAAGGATAGAGTAGAGCTAGGAGTGGAGGAGGAATGGGGATGGTTCAAGGAGGGAGTCACAAAGTGTGCAAAGATGGTGTGTGGAACAAGAAGGACGGGAGGAAATAGAGGGAAGGGTAGTGAATGGCGGGATGAGGAAATAAAGAAGGTTGTAGAAGAGAAGAAGCGAGCTTTCACAGATTGGTTACAAAATAGAACGAGGGAGTCATATGAGAGGTACAAAGAAAAGAAAAGAGAAGTAAAGCAAAAGGTAAAGGAGGCAAAGAGGAGAGCAGATGTGAAATGGGGTAAGAGTATGACAGAAAATTTTGAAAGTAATAAAAAGATGTTTTGGAAAGAAATTAAGAGAGGAAGAGGAAGCGAATCAAGTAGAGAAGAAAAGGTAAAAGGTGTAGATGGAGAGATGATAATGGAAGAGAAGGCAGTAAGGGGCAGATGGGCAGAATATTTTAGGGAGTTACTAAATGTAAAGGAAAATAGGGAGGGAAAGATAGCTGCAGTGGGAAGTGGCAAGAAAATGAGAGTGATGAGTGAGGAATATGGAGAAGAAATAAGGAAGGATGAAGTGAAGGCAGTTGTTAAGATGATGAGAGCAGGTAAGGGACGTGGTCTGGATGAATGCCATGCAGAATGTCTAAAAAAAAAAGGAGGTTCAGTGATGGTGGACTGTTTGGTGAGGTTATTTAATGTTTGCTGGAGAGAAGGTAGAGTGCCGGAGGACTGGAGGAGTGCCTGTATAGTTCCACTTTACAAGGAAAAAGGGGACAAGCGTGAGTGTACAGTAGTAGTTTCAGAGGGATTAGCTTGTTAAGTGTAGTTGGGAAGGCTTATGGGAGGATCTTGAGTGAGAGGACTAGGAGAGGAACAGTGGGGGTGATTGGCGAGGAGCAGTGTGGATATAGGACAGGTAGAGGTTACGTAGATAAAAATTTTGTGGTAAGACAGATATGTGAGAAAGCTATAGGAAAAGGTAAGGATGTTTTTTGGGCTTTTATGGATCTGGAAAAGGCTTACGACAGGGTAGACAGGAAGGCACTGTGGGAGGTACTGCAGATATATGGGATAGGAGGAAAGCTTTTGGGAGCTGTCAAGAGTTTTTATGAGAGTAGTAGAGCATGTGTCAGGATTAGAAATGGAGAGAGTGAGTGGTTCGAGGTAAAGGTGGAACTTCATCAAGGATGCGTTATGTCGCCCTGGCTGTACAACTTATACATGGATGGGGTAGTGTGAGAGGTAAATGCAAGGGTGATGGGACAGGGATTGGAGATGTTTAAAGAAAATGGAGAAAAGTGGGAGGTGAGCCAGCTGTTGTTTGTAGACGACACTGCACTTATAGTAGGATCAGAGGAGGGATTGAGGAAGTTGATGACAGAGTTTGGGAGCGTGTGTGATAGAACAAAGCTGAAGATAAATGTGGGTAAAAGTAAGGTGATGAGATGTACAAGGGATGAAAGTGGCAGCAGGCTGGAAGTGAGCATTAAGGGTGAAAGACTGGAGGAAGTGGATAGTTTTAGATACTTGGGTGCGAATGTGGCAGGAAAGGGAGGAGAGGAGGTGGAGGTGGAATGTAGATTGAGAGAAGCGAGTAAATGCCTTGGTGGATTGAAAAGTGTAATGAGGAATAGACATTTGGGAATGGATGCTAAGAGGAGATTGTACTGTATAAAAGAGTGATTGTGTCAACAGCACTGTATGGAGCAGAAACATGGACCATAAGAGAGGAAGAGAGAAGGAGTTTGAATGTGTTTGAGATGAGGTGTCTGAGAGGTAAGATGGGGGTTACTAGGCTAGATAGATTGAGGAATGAGGAGGTGAGGAGTAGAACAGGGGTCGGTAAGGGAGCTGGGAGATAGGGCTAATGAAAGAGTATTGGGATGGTTTGGACACATGGAAAGAATGAGTGAAGAAAGACTAGTAAAAGAGGTATGGAAGGCAGATGTAGAGGGAGTGAACATGAGGGGGCGACCTAGGATGAGATTGATGGATGGGGTGAAAGGGGATTTGGGGAAGAAGGGAATGTCTATTGAGGAAGGACGGGAGAGGACAGAAGACAGGGGTGTATGGAGAATGGTTGTATATGGATGATGTTGGGATGCATAAGGTGGAATGGGTGGGGGGATGGGGGTGAGGTAGTATGTGTGAGAAAAAATTGACGCAGCCCAAAGGGATTTCTCCTCGTCTTCTTTTATGCATGAGGGGACGGAGAGGGTGGGGGGGTCGGCGATTTAATGAAGCGGCCTTGCTGTGGATGTGCTGTGTCTTGCGACACTGCCTCTAACCCAGGGAGGTGGACATGATGCAGGGATGACCCGTCATCCAGGAGGTGCTAAGATAAGAGGGAGGGTGGAGGGTGGTTGGTGGAAGGGAATGGAGTGTATTAGGGATGGAGTGGGTGGGAATGGTTCTTATGCCTTTTTCTTTTTGGTTACCTCCCTTGTAAGGGGGGAAAAGCCTTTGGTATATATATGTATGTATGATATTGTCAACCCTTTAGAATTTTAAAGATCTGAATCAAGTCACCTCTGAGTCTACGCTTTTTTAGGGAAAATAGATTAATATGTTGTAGTGGATTTTCGTATAATTTATTTTTTATATTTGGAATCAATTTTGTGGCTCGCCGTTGTACTTCTTCCAATCTATCAATGTCTTTAATGAGATTCGGTGACCATACGGAAACAAAATATTCCAAAATATGGACGAACTATCTATATGGCTTGTTAATAAGAGAGGGACTTTTGAAGTCAAAAGATCGCGCAATCAGTCCTAGAATCTTATTTGCTTTCTCAGAGGCTGAAATACACTAAGATTATTTGAGATCGTTACTGATAATTACGACAAGATCCTTTTCACTATCCACTTCTGTTAACGAATTTCCAAATAACTTGTAATCGTATTTACTGTTATTTTTACCTATGTGCATAACCTTGCATTTACTTGTGTTAACTTTTATTAGCCACTTTTCAGACCATTGCTCTAGATTATCTAAGTCTTCTTTAATATCTAATTGATTTAAGTGATTATTTGCCATTCCGCATAGTTTTGTGTCACCAGCAAATCTGGAGACTATTGATTTCAGTCCGTGGTCTATATCATAATTCGAGATGACTGTGTTGTAGAATTTGAGTAAATCACGCAAGAACGTTTCCGTCTGAATCCATGCTGGCTATCATTTATTAAACAGTTACTTTCTAAATGGTATTTGATAGCATCTCTAATGACAGTTTCCATTTTTTCTACGATTGAAGCCAAGCTTATAGACCTGCCGTTATTTGATTTCTTTTTGTCACTTTTTTTTAACATGGGAGTAACGTTAGCTAGCTTCCATTCTCTTGGGACATCTCCGGATACGATGGATTTCTGGAAAATAATTTCTAACGGAATAATAATCTCATTTTTAATTTCCTTTAAGGTTTGGATGCCAACCGTCAGGCCCTGGTGTATTATTAACTTTGAGTTTTTCTATACACCTTTTATTTTTTTCTTTTGTTATATTTACCGTAGTGAGTAAGATCACCCTTGACTTTATACAGGTTTTAGTTTAGAGTTCACTTTGAGGTGTTTCGTTTACGAATACTGAGCTAAAATAGTTGTTTAAGATATCACACATTCTTTCATTTGAATATTCAAGTTGACCGTCAGCAGATAACATTAGGCCAGTGGGATTCCTAATAACATTTTTATCTCTAATGTAACTATAGAATTCTTTGGGATTCTCTTTGGCTTTATGAGTGATATTCATTTCGTATTATCTTTTTCGTTTTTTATTGTCTTTTTTAAATTTCTGTATTATTACATAACTTTGATAGTCATTAGGTGCACCCGAGTACTTGTATTTCTTATAAGCTCTTTCCTTAGCTCTTATCCGAAGTAAGAATGTTTTTAATGTATAAGTATCCAACTATATTGTTTAGAGATCATGTTTGTTGTTCTGTTAGTAAGTTATCCAAGAAATGTATGATTGTTACTCGATTTTTTAAGAAGTAGATTTACTTGAGTAAAGTCCCTTCAAGTTTTAATTCACCTGCTGGTGTGGGTTAGTTTTCCCCTACAATGATAATAATTAGCCAAGTCAAAAGGCACGTACCCACTCACTCATTCCACCAACATTTCCTCCCTCTCATCTTAGCTCCTCCTGGATGAAGGGTCATCCCTGTATCCCGCCCACTGACCTGGGTCAGAAGCGATGTAGCAAGACACAGTACATCCACGTCAAGGCTGCTTCACTTAATTGGCTACCCCTCCCCCCACCTCAACGTCCTCTCATACGGAAAATAGAGAAGATGGGGGGAATCCCTTCGGGCTGCGTCAAAATATCATCCACACACAACCACTCCCTACTCCCCTATCCCTCTCCCTGCCTTGCTTAACAGCTCAAAGCCCTTTTCATCCCATACATACATGTTATCCTTTTGACTTGCCGGCAATACCTCCCTTATGAGAGAAAAAATGGTATACAGCTAGATAGCTAGATAGAGTAATAACAATAATTATAATAATAATGAAATAATAATAATAATAATAATAATAATAATAATAATAATAATAATAATAATAATAATAATAATAATAATAATAATAATAATAATAATAATAATAATAATAATAATAATGATGATGATGATGATGATGATGATGATGATGATGATGATGATGATGATGATGATGATGATGATGATGATGATAATGATGATGATGATGATGATGATGATGATAATGATGATGATAATGATGATGATAATGATAATGATAATGATAATGATAATGATAATGATAATGATAATGATAATGATAATGATAATGATAATAATGATAATTTATTTTCCAACTTCCCAGAGAATACTGGCTTGTCCTAATAGACGAAATAATCATCTTACAAACAAATAACAAAAGTGAATTCAATGTTAGTTTTGACCAATACTCATAGCCAGTTATTGTAATTAGAAAGTTGCATAAGTGTATACGAACACACTCCTTTGTTCCTCCTATTTAGGACAGAAGCACCCTAAGCTACGATTCATAATAACCATTCTTCTCTTTCTCCTTTCCCTGTCATCCTTTAACTTTTTAAAAAAGTACAGCTTCACAGTAGGCGCATAATTAATTTCTAACTTTTTATAATGTCGATTAGATTCTCTTATACCAATCATCTTTTGAGCTTGAAAATAACTGTAGGGGTGTGGCGACGCGCCACTGGTCTAAACCAGACTGGCCGTGACACATTCTTCTATTCTATTCTATTTAATTCGGGAATAAGTTTCCCACGGGCTTTTAAGGCGAGCCCGTTTGGAGGGTGATTCTGTGTATGAGTGTGTGTTGTATGCTACATCCACTCATACAACCACAAGATATGCATACATATGTGATATATGTATGCACATCCCGGTGAATGCACACTTTCTAACATTGTCAATGCATATACATATAATAATGATCATGAAAAATATTTAAAGGGGGGCTGACACTCCACCAGCCGACGCAATTCAAATTTGATAAGGTGGCTGCATAGGCGGCGCACAAGACCCTCAGATGTTGTCGGAGGCCCTCTCCCCAGAAAAACAGTTGCAGGGCAATGCTGGACGTACTGTTCTAGGGTGGTTTCTGGGTGGCTGCAATGATGGCATCTTCTATCTTCGGGTGTTGGATTTCTCTTTATTTGCCAGAAACAACGGTCCTCCAGTCGCAGACGGAAGAGCAGAGTTTCCACTTTTCTAGGTGTGGAGCGAGGAAGTACAAGGGGCTAGTAGTCGGTGACTGCCCTGTACCACCTCGCCCTTTCTGATACATCTGCCTCCAGTCTGTGCTGAAGAAACCGTTTTACCTGGTTAAGTGCCCTGTGCGTATGCGCATCTGATTTCTGCTAAGAGGGACGACAACTTCGACTTCGGGTCTACCGCATCGGCTAGCTCGTTACCTGGGACGCCCACATGGCTCGGCACCCAGTTGGGCGTAACACTCCTGCCTTGGTGGTGTAGCTTCAGAAGGAGTGCTAGGATGGAGATCAGTAGGCGTACATTGTCGCTGGGCTGCGTTGTATCCAAGCTGCCTAGCAGAGACTGTGAGTCCGTGTGCATCACCACAGAACCAGTTCGAGATATTAGAGCATGCTCTAACGCTCCTTGGACTGCCATGGCCTCAGTTTGGAGAGTAGACGCATGATCAGATACTCTCCTGCCAAAGATCAGACCATCCGTCACGAAAGCAGCCCCCGCACTGCAAGGCCTGTTGGGGTCCACGGAGCCATCCGTATAATAGACCGCCATTCCAGGTCTCGACAGTGCGCGGATGCCTTGTAGGGCCTGCGCTCGTACTCTTTCCTGATCACATAACTTCTTCTTACTGGGAAGCTTTGTGACAACGAAGGTTGCAGGTATCGACAGCCATGGAGGTGGGGACTTGAACTCTGGGTGAGAGGAGTCCTTACCCTTCTCAAGGAGAGCACTGGTGAGCTTGAAGGAGTCCAGAAGTCTAGCCGCTTGAGGTAGCCAGGTACCGCAGTGGATAAGATTATCCACTCATCCCAGAGCTATCACAAGGCTCTGACTCAGCTCAGTTATCCTGGGGCTCTGGACTATCTTGGTAAGAAAGTCAACATCCAGCCTTCTGACCCGTGACACTAATGAAGGCAATGAAGCCTCCATCTGAAGGTTAACAATCTTGGTCCAAGGTTAAGCTCCTAAGATAGTCCTTGCTGAGGCATTTTGGCAAGGCTCTAGGTCTTCAAGCATGGCAGTCGCCACAGTTATGAGAGCTGGGGCAGCGTAGTCCACCAAACTGCGGACTGTTTGCACATAGAATGTGCGAAGGACCTGGTGCGTGGCACCAAGTGCCTTCCCCGTCAATGCTTTCATAACTGTGGTTCTCGCTTTCAGCCTCTCCTTGAGATAGGCTAGTTCCTTCTGAAAGGTGAGGTTCCCATCAATCCAGAGCCCCAGGTACTGAAACTTGTGGACCCAGTCCATCCTAAGGCCCTGGATGGTGAGGTGCTCCCCTTCACTCCAGAGTCCCACCGTCATGGCCTTCGATTTGGTAGGGGAGATCTTTAACCCTAACCTGCAACATTCAGTCTCTATGGCACTTAAGCAGCGCTGGGCCCCGCTGAAGCTCCGCCGCCTTCCAGTAATTATAAGCGCAAGGTCATCTGCATAAGAGATAACCTAGCACCCATTGCGTAGAGGTAGTTCCAGAATGTTGGAGACGAGCACATTGAACAGAGTGGGGCTGAGGACCCCCCCCCCCCCTGTGGAGTGCCATTCTCTAGCATTCTGGCCTCTGATATGTGACCCTGAAATCTTACTTTCGCAGACCGGTGACTGAGATAGTCAGCAATCCAAGAAAGCAGCTTGCCTTTAATAATATTGACCTGGGGATGTATGGCAGATATGATGTACGAACGCACATCCCTGATCCTCTCCGTTGCTTCAAATGTCAACGATATGGTCATTTTTGCAAAAGCTTTTGATACCGTCCCACACGAAAGACTACTTACTAAATTAGCTTTACACGGAATAAGTGGTAGCCTATTAAGTTGGACTAGTAATTGGTTGAATGATCGAAAACAGAGAGTTGTTTTAAGTGGAAAAACTTCTAGATGGAAAAATGTTACAAGTGGAGTTCCTCAGGGTTCCGTTCTTGGGCCACTTCTATTCATAGTATATATAAATGATATAGACCATGGACTAAAATCTACTGTTTCCAAATTTGCTGATAAATTACAGCAATGGTCTGAAAAGTGGCTAATGAAAGTTAACACAAGTAAATGCAAGGTAATGCACATAGGTAAAAATAACAATAAGTATGATTACAAGTTATTTGGAAATTCGTTAACAAAAGTGGATAGTGAAAAAGATCTCGGCGTAATTATCAGTAACGATCTCAAATCATCCAAGCAGTGTATTTCAGCCTCTGAGAAAGCAAATAAGATTCTAGGACTGATTGCGCGATCTTTTGATTTCAAAAGTCCATCACTCATTAACAAGCTATATAAATCGTTAGTTCGTCCACATTTGGAATATGCTGTTTCCGTATGGTCACCGAATCTCATTAAAGACATTGACAGATTGGAAAAAGTACAACGGCGAGCCACAAAACTGATTCCAAATATCAAAAATAAATCATACGAAAATCGACTAAAACATATGAATATGTTTTCCCTAAAAAAGCGTAGACTCAGAGGTGACTTGATACAGGTCTTTAAGATTTTAAAGGGAATTGACAACATCAAAAGTGACAAAATTTTCACATTGAATGAGAATCAGACAAGAAACAATGGTCTCAAACTGTCCGGAAATAGATTCAATTTGAAAGTAGGTAGAAACAACTTTGCCAACCGTGTAGTTAATGAATGGAATAAACTTCCTGCACAGGTAGTGCAATGTAGTTCAGTTCGAAGCTTTAAGAATCATTTAGATAAACACCTAGGCAAGATGCTGTAATGATTATAATTTATTTCATATTATTTGTTTTTGTTTTGTTATAATTTGTCCTTTTGATTTTCATTTATTATTAGTTATATGTCAATTTATTATTATTTACTATTTACCTGTTTGTTTATTATTTGACTATACCAATGTATTTATTTATGTATTTTATTTGTTATTTACATTATTATAGTTTTTATTTATTATTTTATTATTATTATGTTTTTTCGCATCCGACCTAGATATGGACCAAAAGGTCTCCTGTCGGCATGCTCCGCCTTTGTAATCCTTTGTAATCACCAGGCACGGTGCACTGCTAAGCAATATAAATGCGGCATTTGTAGCATGTCTCATGCCACTGAGACTTGTCTTAACAAGTTTAAGGCTGGCACTGAGACTGTTGCCAAGTGCCCCAATTATGGCAAGAAGCACCACGCCTGCAATACCTCTTGTTCAGTGCGTAAAGCCCAGGCCATTGTCTGTAAGGAGAGGACAGAGAAGCAACAGGACTTCATACCTGCCTCCCCAGGTACATTTGTATGGGGTAGCAGGAAGCACTCTCCCACCGTACCACAGCCACCTGCACCTAGTGCTCCTGATCTGAACAATCAGGAGCACTTTCCTGCACTCAACACAGCTCCAACACACACGCGCACTCGAACACAGCCAGCTCCCAAAAAAGTCCCCACGCCCAAACCCACGCCCACCCCCAAGCCCACGCCACGCCCCCAGTACCAACCCCACGAGCACAGGAACGGTAGCCCCCTCCACCTCAATATCCGTCTGATGTCATCCCCCTGCGGGAAGATATCAGTCTGATTGTGACTGGTGTCGTCGCTGGGATCGCAAGTACCCTAGGGAAAAGTGATGCAGAGAAGACACTAGACATGGTGAATAATGCTGTCAAGAATGTGCTCAACCTCTTAAACGAGAAGAGAAACCCTTCCAAAAACCCTAGGCGAAAGGAAAGGACTCCCTCCCCCTCTACCTCCTCATCTCCCACCTCCCCCTCTTCCTCCTCCCCTGCCTCCTCCCCCGCCTCTGTCTCCTCCCCCGCCTCTGCCTCCTCCTCCTCCCCCAAGCCAGCCACACCCAATTTTACCATTGGCAAAGCGAAACCCACAACGTCATCGAAGACGAGGAAAGTGCCTGCTGCTAAGCCCCAACGTCAATGTGCTCTTCGGCTTGATGACTCCTCTTTTGATGAGGAGGAAAATGATTCCATTGTTCAAAAGTCGCAACCCATAACGGATTCCGCAGTAAAAGCTCGTATCTCCTTGCGCTTGCGCAGGAGTATGATTACGATATCATACTTCTCCAAGAGACATTGGTGAGTAATGAGGTGCGATTTCCAGGATATCGCATTTTCACCCTCCTTCGCATACCCACTACTTAGTCAAATCATCTATCCCCTGTAGTGAAATCATGGACCCTGTATCATGTGGAGATGGTGTAGAAGTTCTTGCGGTTCGACTCCATCGGGCCCACGAAACGTACACCATCTATATCATATACAGGGGCCATAGTGCGGTACTGGACCTTGGAGAAGTGTGTGATCTTGCTGCGGACAGGCTCATCATCATAGGAGGGGACTTCAACGCCCACCATACTATGTTGATGTCGCCCCAAAGGCCCAATGTCGCTGGGCGCCACTTAAATTACATGTTAGATGAATGCCCTGACATTGCATTGTTCAATGATGGTAATCCGACGCACGTGCAAGGTGGATGACTTGATCTGACCTTGGCGACGGCCACTCTCCTCCCTAGGGTAACCTGGGAGGTGCATCCTAGTGTCACTAGTGATCACTTCGGTGTCTCTGTGTACATACGGGATGCGCCACCCATACCGACCGTATTACCTGTTCCCAGGTGGAAGACTACTCTGGCAAACTGGCCAGTCTTTGAGAAATCTGTTGAAGAATGGACAGCTTCTTACGTTCCACCACAGGACGTGGAAACGTTAGAGGCTGACTTTTCTGCAGCCCTTCAGGTGGCTGCCAGCAGAGCCATCCCAAAGACTCGCCAGTCCCCCAGGGGACATAAGAACAGTTGGTACTCTACCCCCGAAGGTGAGAGAGACCAACCATCGGGTTAACATGCTCAGGCGTGTTTTCCGACGGCGCCGAACTCAGACCAATTTGGACAACTTGCGCGCTGCAGTTCGTGACGCACATGTCACGGCTGCAGATGCTAGAAGAGCAAAGTTTCTCGAATGGTGTGAGGGCTTTAACACTCACACCTCCCTAGCAGAGCTCTGTAGAGCAACTGGCAGGACTCAACCGCGACGCACTCACCATGCCCCTGATACTGAGGCGCAACGACTGGTGCAAGAGTTTGCCTCTCGCTCCAGCAGCACCTCACTCCCGCAATGTGTTCAAGACACACTACATGACCTACAAGGAGTGAGGCGCCTTGGTGTTGAGGACATGATGAGTCGGTCGGATGATACTGACACAAGCTTTACGCTTCAGGAGCTACGGGTCACACACAGGACCAGCTCAGACACGGCACCTGGAGAGGACCTCGTCACCTATTTCATGCTGACCCACCATGGGCCAGCGGGTGATGAGGCATTTCTAAGGGTGATAAACGCGTCTTGGAGGACTGGCACGCTACCAACAGCATGGAAGACGGCAATCATAACGCCAATTCCAAAACCAAAGGAACCTGGTGCCTATCGCCCCATCAGCCTGACAAGCTGCATGGGGAAGACAGCAGAGAGGATGGTGATAAACAGGCTGCTGACGAAACTGGGCCCAATTCATGAGCATGTACATGCTTATCGCAAGGGTACTGGCACAGCAAACAGTATAGCAACACTCCTCAATGCTGTCAGTAGCACACCGTCCATCGTGGTCTTTTTGGATTTGGAAAAGGCGTTCGAGCTGGCCAGTCCACTTGTGATATTAGACACCCTTGCTCGCAAGGGTGTAAAAGGCAAGCTGCCTTCTTAGATTGCTGACTATCTCAGTCACTGGTCTGCGAAAGTAAGATTTCAGGGTCACATATCCGAAGACAGAATGCTAGAGAATGGCACTCCACAGGGGGGGCGGGGGTCCTCAGCCCCACTCTGTTCAATGTGCTCGTCTCCAGCATTCTGGAACTACCACTACCCAGTGGGTGCAAGGTTATCTCTTATGCAGATGACCTTGCACTTATAATTACTGGAAGGCGGCGGAGCTTCAGCGGGGCCCAGCGCTGCTTAAGTGCCATAGAGACTGAATGTTGCAGGTTAGGGTTAAAGATCTCCCCTACCAAATCGAAGGCCATGGCGGTGGGACTCTGGAGTGAAGGGGAGCACCTCACCATCCAGGGCCTTAGGATGGACTGGGTCCACAAGTTTCAGTACCTGGGGCTCTGGATTGATGGGAACCTCACCTTTCAGAAGGAACTAGCCTATCTCAAGGAGAGGCTAAAGGCGAGAACCACAGTTATGAAAGCAATGACAGGGAGGGCACTTGGTGCCACGCACCAGGTCCTTCGCACATTCTATGTGCAAACAGTCCGCAGTTTGGTGGACTACGCTGCCCCAGCTCTCATAATTGTGGCGACTGCCATGCTTGAAGACCTAGAATCTTGCCAAAATGCCACAGCAAGGACTATCTTAGGAGCTTAACCTTGGACCAAGATTGTTAACCTTCAGATGGAGGCTTCATTGTCTTCATTAGTGTCACGGGTCAGAAGGCTGGATGTTGACTTTCTTACCAAGATAGTCCAGAGCCCCAGGATAACTGAGCTGAGTCAGAGCCTTGTGGTAGCTCTGGGACGAGTGGATAATCTTATCCACTGCGGTAACTGGCTACCTCAAGCGGCTAGATTTCTGGACTTCTTCAAGCTCACCAGTGCTTTCCTTGAGAAGGGTAAGGACTCCTCTCACCCAGAGTTCAAGTCCCCACCTCCATGGCTGTCGATACCTGCAACCTTCGTTGTCACAAAGCTTCCCAGTAAGAAGAAGTTATGTGATCAGGAAAGAGTACGAGCGCAGGCCCTACAAGGCATCCGCGCACTGTCGAGACCTGGAATGGCGGTCTATTATACGGATGGCTCCGTGGACCCCAACAGGCCTTGCAGTGCGGGGGCTGCTTTCGTGACGGATGGTCTGATCTTTGGCAGGAGAGTATCTGATCATGCGTCTACTCTCCAAACTGAGGCCATGGCAGTCCAAGGAGCGTTAGAGCATGCTCTAATATCTCGAACTGGTTCTGTGGTGATGCACACGGACTCACAGTCTCTGCTAGGCAGCTTGGATACAACGCAGCCCAGCGACAATGTACGCCTACTGATCTCCATCCTAGCACTCCTTCTGAAGCTACACCACCAAGGCAGGAGTGTTACGCCCAACTGGGTGCCGAGCCATGTGGGCGTCCCAGGTAACGAGCTAGCCGATGCGGTAGACCCGAAGTCGAAGTTGTCGTCCCTCTTAGCAGAAATCAGTTGCGCATACGCACAGGGCACTTAACCAGGTACAACGGTTTCTTCAGCACAGACTGGAGGCAGATGTATCAGAAAGGGCGAGGTGGTACAGGGCAGTCACCGACTACTAGCCCCTTGTACTTCCTCGCTCCACACCTAGAAAAGTGGAAACTCTGCTCTTCCGTCTGCGACTGGAGGACCTTTGTTTCTGGCAGATCAAGAACATCCCCACAGCAGAAGAAAGAAAATGCCACCATTGTCGCCACCCTGAAGCCACCCTCAAGCAATGCCCCGCAACTGTTTTTCTGAGGAGAGGGCCCCCGACAACATCTGAGGGTCTTGTGCAACCACCTTAGTGATTACGAATTGCGTCGGCTGGTGGAGTGTGAGCCCCCCCTTTAAATTGTATATTTTATATCATATGTTCCATGTATAATGAATCGCATACACTGTTCATGTTAGAAAGGGTGCATTTACCGTGATGTTCATACATATATCACATAAGTATTTGATAGATGTATGAGTGGGCGTGGCCAAAGCCACACACTCTCATACATTGAATCACCCTCCAAAAGGGCTAGCCAAAAAAAGCCCGTGGGAATTCTATTCACATTTTTTTTTTAATAGAATAGAATAGCCGAGACAAGCAGTTCACTCCAGGACACGACATCTTCAGCAGCTCTCCTCTTCAAGCAGCTCTCCGCTCCAAGCAGTACTCCTCTTCAAGCAGCTCTCCACTCCAAGCAGCAGTTCTCTCCAGCAAGCCTTGGGACCAGTTCGCTCCACCAAGCCGCCAGCAAGTTGCCTCATTCCCTCCTGTGGCTCTTCGTCCACAGCCACGACGCTTGAATGCTTGATGAGGCCTTCACTCTGGACCTTCTCCAAACGAGACCTCGTCCGAACCCTCCAAGCCTATTAAACATTAAACCTTAGTGTTAAGTGTTACTGTGATTTTCATTTCCCTGGCTTGTCCGAACCATATCACTACAGGGGTGGATTAATACTTTCCTTCACCAATAATCACTATGATTTTTTAATTGTCGCGCCGACGTGATCATGCCACTAAGTGCGTGCGTGCGGAAACACACGCAAGCTGACTCAGTTTAGGCCATATAAAAACATTACGAAAACAAGTTTCCATTGATCCTGTGGAAACAAAAAATACAAAATAAAATAATAGTAAAAAATTTCAAGCGGTTGAAAACAATTGTAATCAGATTCAAGTGCGCGTTTTTACTAGTTACTACGCTACAAATGACCTCGTTCAACTTTAAATAGCTCATAAACTTTTAAAATATATGTATAAGGTAGTCATAATGTAGGATATGAGGGAATATTATGAACTTTAGAATAGAGGTGGAATTTAATTAAACGATACCTACCTAAAACCAAGATTCTACAAAAGTTATAGCGAGAAATATACGCTATAAATGACTTCGTTCAATTTCAATAGCGCATAAACTTTTAGAAAAATACGTATAATAAGGTAGTCATAATATAGGATATGAGGAAATATTATGAACTTTAGAACAGAGGTGGAATATAATTAAACGATAGCTACCTAAAACCTAGATTCTACAAAAAAGTTATAGCGATAAATATACGCCTGCGTTACTTGATCTTTACTGAATTCATCAATATACTCAAATTAGTTAAAGAATATACAATCTAATTTATGAATTTATCAAATCATAGATTTTAAACCCTAACGAATGTAACTCAAGTTTTCATCTTATACTCTAAAGATTTAGATAGATTTGTGATTGATTTTAAAAACAGCAAGTGTTGTCCCGTTATGGTAACTTGGGAAGTTGTAAACAAATATCTGTTCATTGGAATAATATTTTGTTTAGACGTTTATTGGACTGCCACACTGTAATATCTGCTTATCAATGAACGCTTGTGCATATTTTCGTAGACGGTAAGTATTACACAAGTGACTAATTGCTATAAAGTTATTCTAAGATTAGATAACGTTATGCGAGTCTGGTGTAACTCAAGATGCGATTGACTGTATCTGATCTATTTCTAGAGTAACGCTTTTACAGTTGTTCCTGTATATATTAATTAGGTTTTAAAGATGTGCAAGATGCGTGTCAGTTACCAGGAAAAGTATAGATAATATATTCAATTGTACAGGTACTGATTAGAATTAGATTAGTACAAATAACAGATTATATTTCTACTGTTACTGTAACTATCGGGATGAACGACTAAGAATTTTTCATTTATATTGAATATGTATCCCCATACATATAGCTGCAAGATTTGAAACTCGTGTCAGTTATGCCATGAACTTGATGAGGATTGGCAGTGTCAGTGAGGGACATGTCAAAACTTTAAATAGTTCTTTCATCTTAATTTGTTAATGCCCTTTTAAATTTATGGTTTATCAGTTTGACAGTTTTACACTTCTGGAGTATAAACATAATAAAGGTAACATAGTTTGCTCCCTCACCCCTCCAGTGCTGAACACTGTAAAGAGAATTACTAGACTTATCCCTTGCACTTTAAATGCCAATTATGGTAATTTAAACTTTTGGTGTTAAAGTAGATTCAAGATTGTAATTTATTTGGTATGTGTTTGGATGGGCTGAACAATCATGAAATTCCTGTCTACAAACACGATTTCCTCACACACCCCTGCTAAACATTGCAAAAATAATTTCTTATTGATGAAACTGTCATGTCATAGAGAAGATCCTCAACCATTATTTAATCTGGGGGGTCTCACTAATTGCAGAGAAACAGAGAAAACAGAGAAAATACAAAAAAGGACGGGTTTTGCTCAAATGCACACTTCTATATATGTATGGTTGCATTATTTGAACTATTTTCTTTAAAGTGTGTGATTTCCATGTAATATGATCAAAGAGAACTTACGTTTTTATCATCTGCAATTTTACCGACCCCGGCTACGACTCGTCCAGCCCGCCGTCTATGATTACTGGTGGTATGGATCAAACTACACTTTTAAGTTTCTTATTGTCGTATTATTAGTGTAATAGACTACATATAGTTGAATTATTTAAACTCTTTTCTTTAAAATGTGTGGATTTTTATGTAATTTCACCAAAGAGAAGTTATGTTTTAGTCTCTGCAGTATGACCGACCACAGCTACATATACCGTAACAAATTAGCATATGGTTGCATTATTTGAACTATTTTCTTTAAAAGGTGTGATTTTCATGTAATTTGATCAAAGAGAAGTAACGTTTTTATCCTCTGCAAAATTACCGACCCCAGCTACGATTCGTGGTTACGATTCATGGTTACCGCTAGCCTGCCATCTATGTTCTGCGAATGCAGATCATCACTGAGCGTCAGAGTTGCCAGATTGGCGTTTTTAATGCCAAATTTTGTATCTTTGGAATGTTTTTACTGTGTTTGGCAGGAAATTTTGTTGGGTGGCATTTTTGGGAATTTGGCATTTTTGGGGGGCGTTTTTAAATACCCGGTCGTGATTAGAGATCACTCTTTTACTTGTATCAAGAATTAAATGATGATGTATATGAATGATATAAATTTATCTTGGTTATGTGGGAAATGTAAAGATTTTGTGCCTAGCCAAAGGATGTTTCAGCTCTTCTTTAGTGAAAATATGTAATAACGCAGTAGTGCATCAAACATTTCTAAATCTGATGATGCTTTTGATTATATTTAGACACAATAGAAAAGTCACAAATGTATTTTCTATTTATGTACATCTGAGTCTCTAGGAGGTTGTTTAATAAACTGGTTTAATTTATTGTAGAGGATACCAAAAAGTTTACTTAGGAACTTAAACGTAATGTATGGAGTAATACATTTTATTTTAGTTATTGGTATTTTTTCTTTCTCACATAATTTCTCACATAATATATTTTATTTTGGAAGTTCATATCTTTCTTTCCTTTTCACACAGTCTTGAAGTAGATTTATTTCAGAGGATGGTGGTTTATTACAGTACCGCTAGAATTAAATGATGATGTACATGAATGATATAAATTGATCTTGGTCATATCATGTGACATTGTTTTACATTGGCTAGTCAACAGTAGAAAAATATTTTATATTGTAATTGTAGTTATACACATTATCTTTAACTAGTTGATCTTGGTTATATCATGTGGTATTGTATTATATTGGCTAGTCAACCCTAAAAAACTATTTTTCATATTGTAATTGTATTTATATACATTATTTTTAACTACACATGTAAAACCAAAATACAAAAAAAAAATCTTAGAAAATGTAATGGTTGGCATTTTTGGGGCATGTTTTAAAAACATTTTTGCAGCATTTTGTCAGAAGTTGGCATTTTTCCTGGTAGAAAACCTGGCAACCCTGCTAAGCGTGGTTGATGAAGTTGGCCAAAAACATAATAATTTTAGAATTTCTTGTGAGGTTCGAACATGTGGTAGAGTGAACATTTTTATTTTAAAAACTGTTGTTGTTTATTTCTTTACAATACAAAGATTACATAAATATTGCATACAATTAAATACAAAATTTTCATTAAATTTTATTTAAGATACGCTATACAAAATTTATAAGCTATGAAATATGATATTGCGTACATTGTATTACGCAAAGTAGACCACTTGAAAAAAGAAACTAACGAAGCAGAGCGCTTTCGTATATTACATATTCAATGCAAAGAGGACATAGTTGAATAGAAATACATATTTTATATATGCATAAAAAAGGAATACAAAAACTCCATTAAATATTGACGTCAACTTCGCCGTGTTCCATCATGCCAACCAAGAAGACCACAGAATGGACTGGGATAACGCACCAATTATATTCAAATCCCATTGTAGCTTTCAAAGTGGTACCATCGCAAATGCCAAGATATTCCGCAAACTACGTTCCAAGAACTCGGTGAGATGTCCCTTGGGTAATGGTGCAACTCTTGCGTAACGAACGGGTGCTTCGAGGATAAACTGTTGCTCTTTTGTATAACCATAGTAGTTTGTTGCAGGAAGCGTAAAAAGGGAACAAATATTTTTGCGTAATACACCAAGTACATCAACACCTATAACCTTAGGCAAGTTTGAAGCTCATCTGGAACCTGATACGAATGCCGTTGCAGTCCTTGACAAGTGTGGTGGTGTGAAGAACCGAACGATTCATGTAACCGGGGATGGAATTGCCAGTCCAACTCTTTTTCGGTAGCACTGTGCAGGAATTAGCACCTAGCCACGAATTTACGAGTGCGGACAATCTATAAAGGCAAGAACAACGACTCTACGTGGGATGTTCTGTGGGTATCCAGACATTTGGGCACAGGATATTTGGGCACAGGACATTTAGGCACAAGACATTTGGGCACACGATATTTGGTCACAAAGTACTGGTTGCGACATCTGGGCACAGCATAATTCGTGCTGTATATTACGATCTCAAACCAAGAAAAAATAATAAAAGATGATTCTTTTGAACAGCAGGCATGAAAATGTTAAATTAGGCATGAATAATTTATATTAGTTGGGTTTTACTATGTCACGTGACGAATACAAAAAGATGATAAATTACTTAGTTTCCTACCATCAACTTTCAGACATACATATGAGAATCACACAGCATCAGACATGCATTGTTTCTGATTCTCTATGAATAAGAAAGGGGAAAAAAAACCCTGAAAAATATATAATGATGAAATAAAAATAATCCAAATAACTAAAATGTTAAAGAAATGTTATGTGCAAGTAAGCAAAGAATCAATGATTTTATACGAATATCAATTTATTTTTGGATAGTTTCACATAACCAAGACAAAGAGCAATGAAGGACTATCAGTGTTACAATTATAAAGGGCACACAGAAGGGTTTCACCCGAACTTTATGTTTTTGCATAGGTGTGTGTAGGGATTTCATCTAGTAATTGGTTGAATGATCGAAAACAGAGAGTTGTTTTAAATGGAAAAACTTCTAGACGGAAAAATATTACAAGTGGAGTTCCTCAGGGTTCCGTTCTTGGGCCACTTTTATTCATAGTATATATAAATTATATAGACAATGGACTACTGTTTCCAAATTTGCTGATGATACAAAACTGTGCGGCATGGCAAATGATCACTTAAACCAATTAGATATTCAAGAAGATTTAGATCAATTACAGCAATGGTCTGAAAAATGGATAATGAACACAAGTAAATGCAAGGTAATGCACATAGGTAAAAATAACAGTAAGTACGATTACAAGTTATTTGGAAATTCGTTAACAAAAGTGGATAGTGAAAAAGATCTCGGCGTAATTATCAGTAACGATCTCAAATCAACCAAGCAGCGTATTTCAGCCTCTGAGAAAGCAAATAAGTTTTTAGGACTGATTGCGCGATCTTTTGACTTCAAAAGTCCATCACTCATTAACAAGCTATATAAATCGTTAGTTCGTCCACACTTGGAATATACTGTTTCCGTATGGTCACCGAATCTCATTAAAGGCATTGACAGACTGGAAAAAGTACAACGGCGAGCCACAAAACTGATTTAAAAAATCTGTTTTCCCTAAAAAAGGGTAGACTCAGAGGTGACTTGATACCGGCCTTTAAAATTCTAAAGGGAATTGACAACATCAAAAGTGACCAAATTTTCACATTGAATGAGAATCAGACAAGAAACAATGGTCTCAAACTGTCCGGAAATAGATTCAATTTGGAAGTAGGTAGAAAAAAACTTCGCCAACCGTGTAATTAATGAATGGAATAAACTTCCTGCACATCAGACAACGTGACACACTTAAACACGATACCCCCACACCTATCCCTCAAAACATAGCAGACCAAATACAAACACTAAACACTGTGATTGCCAATAAAATACATGAACAAAAAACACAAAATTGGCAAAACTTTATCAATACACTTGATCACAAAACAAACACCAGCAAATTGTACAAAACACTCAACAGCATCACACTATCCAACACTAACACTACACGCTCTCACGCAGCAATAATCACAACAACAGGTAATCTACCCTCAAACAGACAACAAGCAAACGCACTCATACGTCATTTTGCACAGACGAGCCATCTTACATCTCACCCTGACGACCGACGCACCATTCGACGTAAGAAAGACTTTCCCACAGACTCAGACTATACACCCTTCATAGACAGTCAGACAAAACTCATAATGCATAGTCTCAAGCACTCATCTGCCTGTGGCCCTGATAACATAAGCAACATCCACCTAAAACACATTGGACCACAAGGTATACACGCACTCACAAACATTGCAAACTACAGCTATTCACACAACACTATACCCGACATCTGGAAGCATGGTAAAATAATCACCATTCCAAAACCGAACAAAGACCCAACAATCCCAACATCGCACCGCCCAATCACACTTCTCTGCACCCCCTCTAAAGTCATTGAACGCCTAATACTTAAACTTGTCACACCATATATTCCCCTTGCTGACTCACAACACGGTTTTAGGCCACTACACTCCACAAACACTCTTCTGACAAACCTCACACAAAGAATTTTAGATGGCATCAATTCAGATAGGCCCCACCACAGAACACTTCTTATAACATTGGACATTAGTAAAGCTTTTGATGCTATCCCCCGCCACAACCTAACAAATAAAATATATAACACAGACATGCACAATAACACCAAAAGATGGCTGGCCAATTATCTGGCAGGCAGGAATGCTCATGTGTCATATAATGGCCAATCATCGCACATCAGAAACATTAAGAACGGAGTACCACGGGGCTCAGTTCTATCCCCCACATTATTTAATCTATACATGCATGACTTACCCACGCCAGACACCTCAGAAATACAAATCTCTTCCTACGCAGACGACATAACAATCACATGCACACATCGTAACACAGACAAAGCTGCAGAAATAATCCAGCCTTACCTTGACACACTCAACACATGGTTCATCACAAACAGACTCAAAATAGCTCCAACCAAATCTACAGCAACACTTCTCACCAACTGGACAAAAGAACACAAATACATACCTCATCTCTACATCAACAACACTCTAATACCACACACAAACACACCGAAAATTCTTGGTGTAACATACGATACATCCATGTCTTTCAAACAACACCTCACAAACATAAAAAACAAATGCACACCTAGACTTAACGCACTTAAGTCAATCACTGGAACAACATTTGGACAAAACAAAGAAACTAATATAACAATATACAAACAATGCATACGCTCAGTGATGAATTATGCGAGTCCTGCATGGGCTCCTAATCTCAGTGAGACACACCACAACACCCTTCAAATCATACAAAACAAAGCCCTAAAAACAATTACAGGCTGCACAAATACATCACCTACAGACCATTTACACCATGAAACAAAAGTCCTCAAAGTCAAGGACCACCTCGACATGAGAGGCACACAAACACTTGCTGCAGCCACCACAAACACATCACACCCGCTACACTACATAGCAGAACACCCACACACACCAAGAAACATTAAAACTACACCCATAGACCTTTATTACACACAGATACTCTCTTCTCTTCCTCCACAACCACCAAATACCAGCCTCCGGAAACATATTCATAATCATATCACTCACCGCTCCATTAACACACTGAAAGACAACACACTGCTGCATGCCAGACCCCCTGATATCCACCCTTCTGAATCCTCTCTCCCACGTAAGGACAGAGTCCACTTGGCCAGACTGCGATGCGGTCACCACCCAGCACTTCTAAGCTACCAGAAGAGGCTGGACGACCGTGTTGTGAACAGCTGCCCAGGATGTAACACTTCACCCCATACCATACAACACATAATGGAAGACTGCATTATACACAATCATGCACGCAAACAACACAACATACACTCTATAAAGGATTTGTGGGAAAACCCAGTTTCGGCTGTGGCCTTCCTTGGGGAGACGGGACTGCTCGGACAGACAGTCTAGGGAACGACAACAACAACAACAACTTCCTGCACAGGTAGTGCAATGTAGTTCAGTTCGAAGCTTTAAGAATCATTTAGATAAACACCTAAGCAAGATGCTGTAATGATTATGATTTATTTTATATTATTTGTTTTTGTTTTGTCATCATTTGTCTGTTTGATTTTCATTTATCATTAGTTATATGTTAATTAATTATCATTTACTATTTACCTGTTTTTTATTATTTAACTATACCTATGCATTTATTTATGTATTTTATTTGTTGTTTACATTATTATAGTTTTTATTTATTAATTTATTATTATTATGATTTTTTCGCACCCGACCTAGATATGGACCAAAAGGTCTCCTGTCGGCATGCTCCGCCTTTGTAATCCTTTGTAATCTTACCAGAAGGGCTTCACCCGAATTTCTGCTTGACTGTAGGTACTTCACTTTTTGGGTTAGGCTGATTCAACATGGAAGTTTGGCATATAGTAATTGGAGTCAGATGTATCTTATTTTATTTTATTTATTTATCTATCTATCTATTTTATTTTATTTTTGAAAATCGGCTTAATTACTATATGCCATTACAGATGGCGACCAGGTACTGATATAGGATTCTATACTCTACTGTACGTATTGTTTACAATATCATTCCAAAATGTCCATGACATTTAAAAATCATTTAGGTAAACACCTAAGCAAGATACTGTAATTAATCTTTTATTTTATATTATTTGTTTTTGTTTTATCATTTGTCTGTCTAATTCTCATGTAGTATTATTAATTATATGTCAATCTATTATTATTTACTATTTACCTGTTTCTTTATTATTTAATTATACCTATGCATTTATTTATGTATTTTATGTTATTTGCATTAGTTTTTATTTATTCATTTATTATAATTAAGATTTTATCGCATCCGACCTAGATATGGAGCAAAAGGTCTCCTGTCGGCATGCTCCGCCTTTGTAATCCTTTGTAGGTTAAAATCCTAAATCGTCAAGTGAGCAAAAATCACCAGACACCATTGGTGCACAGATCAAAGAGTTTATTGTTTGATTTTCATTGATTCCTTTGATTAATAATTTCTATATAGAATTTATTATTCCTTTGATCTACCATACTACCATAATCCTGAATGAAAAAGTCCTCTAATTATACTTTCTATGGGATTCTATACTATACATATTGTTTTTGTTTTGTTATCATTTGTCTGTTTGATTTTCATTTATTATTAGTTATATGTCAATTTATTATTATTTATTATCTACCTGTTTGTTTATTATCTAACTATACCTATGCATTTCAAAAGTCCATCACTTAACAAGCTATATAAATCGTTAGTTCGTCCACATATAGAATATGCTGTTTCCGTATGGAGGTATTATGGGTGGTTTAGGAGGTATTTTGGGTGGAGGTATTTTGTCATGGATCCGTGGACAAGTGGCTGCCTTTTACAGCCCACGCCGCCCACCTGAGGGAAAGGGCCCACGCTCTCACCTTCCACCCACTAGGGCACGATAACTCCCCCACTGGCGTGCTGTTACCCGCATTGTATATAAATGTATATATCCATGTACATAATTTATACAATAAACCTTTATTAATTGATTAACCATTGTCACATTTAGTCTTTGGACATTTAGTCTTCGGACATTTAGTCTTCGGACATTTAGTCTTCGGACATTTAGTCTTCGGACATTTAGTCTTCGGACATTTAGTCTTCGGACATTTAGTCTTCGGACATGTAGTCTTCGGACATTTAGTCTTCGGACATTTAGTCTTCGGATATTTAGTCTTCGGACATTTAGTCTTCGGACATTTAGTCTTCGGACATTTAGTCTTCGGACATTTAGTCTTCGGACATTTAGTCTTCTGACATTTAATCTTCTGACTAGTCTTCGGACTAAAATTTAGTCTTCGGACTAAAATTTAGTCTTCGGACTAAAATTTAGTCTTCGGACTAAAATTTAGTCTTCGGACTAAAATTTAGTCTTCGGACTAAAATTTAGTCTTCGGACTAAAATTTAGTCTTCGGACTAAAATTTAGTCTTCGGACTAAAATTTAGTCTTCGGACTAAAATTTAGTCTTCGGACTAAAATTTAGTCTTCGGACTAAAATTTAGTCTTCGGACTAAAATTTAGTCTTCGGACTAAAATTTAGTCTTCGGACTAAAATTTAGTCTTCGGACTAAAATTTAGTCTTCGGACTAAAATTTAGTCTTCGGACTAAAATTTAGTCTTCGGACTAAAATTTAGTCTTCGGACTAAAATTTAGTCTTCGGACTAAAATTTAGTCTTCGGACTAAAATTTAGTCTTCGGACTAAAATTTAGTCTTCGGACTAAAATTTAGTCTTCGGACTAAAATTTAGTCTTCGGACTAAAATTTAGTCTTCGGACTAAAATTTAGTCTTCGGACTAAAATTTAGTCTTCGGACTAAAATTTAGTCTTCGGACTAAAATTTAGTCTTCGGACTAAAATTTAGTCTTCGGACATTTAGTCTTCGGGACATTTAGTCTTCGGGACATTTAGTCTTCGGGACATTTAGTCTTCGGACAATTGGTCTTCCTTTGCAAAATAACTGGTCTTCAGGCATTTAGTCTTCTGGACAAGTCCTCATCTTCAAGTTATAATAGGATAATCAGCTTAAAATATCTATATTAAGAAAAAAAGATAGATTGAAATTCATGTCTATACAATTCTTTATTATTTATAGACACATATGATATGCATTATTTTCAGTACAATGTAATACAATCATTCAAGAACGATTGAAATTTATGTATAGATAATTCTTTACTATGTATAGACACATATGATATACATTTTTCAATACAATGTAATATAATCATTCACTTTAATAAGTTTACAATTATGTAAGACGAGTAGAATTACGGGTATTTGTCAACGTTCTAGCACAGATATCATCATGAGAAACACAGTTTATTGAAACTTTTAGTTCATGATCGCAGACTTCTTCCAACACGACGAAGGAAATCATTGACATCTGATATGCCATCGCGATGCTGCTCGCAAAGTATTTAGTTTATTCTGAAGCTGGACATGTTTACGCTTAACTCGTTTCTTTGTTTACTTAAAATTTAGAACACCAAAATGCCATTATTATTTTTTGAGCACCAACATAACTACTTTGGTCATTCTTTATTTATATTTTATTTACCTTTATTTATCTATTTATGGATGAATGGATGAATGAACATAAAAAAACCCTTTTGGTGCCAAATAAGTCGCTTAACGCACGAAACCTGTTTATTATCTAACTATACCTTTGCATTTATTTATGTATTCTATTTGTTATCTACATTATTATAGTTTTTATTTATTTATTTTTTACTATTATGATTTTTTCTCGCATCCGACCTAGATATGGGCCAAAAGGTCTCCTGTCGGCATGCTCCGCCTTTGTAATCTCGCAACAATTATCGAACACGAGGCCCGAGTGCGCCTAAACGCGTGAGAGCGGGACATAATCCTGCCAGGGCGAGATTTCTCAAGAAGGGGGAAGTCTCGGGTAGCAGTACTTTCGGTAATTGCGGTGCGTAATTGATGTGATGAGCAATCGAGCGTGAATGTTCTCCATTCAGAATCTATCATATCTCTGCGGATAAAAACTTCTCTTTGATCATAATATATGGAAATTACACCTTTTAAAGAAAATAATTCAACTATATGCAGTCTATTACACTAAAAACACAATAGTGTTTCTAAATAGAGTGAAGTTTGATCCATACCACCCAGGCACGGATCCAGGATTGTTATTGGGGGGGGGGGCGATAAGCGATAACCGATACTTGAAACACGCCGAGAAACACCCCCAAGAATATAACAAATCTTAAATTCAAACTTGCCCAAGGTTATAGGTGTTGATGTACTTGGTGTATTGTGCAAAAATATTTGTTCCCTTTTTGTGCTTCCTGCAACAAACTACTATGGTTATACAAAAAAGCAACAGTTTATCCTCGAAGCACCCGTTCGTTACGCAAGAGTTGCACCAGTACCCAAGGGACATCTCACCGAGTTCTTGGAACGTAGTTTGCGGAATATCTTGGCATTTGCGATGGTACCACTTTGAAAGCTACAATGGGATTTGAATATAACTGGTGCGTTATCCCAGTCCATTCTGTGGTCTTCTTGGTCCATACGTTTAAGTTCCTAAGTAAACTTTTTATTACCCTCTACAATAAATTAAACCAGTTTATTAAACAACCTTCTAGACTCAGACATACATGAATAAAAATACATGTGACTTTTCTATTGTGTCTAAATATAATCAAAAGCATCATCAGATTTAGAAATGTTTGATGAGCTACTCCGTTCTTACATATTTTCACTAAAGAAGAGCTGAAACATCCTTTGGCTAGGCACAAAATCTTTGCAACATTTCCCGCATGATATAACCAAGATAAATTTATATCATTCATATACATCATCATTTAATTCTTGATATAAGTAAAAGTGATCTCTAATCACGACCGGGTATTTAAAAACGCCCCCCAAAAATGCCAAATTCCCAAAAATGCCACCCAACAAATTTTCCTGCCAAACACGGTAAAAACATTCCGAAGATACAAAATTTGGCATTGAAAACGCCAATCTGGCAACTCTGACGCTCAGTGATGATCTGCATTCGCGGAACATAGATGGCAGGCTAGCGGTAACCACGAATCGTAGCTGGGGTCGGTAATTTTGCAGAGGATAAAAACGTTACTTCTCTTTGGTCAAATTACATGAAAATCACACCTTTTAAAGAAAATAGTTCAAATAATGCAACCATATGCTAATTTGTTACGGTATATGTAGCTGTGGTCGGTCATACTGCAGAGACTAAAACATAACTTCTCTTTGGTCAAATTACATGAAAATCACACATTTTAAAGAAAAAAAGTTTAAATAATTCAACTATATGCAACCATACATATATAGAAGTGTGCATTTGAGCAAAACCCGTCCATTTTTGTATTTTCTCTGTTTTCTCTGTTTCTCTGTTTTCTCTGAAATTAGTGACACCGAATCTAAACAACTTGGGAACAGTACATTTGATTTGGAAAATGATAGCCTGTATTACTGTGAACATTTATATTTGATTGGATGTATTTGGCACTGGAAGGGTCAGAGAGCAAAATGTTGCTAGATGAGACCATTAAACTAGAGGAGTGCTAACAGGTTACTAATGAACATCACTTTCTAAATCATGTATGTATATATATATATATATGTATTCATGTATATATATATATATATATATATATATATATATATATATATATATATATATGTATATATATATATATATGTATATTTTTCTACGTTTCAGAAATATTTTGTTTGGTGCAGTACAGAATTACAAAGGATTCTGTCATGTCACAAGAAGAAAGTTAACGTCAGCACAAGTCACCACTGCACTGAGACCATTTTATTTCTTGGTTCATCCTGATCTCTTTGCTCAATATCCTCGAGCTCAACACATAAATGATTCCTCGTTGAAACAACTCAACAGTCACTTAGACCAGCTGGTTGATTTGAAAAAACCGCAGCCTCTTGACCTTCAGTTTTATATAAAAAATACGGAATATAGAGGTGAGTAAGTGTAAAAAAGAATATTTTGCTTTTTTGAGTGCGGCATTTCCTGAATCTTTTGATGCTTGTAATGTTGAGTTTGTGTAACAATTACTTATTTAATGTGAAAAATATCACCAACAGTCCTAGAGTTTTTATAAAGGATTTCCACTGAGGTAGGGGAATTATCTACAGTACCATGACTTATGGGCCAATTGGTTGCCATTACCAGTTACTGACCTGTGGGGTCAATGGCAGGAGAGACCTAGAACAGCAGATTGATTGATAGATTTCAATAAATAAACTAAGCTATATATTTGTCTTTCTAGATTTGATTCTAATTTACTGCTCTCTCTTCTCCTTTCCTCAGGTTCCATGAAAACAGTTTCCCTGAAGTTGGACAAGAAGTCCGCCAAAGCAGCAGTCCAGAGTGTTCTATCCGAGTTCAACCTTCCCACAAAGTATGTGGATAAACTGGAGGAAAGAGTGAAGAGGGGACCAGACAGGGACATTTCATGGGAAGGTTCTGCCTTTCGTAACACCTTTAGTTATGAAGACTTTAATGCCCCAAGAAAAAAAAAATTGTAGTGAGTGTTTTTTTAATGTCTTCTTTATTTCTGAAACTGTTAAATGTCCATCTACAAAGTGCTGATATTTTCATGGTGTTATATAAATTTATATTCTTAGAATATCTTTTGAAGCAGCCTTGTCTCAGTGAGGAGAGCTTGGCAAGATTTATCATAAAGGATCAGTTAATCAGTCTGTTGCCTCAGGCCTCTTACAGTACACCCACTGCTCCCAGATAACCAGCAACAGCCACAAGGCAGGTCCATAAGCAACTCAAGGAAGAAATATTGTGTTATTGTTTAGGTAGGGTGAAACATTATGTACCAGTGTCACGAACTAGCCATTGTGTTTGAGTTGATGCATTGAATCTATGCTCGTGATCTGAACAGTTCCTGCAGTTCAAAGGCCAGGACAATATTTTACCCTTTTTTTGTATTAATATATTCAACTTCTTGGATAGCAAAATTGGTTATGTGCAAAACTTATTTAATTCACATACAAAATGGTTTTTAACTTACAATGAAGTTGGGTGTGAACTGAGTGCAAGCGTGGGAGTCTGAGAGAGACCAGTGCCCACGCATCTTAACTTATACCATGACCACACAACACCAGTGCCAGGCACTGGTGCCTATGTGTGCCAATATAGCCTATTCTATCATTATTTGCCCGGCTCCACACAATCTACTCACTCCTTTATTTTTGTGTAAAGAACGCTTTCAATTTACCAATCTCCAGCTATCTAACATAAGAAGGAATACATTTAGAATTTTCCAAGGGTGCTACTTCTTTGCATCATTATTTGTAGCCACCTTTGACCTCAGAGGGCAGGAGGCTTCAGTTTTGTAGTCTTCTGCCTTTGTCTTGCAAATCTCCTGGAACTGGACATATACCATAAGTTACCTATGTCTATAATCATACATCTTACTAACTACATTTAAGGTAACCCAACATTTTATTCAGTTTACCTAGATGGCAAGATGTACAAGGGGAGAGAGTGACAGCAGGCTGGAAGTGAGCATTAAGGGTGAACGACTGGAGGAAGTGGATAGTTTTAGATACTTGGGTGCGAATGTGGCAGGAAAGGGAGGAGTGGGGTTGGAGGTAGAATGTAGATTGAGAGAAGCGAGTAAATGACTTGGTGGATTAAAAAGTATAATGAGAAATAGACATCTGGGAATGGATGCTAAGAGGAGATTATATGAAGGAGTGATTGTGCCAACAGCACTGTACGGGGCAGAAACATGGAACATGAGAGAGGAAGAGAGAAGGAGGTGTCCTAGGATGAGGTGGATGGATGGAGTGAAAGGGGCATTACAAAAGAGAGGAATGTCTCTTGAGGAAGGAAGGGAGAGGACAGAAGATAGGGGTGAATGGAGAGGGGTTGTGAATAGATGATGCTGTGATGCATGAGGGGGAGTGAGTGGGGGATGGGGGTGAGGAAGTATGTATGAGAAAAAAATTGACGCAGCCCGAAGGGATTTTTCCCCGTCTTCTCCTTTTCTGCATGAGGGGACGGAGAGGGGGGGTCGCAGAATTTATGAAGCGGCCTTGCTGTGGATGTGTTGTGTCTTGCAACACTGCTTCTGACCCAGGGCAGGGGACAGGATGCAGGGATGACCCGTGATCCAGGAGGTGCCAAGATAGGAGGGTGGAGGGAAGTAGAATATGTAGAAAATGGAATGGGTGGGAGTGGTTTCTATGCCTTTTTCTTTTTGGCTACCCCCCGTGTAGGGGGAGGGGGCCTTTGGTATGTGTGTGTGTACTTAGAAGGCAGGCACTGTGGCCCTAGCTATGACGTGGCCTGGTGCCATACCCGAGTCCTTTGTGTCATTGATGCATCATGGAACATGACACCAGTATAACCATAAATATATACAATATTTATTTTAATGCTCTTGTTTGCATCAGTCCATGGCTTATCAAGAATATGGGAGATGCAGAGAAACGATTGGCTCAGAGTGAACCAATCAGGAAGGACATTGTTCGACTTAGCAAGGCCCTTCAAGAGTCCCTACAGCTTTCATCCCTGACATGGGAGCGAGGTTTAGGCACAACGCACTTGCGAGGGTGTTTGCAGGGCCTCACAGCTCTTGCAAAGCATCACCCCTCCATTAGAGAACTACTCAGAGGTAGGATGGCTCGATTTTTCTCCTTCAAGGAGTCCAGGCATGCTTTGGCTTGCCTACCTTACCCTTACAAAATGGAAAAGACCATTGATACATACATATATGTGCTTATTAAAAATTTTCATGAGTACAAGAGTTAATGGGATGGGATGGCCCTCCATCCACATGGATGGGAAGAAGCCTTTTGGTATTTAGATACATAAATAAACAAGAATTAATTATCTTTTACCGATTTCAGACAGACATGTTCACTTTGGCAATGAAACTGGAGTGAGTTTGAAAGGCTGCATTGTTCTCAGCAACTCTGAAGTGAGGGATCAATGGCTCAAGGTAAAATGGGATTATGACATTGCTACAGGAGAGTTTTGCAATTCTGAAGTAGGAATTATTCTACATTGGGTTGGTAGGAAAACCAGAAAGTGATGGGTGTATGTCTTGGCTGGCTACCTCCCTTATAAGGGGGAACAAGCCTCTTTTTATATAGATAGATAAAATAGAGTTGGTGGGACTGGATAGAAATTATTGATTATTATAGTTTTAGGAGTTAGATCATTACAACAGGATATCTATCAGAGGACCAAGGACTATTGTCAACAACTGCAGTGTTTTGGGTTTTCAGCCAGTGAAACTAGAGACAACAACAACTATTATTATTATTATTATTATTATTGTTGTTGTTGTTGTTGTTGTTGTTGTGGGATGAGGAAACAAAGAAGGTTGTAGAAGATAAGGAGCGAGCTTTCACAGATTGGTTACAAAATAGGACGAGGGAGTCATATGTGAGGTACAAAGAAAAGAAAAGAGAAATAAAGCACAAGGTAAAGGAGGCAAAGAGGAGAGCAGATGTGAAATGGGATAAGAGTATGACAGAAAATTTTGAAAGTATTTGAAAGATGTTTTGGAAAGAAATTAAGAGAGGAAGAGGAGGCGAATCAAGTAGAGAAGAATAGGTAAAAGGTGCAGATGGAGAGATGATAATGGAAGAGAAGATGGTCAGAGTATTTTATGGAGTTGCTGAATGTGAAGGAGGATAGGGAGGGAAAGATAGTTGCAGTGGGAAGGGCTAAGAAAATGAGAGTGATGAGTGAGGAAAATGGAGAAGAAATAAGGAAGGATGAAGCGAAGGCAGTTGTTAAGATGATGAAAGCAGGTAAGGCACCTGGTCTGGATGGATGCCATGCAGAATGTCTAAAAAAAGGAGGTACAGTGATGGTGGACTGGCTGGTGAGGTTATTTAATGTTTGCTGGAGAGAGGGTAGAGTGCCGGAGGACTGGAGGAGTGCCTGTATAGTTCCACTTTACAAGGAAAAAGGGGACAAGCGTGAGTAGTAGTTTCAGAGGGATTAGCTTGTTAAGTGTAGTTGGGAAGGCTTATGGGAGGATCTTGATTGAGAGGATAAGGAGAGGAACAGAGGGAGTAATTGGTGAGGAACAGTGTGGATTTAGGACGGGTAGAGGCTGTGTAGATCAGATCTTTGTGGTAAGACGGATATGTGAGAAAGCTATAGGAAAGGGGAAGGATGTTTTTTGGGCTTTTATGGATCTGGAAAAGGCTTACGACAGGGTAGACAGGAAGGCACTGTGGGAGATTTTGCAGATATATGTGATAGGAGGAAAGCTTCTAGGAGCTGTCAAGAGTTTTTATGAGAGTAGTAGAGCATGTGTCAGGATTAGAAATGGAAAGAGTGAGTGGTTCGAGGTAAAGGTGAGACTTCGTCAGGGATGCGTTATGTTGCCCTGGCTGTTCAACTTATACATGGATGGGGTAGTGCGAGAGGTAAATGCAAGGGTGATAGGACAGGGATTGGAGATGTTTAAAGAAAATGGAGAAAAGTGGGAGCTGAGCCAGCTGTTGTTTGCGGACAACACTGTGCTTGTGGCAGGATCGGAGGAGGGATTGAGGAAGTTGGTGACAGAGTTTGGGAGAGTGTGTGAAGAAGAAAGCTAAAGATAAATGTGGGTAAAAGTAAGGTGATGAGATGTACAAGGGGTGAAAGTGGCAGCAGACTGGAAGTGAGCATTAAGGGAGAGTGATTGGAGGAAGCGGATCGTTTTAGATACTTGGGTGCGAATGTGGCAGGAAATGGTGGAGTGGAGGTGGAGGTAGAATGTAGATTGTTTCTCACTCTATCTAGCCTAGTAACCCCCATCATACTTCTCAGACACCTCATCTCAAACACATTCAAACTTCTCTCTTCCTCTCTTATGTTCCATGTTTCTGCCACATACAGTGCTGTTGGCACAATCACTCCTTCATACAGTCTCCTCTTAGCATCCATTCCCAAATGTCTATTCCTCATTACACTCTTTAATCCACCAAGGCATTTACTCGCTTCTCTCAATCTACATTCCACCTCCACCTTCACTCCACCTTTTCCTGCCACATTTGCACCCAAGTATCTAAAACTATCCACTTCCTCCAGTCGCTCTCCCTTAATGCTCACTTTCAGTCTGATGCCACTTTCACCCCTTGTACATCTCATCACCTTACTTTTACCCACATTTATCTTCACCTTTCTTCCATCACACACTCTCCCAAACTCTGTCACCAACTTCCTCAATCCCTCCTCCGATCCTGCCACAAGCGCAGTGTTGTCCGCAAACAACAGCTGGCTCACCTCCCACTTTTCTCCATTTTCTTTAACCATCTCCAATCCCTGACCCACCACCTTTGCATTTACCTCTCGCACCACCCCATCCATGTACAAGTTGAACAGCCAGGGCGACGTAACGCATCCCTGAAGAAGTCCCACCTTTACTTCGAACCACTCACTCTCTCCATTTCTAATCCTGACACATGCTCTACTACTCTCGCTCTACTACTCTGTTTACTACCTTGTACATACATTTACCAAAGGCTTTTTTCCCCCTTATAAGAGAGGTAGCCAAAAAACAAAGGCATAAAAACCACTCTCAACCATTCCATTCCTATCACACTCCACTCCCCCAACCCTCTTCCCTCCCTCTTATCTTGGCACCTCCTGGATGACTGGTCATCCCTGCATCACGCCCACTGCCCTGGGTCAGAAGCAATGTCGCAAGACGCAGCACATCCACAGCAAGCCCACTTCATTAAATCGGTGACCCCCCCCTGTCAGTCCCCTCAAGCCGAAAAGGAGAAGATGGAGATAAATCCTTTCGGGCTGCATCAATTGATTTCTCACACATACTCCCTCATCCCCCATCCCCTACCCACTCCACCTCATTCATCACAGCATCATCCACACACAGCCGCTCTCCACTCGCTCCCATCTGTCTTCTCCTGTCCTTCCTCAACAGACATTCTCCTCCCCTCCCAATGCCTCCTTTACCCCATCCATCCATCTCATCCCAGGTCAACCCCTCATGTCCACTACTTCCACCTCTGCCTTCCACACTTCTTTTACTAGTCTTCACTCATTTTTTCCATGTTGTCCAAACCATCCCAACGCACTTTCATCAACCCTATCCCCAACTCCCCCTGCACTCCAGCTCTCCTCCACATCTCATTTCTCACTCTATCCAGTCCTAGTAACCCCTATCATACTTCTCAGGCACCTCATCTCAAACACATTCAAATTCCTCCTCTCTTATGTTCCATGTTTCTGCCCCATGTAATGCTGTCAGCACCATCCCCCACACACAACCTCCTCTTAGCATCCATTCCCAAATGTCTACTTCTCATTACACTTTTTTAATTCCCCAAGGCATTCACTCGCTTCTCTCAATCTACATTCCACCTCCACTTCTTCCTTCCTGCCACATTCACACCCAAGTATCCAAAACTATCCACCTCCTCCAATCTCTCTCCCTTAATACTCACTTCCAGTCTGCTGGCACTTTCTCCCCTTGTACATCTTATCACCCTACTTTTACCCAAATTTATCTTCAACTTCCTTCTTTCACAGACCTTCCCAAACTCTTGTTACTTACTTCCTCAATCCTGCCTCTGATCCTGCTACAAGCACAGTGTCATCAGCAAACAACAGCTGGCTTATCTCCCACTTTTCTCTATTTGATTTAACCATCTCCAGTCCTGACCCATTACCCTTGCATTTACCTGTTGCACCACCCCATCCATGGGTAAATTGAACAGCCAGGGTGACATAACACATCCCCGACAAAGTCCCACCTTTACCTCAAACCACTCACTCTCTCCATTTCCAATCCTAACACACACACTACTACATACATACATATACCAAGGCTTTTTCCCCCTTCCAAGGGAGGTAGCCAAAAAGGGAAAGGCATAAAAACACTCCCACCCATTTCATCCCTAAATACACTCCACACCCCTCCCACCCTTCCTCTCATCTGAGCACCTCCTGGATGACGGGTCATCCCTGCACCCTGCCCACCGCCCTGGGTCAGAAGCAGTGTCGCAAGACACAGTACATCCACAGCGAGGCCGCTTCATTTAATCAGCGACCCCCCCTCTCCGTCCCCCTTTGCATATAAGGCGAGGACGGGGAGAAATCCCTTCGGGCTGCGTCAAAATTTACTCACACATACTACCCCACCCCCCACTTCCCCGCCCATTCCTCCTCATGCAGTCACAACATCATCCATATACAACCATTCTCCACTCACCTCTGTCTTCCGTCCTCTCCCTTCCTTCCTCAACAGACATTCCCCTCTTCCCCAAAGCCCCCTTCACCCCATCCATCCACCTCATCCTAGGACGTCCCCTCATGTTCACTCCCTCCACATCTGCCTTCCATACCTCTTTTACTAGTCTTTCTTCACTCATTCTTTCCATGTGTCCAAACCATCCTAATATTCTTTCATCAACCCTATCTCCCAAATCCTTTTTCACCCCTGTTCTCCTCCTCACCTCCTCATTTCTCACTCTAGCCTAGTAACCCCCACCATACTTCTCAGACACCTCATCTCAAACACATTCAAACTCCTTCTCTCTTCTTCTCTTATGTTCCACGTTTCTGCCCCATACAGTGCTGTTGGCACAATCACTCCTTCATACAGTCTCCTCTTCGCATCCATTCCCAAATGTCTATTCCTCATTACACTCTTTAAACCACCAAGGCATTTACTCGCTTCTCTCAATCTACATTCTACCTCCACCTTCACTCCACCTTTTCCTGCTACACTTGCACCCAAGTATCTAAAACTATCCACTTCCTCCAGTCGCTCTCCCTTAATGTTCACTTCCAGTCTACTGCCACTTTCACCCCTTGTACATCTCATCACCTTACTTTTACCCACACTTATCTTTAGCTTTCTTCTATCACATACTCTCCCAAACTCTGCCACCAGCTTCCTCAATCCCTCCTCTGACCCTGCCACAAGCGCAATGTCGTCCGCAAACAACAGCTGGCTCACCTCCCACTTTTCTCCATTTTCTTTAACCATCTCCAATCCCTGACTCACTACCCTAGCATTCACCTCTCGCACCACACTACTACTCTCGCAAAAACTCTTGACTGGTCTTGACAGCCCTCCTCCCATCCCATATATTTGCAATACTCCCCACAGCACCTTCCTGTCTTCCCTGTCATAAGCCTTTTCCAGATGCACAAAAGCCCCAAAAAACATCCTTACCTTTTCCTATAGCACCTAGTAATTACATAATAGAATAATTGTTTAATTTAATGTTTTTGACAATTATAACACTCAAAAATTTTACAGAATATTGTAAGGGCTCCAGATCATGATGCTGTCATTCAAAGAATACCACACATGCAGAAAGCCATCTCCAACTCGTTAAATGATATACAAGTTACACATAGGTAATGTATCTTTCAAGATTTAATTTATGTGTATTTATTTTGCATTATTACTTTTTTAAGATTCTATATTCTCAACTCATAAAAAAATGAAGACCATTTTCATTCTAAAATTGATCCACTCATCAGAACAAAATTGTTTGATGCTCACTAGGATAAAATTCCTCAAAAAGCAGCTGTTTGAAGGAACTGGTTAAATGTTGATGTAACTAAAACATATTTATTTTTTTCTATTTTTTTTTTTTTTCTATAAGTGATGAATACAAGAATGAGATGTGGTATGCTATTTACAGAAAGTACCAGCCATTTCATCTTGCCCAAAATTACATCAAGCATCTTGAACGATTTGTGACATCTCTCGGGGATTACCGGAGTCGCAATGGCTTCCCCAAATCTTGGCCAGACTCCTTGGCACACTTACAGCTTGTGGTTGAGGCGTAAGTTTGCTTCACATATGTTCTTCACATTTTAATGTTATGTATTTGGAAGTGAAATGGTGCCTAAATTTGTACTTCATGGATGTGTATAAGAGATACTCTAGGGAATAGTATGTAAAAATTATGATAAATATATAAACTATTGCAGAGCATCTGGGCCACTTATGATTTCTCCTACGGGTCAGATATTAGTTCCGTCTTCTTGTCCTCCAGTTCTTCTAATCAATTTCATCACAGATCATATGAAAGAGGCTGAAGAAAAGATCCTCGGCTATGAAAGGTAGAGTTGTGTTGTTTTATTTAACTTCGTATTGGTATTAATCTAGTTGTATTTGTGTAGTTGTATTATACAGGAAGGGAGCTATGCTTATGGTGACCCATCTTTGTATCTCTCAACATCAAGTTTTTTCTTAAAATCTTGAATAGTGTTTGCACACACTGTTTCTTTGCCTAATTTGTTCCAAGTATCTATCACTCTGTGTGAGAAGCTATTTTTTTTTCAGATCTCTTCCGTAATAATCTTTTCTGGGGTATTGGCTGCTTGTTATTGTGGCAAAGTAGCATACTTTAGGGTCTATATGGGGCACCCCTATGGACCAGAGCCACACATCATTTTGTCTATGAGAGAGGAAACTCTGTTCATAGAGAAATTATAACACTTTTATACTACGACTGTCCCTCCGTTATGCTGTCCCCCAACCCCTTGTTGCTGTCCTGTACAATTTATCTGAGTATTTTTCTGTGGTGGGGGAATTCCCTGTGGTGGGGGAAAAGAATACTGCCACCAAGTATTCCCACTTGGATCGTAAGAGGCGAGAAGAAAGGGACGGGGATTGGGACTAGGCATCCTTCTCCTTGTAGCCCCACAGGGGACATTCCTAAAAGAAAAAGTAAAGGCATAAGAGGGTCTGGGAGTTTTCGGACCAGCACCCTAAGGTTTGGGTCTTTTAATGTGCGTGGATGTGGTACAGATGAGAGTAAAAGGGAAGAGATAGGTAGTATGGAAGAGATAGGTAGTATGTTTGTGAGAAGAAAGATGGATGTGTTGGCTTTGAGTGAAACTAAGTTGAAAAGGAAGGGTGAGTGTAAGTTTGGGAGTGTAAGTGGGAGGTTATCAGGAGTGAAGAGAGGGTGAGGGAGGGAAAGGGTGGCTATTCTAGTAAGTGAAGAGATAGGTAAACATGTAGTGGAGTGGAAGGAGGTTTCCTCAAGGATAATGTGGATGAAGGTGAAACTGGGAAAGGAGATGTGGGTCTTTGTAAGTGGATATGGGCCTGGCAGTGAGAAGAGTGTAGAAGAAAGGTAGGCCTTTTGGATAGATTTAAATGAGTGCATAGAGGATTTAGGGAGAAATGTAAATGTAATAGTACTGGGAGACCTTAATGCTAGGGTAGGAAATGATCCAATTGATGGAGTGGTTGGGAAATGTGGAGTTCCAGGAAAGAATTGTAGTGGAGAGTTGATGGTGGAAATGTGTCTAGAAAGAGAGTTGACAATAGGAAATACAGTGTTTTGGAAGAAAGTCAAGCAAGTACACATGGGAGAGGGTGGTGGATGGAAGGGTGGTAGATAGAGCATTAATGGATTATGTAGTGGTAAATAGGATTATGATAGGAAGAGTTGAGGATGTACATGTGCTAAGGGGAGAGGGTGGGGGAATATCAGATCATTTTTTGGTGGAAGGTAAGTTGAGAGTGGAGGACAGATGGAGAAAGAGGAAAGGGACAAAAGGTAGGGAGGTTCTTAGAGTGAACTCTGAATGAAAAGGAGACGGAGTACAAAAAGTAGCTGAAGGAGGAGTGGGAGTGAGTGAAGGATGAAGTAGAGCTAGGTGTGGAGGAAGAATGGGGATGGTTCAAGGAGAGAGTCACAAAGTGTGCAAGGATGGTGTGTGGAACAAGAAGGACAGGAGGAAATAGAAGAAAGGGTAGTGAATGGTGGGATGAGGAAACAAAGAAGGTTGTAGAAGAGAAGCGAGCTTTCACAGATTGGTTACAAAATAGGATGAGGGAGTCATATGAGAGGTACAAAGAAAAGAAAAGAGAAGTAAAGCAAAAAGTAAAGGAGGCAAAGAGGAGAGCAGATGTGAAATGGGGTAAGAGTATGACAGAAAATTTTGAAAGTAATAAAAAGATGTTTTGGAAAGAAATTAAGAGAGAAAGAGGCGAAGAAAAGGTAAAAGGTGCAGATGGAGAGATGATAATGGAAGAGAAGGCAGTAAGGGGAAGATGGGCAGAATATTTTAGGGAGTTGCTAAATGTGAAGGAGGATAGGGAGGGAAAGATAGCTGCAGTGGGAAATGCTAAGAAAATGAGAGTGATGAGTGAGGAAAATGGAGAAGAAATAAGGAAGGATGAAGTGAAGGCAGTTGTTAAGATGATGAAAGCAGGTAAGGCACCTGGTCTGGATGGATGCCATGCAGAATGTCTAAAAAATGGAGGTACAGTGATGGTGGACTGGCTGGTGAGGTTATTTAATGTTTGCTGGAGAGAGGGTAGAGTGCCAGAGGACTGGAGGAGTGCCTGTATAGTTCCTCTTTACAAGGGAAAAGGGGACAAGTGTGAATGTAGTAGTTTCAGAGGGATTAGCTTGTAAAGTGTAGTTGTTGTTGTTGTTGTCGTTCCCTAGACTGTCTGTCCGAGCAGTCCCGTCTCCCTAAGGAATGCCGTAGCCGAAACTGGGTTTTCCCACAAATCCTTTATAGAGTGTATGTTGTGTTGTTTGCGTGCATGATTGTGTATAATGCAGTCTTCCATTATGTGTTGTATGGTATGGGGTGAAGTGTTGCATCCTGGGCAGCTGTTCACAACGCGGTCATCCAGCCTCTTCTGGTAGCTTAGAAGTGCTGGGTGGTGACTGCACCGCAGTCTGGCCAAGTGGACCGTCTTCTCCTTTTATGCAATGGGGGGACGGAGAGGGGGGTCACCGATTTAATGAAGCAGCCTTGCTGTGGATGTGCTGTGTCTTGCGATGCTGCTTCTGACCCAGGGCAGTGGACAAGGTGCAGGGATGACCCGTCATCCAGGAGGTGCTAAGATAAGAGGGAGGGTGGAAGGGTGTGGAGTGCATTCAGGGATGGAATGGGTGGGAATGATTTTATGCCTTTTCCTTTTTGGCTACCTCCCTTGTAAGGGGGAAAAAGCCTTGGTATATGTATGTATGTATGTAGTTTCTTTTCGTGTCCTCTTGTTTTTCCATTGTCCCATTTCAATAAATCATTTTTATCTAAGATTTCCATTCCCTTCATAATTCTATAGATAGTTAGTAGGTCTCCTCTTTCCCTTCTTTGTTCCAGAGTTGGTAATTCTAATTTGGACAGTCTTTGTTCATATGTCATTTGGAAAGAGTTGGTGTCAGTTTTGTTGTTGTTGTTGTTGTTCCCTAGACTGTCTGTCCGAGCAGTCCCGTCTCCCCAAGGAATGCCATAGCCGAAACTGGGTTTTCCCACAAATCCTTTATAGAGCGTATGTTGTGTTGTTTGCGTGCATGATTGTGTATAATGCAGTCTTCCATTATGTGTTGTATGGTATGGGGTGAAGTGTTACATCCTGGGCAGCTGTTCACAATGCGGTCATCCAGCCTCTTCTGGTAGCTTAGAAGTGCTGGGTGGTGACCGCACCGCAGTCTGGCCAAGTGAACTCTGTCCTTTCGTGGGAGAGAGGTGTCAGGGGGGGTACAAATCAAAGTTTGTATACTCGGTATTATTGAGAATTCGGGCGAGAGAGAAAGAAACACCAAGGTAACACAACACGTGTTTTTATTTGGATATAACACAGAGCACTATCCTATCTACATCTCCACACAAATATAAAATATAATAATCACCAGCGTGATGTCTACAAGACTACAAGACTACAAGACTACAATATATACTACACCACTCGTCCTTGTGTGACGAGTCCCCGTTTGTGTCCTGCTGCGGACGGGCGCACGTCTCCTCCTTGTGTGACGAGTCCCCGTTGTTGTCCTGGTGCGGACGGGCGCACGTCTCCTCCTTGTGTGACGAGTCCCCGTTAGTGTCCTGCTGCGGACGGGCGCACGTCTCCTCCTTGTGTGACGAGTCCCTGTTGTTGTCCTGGTGCGGACGGGCGCACGTCTCCTCCTTGTGTGACGAGTCCCCGTTGTTGTCCTGCTGTGGACGGGCGCACGTCTCCTCCTTGTGTCCTGCTCCTCGTGGTCTCCTTCTGTCCCGGAGCCCTCCCTCCGTGGAACTGGGAGGGGAGGGGGGGGGGTCCGCCCTCAACGGCAGACGGCCGTAAGGTGTGTGTATCCTCCTTCTTCCGGACGCCCTCTTATACATCCGGGAGGGTGAGGAAGAGTGGGTGGGCATGGATCTGCGCATGCGCACAGCAGTAAACCTCGTGTAGGGACAGTTGGCAACACTGAAGCCAAGCATGACCTGACGCCACCTTTCGGCCGGTCAGGTGTGCTGGGTCACCACCACGCTTCTTGCTTCGTCTCGGCCAAATCACGTGGTCGACGTCCGCGCCGACAGCCCTCTAAGTCTCGTCACGTGACCCACGTGACAAGAGGATTCAGAAGAGTGGATATCAGGGGGTCTGGCATGCAGCAGTGTGTTGTCTTTCAGTGTGTTAATGGAGCGGTGAGTGATATGATTATGAATATGTTTCCGGAGGCTGGTATTTGGTGGTTGTGGAGGAAGAGAAGAGAGTATCTGTGCGTGATAAAGGTCTTTGGGTGTTGTTTTAATGTTTGTTGGTGTGTGTGGGTGTTCTGCTATGTAGTGTAGCGGGTGTAATGTGTTTGTGGTGGCTGCGGCAAGTGTTTGTGTGCCTCTCATGTCGAGGTGGTCCTTGACTTTGAGGATTTTTGTTTCATGGTGTAAATGGTCTGTAGGTGTTGTATTTGTGCAGCCTGTAATTGATTTTAGGGCTTTGTTTTGTATGATTTGAAGGGTGTTGTGGCGTGTCTCACTGAGATTAGGAGCTCATGCAGGACTCGCATAATTTAACACTGAGCGTATGCATTGTTTGTATATTGTTATATTAGTTTCTTTGGGAAAAAGGATTGTGGTACTCCCCAAGGTAGGCGTAGCTCCTCTTGGGGATCGGTGCCACCTGCTTAGAGCCGGTGGCCAGGGGTAGTTGCTGCCGTTTGGCCCCCAACTCTTGGGGTTGGGGGGTGGTCCCACGACGTAGACGCTGCAGCTCCAGGACCTGTCAGTTTTGTTGTTGCTCTTTGTATTCTTTCTAATTTTTCTATATTCTTTTTGGTACTGGGTGTCCATAGTGTTGCTTGAGTTTTGGTCTTATTAGTGTAGTTAATTATTTTTTTATCATTTCCTCATCCAAATAGACAAATGCCACTTTTATTGAGCTCAATAAATTGTAGGTTTCTCTGACTATTTTATTAATATGCTTATTCGGTGTCAAGTCTTTGTTGATCATCACTCCAAGGTCTTTTTCCAAGTTTACTTTTTTTACTTCTTCACCAATTTTATAATCTCTCGATATTCTGTTTTAACATACATACATACATATACCAAAGGCTTTTTCCCCCTTACAAGGGAGGTAACCAAAAAACAAAAGCATAAAAACCATTCCCACCCATTCCATCCCTAATACACTCCACTCCCCTCAAACCTCTACCCTCCCTCTCATCATGGCACCTCCTGGATGACGGGTCATCCCGACATCCTGTCCATTGCCCTGGGTCAGAAGCAGTGTTGCAAGACACAGCACATCCACAGCAAGGCTGGTTCATTAAATCGGCGACCCCTCCCTCTCTGCCCCCTCATGCAGAAAGGAGAAGATGGGGAGAAATCCCTTCGGGTTGTGTCAAACTTTTCTCACACATACTACCTCACCCCCCATCCCCTCACCCATACCATCTCATGCATCACATCATCATCCATACACAACCATTCTCCATTCACCCCTGTCTTCTGTCCTCTCCCTTCCTTCCTCAACAGACATTCCCCTCTTCCCCAAAACCATTTCACCCCATCCATCCATCTCATCTAGGTCACCCCCTCATGTTCACTTCCTCCACATCTGCCTTCCACACCTCTTTTACTAGTCTTTCTTCACTCATTCTTTCCATATGTCCAAACCATCCCAATACTCTTTCATCCACCCTATCTCCCAACTCCCTTACCACCTCTGTTCTCCTCACCTCCTCATTTCTCACTCTATCTAGCCTAGTAACCCTCAGACACCTTATCTCAAACACATTCAAATTCCTCTCTTCCTCTCTTATGTTCCATGTTTCTGCCACATACAGTGCTGTAAAATGAAAATAATATAATAATACATTTACATTCTGTTTTTACTTTTCCAAGTTCCATTATACTAGATTTCTTGATATTGAATTTCACTTCCCACTTTTGAGTCCATTTCCAGATCTTGTCCAAGTCTTATTGTAATGAGTTGCAATCCTCCTCAGTTTTTACTTTCTTTGGTATTTTTACGTCGTCTGCAAAGAAATTCATATAACACTCTACTCCTTCATGTCATTTATGTATATGGCAAACATTATTGGGGACAGTACTGATCCCTGCGGGACACCATTTATCCTTTCTTCCCAATTTGAGAATTTATCTCTAATTACTACTCTCATTTTCCTCCCAGTCAAGAAGTCTTTCATCCATTCCAATAATTTTCATCTGATGCCACCTATTGACTCTATCTTCTTTATTTAGTCTATTGTGTGGTACCTTATCAAATGCCTTTTGTAGGTCCAAAAAGGCACAGTCTGCCCAACCATCTCGCTCTTGTATTGTCTATTAATCTTGACAACCTTTTTGTAAATTTTTGCTACTGTGCTTGTCAGGGAGACCGGTCTGCAATTTGATGGGTCTTCCATGTTTCCTCCCTTATAAATTGGTACAATGTTTTCATTCTTTCAGTCCTATGGCACTTTTCCTTCTTTAAGTGAGAATTTAATTATATTGTATATTTTATCTGTTAATTCTTCCATGCATTCTTTCAGTATCCAATTTGGAATTCCGTCTGGACCATGTGATTTTCTGACGTCAAAGGTTTTGATTTGATCGCTGATTTCCTTCTGTGTTACAATTATTTCTTTCATTGAGGGGGATATCTCTCTTATTTCCTCACAGTTAGGTGAGTTTTCTATTGTGAATACTGATTTGAAGTACATACGTACATATTCCAAAGGCTTTTTCCCCCTACACGGGGGGGTAGCCAAAAGGAAAAGGCATAGAAACCACTCCCAAACCTTCCTCCACAGACATTCCTCTCTTTTGTCATGCCCCTTTCACCCCATCCATCCATCTCATCCTAGGACGCCCCCTCATATTCACTCCTTCCACCTCTGCCTTCCACACTTCTTTTACTAATCTTTCTTCACTCATGTGTCCAAACCATCCTAATACTCTTTCATCAACCCTATCTCACTGATTTGAAATGGTTGTTCATAATTTCAGGCATTTCCAGTTCTTCTGTATATTCATAGTTACCTTGTCGCAGCTTTTCTATTTCTTGTTTGTCCTTCAGTTTGCCATTTACATACCTGTTAGATAGTTTGGGTTCTTCCTTGCATTTTTCTATTAATTTTTTTTTTATAGTTTCTCTTTTCATCTCTGCATATTTTTACATAATCATTTCTTAGTTTGATGTACATTAGCCATTTGCTTGTTTTCTTGTCTCTTTTCCATTTTTTCCAAGCTTTGCCTCTTTTATCCTTAGCCTCAATACACCTTTTGTTGTACCAGGTTTTTATGTATGTTCTTCCCATTTTTTGTTGTGGTACGTATTTATTCACTCCCTCATTATAAATTTCTTTTAGTATGATGATGACCCGTCATCCAGGAGGTGACCCGTCATCCAGGAGGTGCTAAGATGGGAGGGAAAAAGCCTTGGTATATGTATGTATATTCCATTTGTCATCCATTCCTGTTTCTTCATTTAGGAATTTTTCCCAGTTTGCATTGTGAAAGGGTTTTTTCGAGTTTCTCAAAATTTGTTTTGTTGTACATTAGTCTTCCTATTCTGCTTTGATCCATTTGGTCTTTCAACTCAAATTCTATTAGTACATGGTCACTCTTTCCTATCGGAGTTTTGTAATAAATTTTATCGACAATTTCAGGCTCTGTCGTAAGTATTAAATCCAGCCTTGATGGTTCTTCACTACCTCTGTATCTGGTATTTTCCTATATCCACTGAGTCATTGATATGTGCTAACCTTTTTGCTCCAAGCTGGTACTCAAGTGTTTACATATCATTCAACATTTATCTGTCTGTGTCTTTCTGCTTGTGTATTTTTATTTGTTTTTTTCATTCTCTGTCTTTTTGGTGTTGTCAATCTCCATCTGTCTTTCTAAGTAGGACCAGTGATAGGTACCTGATAGTGATAGATATGTGAGATGGATGTTGGAGAGAACCATCTCCTTGTCACCCATCGTAAAACTTATTGACACCCATCGGGTCCAAGATCCTTTTCTTTCTATTTATTTTTCATATTTTCCCTCCATATATCCATATAAAGAGAGCTGACAGCCAGCAACTGCATCCTTTTTCCTCCTAGTATCTCTCAATATATACCTGAAGGGAGGTAGCCAGCCAAGGCATGCACCCACCTTCCACTCATCCTGATGCATGCACCCACCCTCCACCCATTTGATGTGCATGCAGTTTTATTCTGATTAAAAACAGGTAGTTGATAATAGAAATCTTAATGTTTTTGTGGTTAGAAATTACTTTCAAATTTTAATTTTGTGCTGATGATTTTCAGAATACGGGACAGAGAGAAGAGTCTTTATGCATTGTGCAAGGAGGAGCTAGGCTTGGCCTTTCTGGACAAAGATGACTCTGTTCTTCCAGAAATGATGATAGAATGCATGGAAAGAATGTTAGCATCAGCCTATCGCCTCTCCCCTTTACTCTCTGGTGCCAGACTTTGGATAACACAATATTATTCAGTCATGCTGGATGGAGAAGTATGTGTGCCATGGAATTGGGACAGAGAAGATGAATAGTTGTGCGTGTGTATTGTTGCCCCTGGTTTCTCATGCTGAAGACCTATGGCCTCCAGTTTTGATATATTGGTGATAGACCAGGTTATGCTACCTATTATCTACCTATTATTGACATAGTCTTAAGGAGAAAATGCCTTAACACAGACATTCCCATATGTCATGAGAGTAGATGGAATTCACAATCTTAAGGTGGAGTTCTGTGATGCATGGACTAACCACACAATTTAGCAACTGTTCAGAGTTCCTAAAAAATGCAATGATACGAATTAACTAAGTTGAAAATGTAGGTATAAATGATCCCTTGTAAATTTACATTTTGTTAGATTAAAAAAAAATTGTTAAACATATGGACATATTCTATTGCAGAATAAGTATGTGGGTTCTGTACATAACTAGGCAGGTAGGCATTGTTTTTTGAGGAATCTATTTCGAATACACTTTTATAACAGATTGTTGAACATGACAAAATTTGGAAGGTATAATTATGATAAAAAGAAAAATTGTGAAAAGCAACAAACTGTTCCTTTTAAGACTGGGGGGACGGAGAGGGGGGGTCACCGATATAATGAAGCGGCCTTGCTGTGGATGTGCTGTGTCTTGTGACACTGCTTCTGACCCAGGGCAGTGGACAAGGTGCAGGGATGACCCGTCATCCAGGAGGTGCTAAGATGAGAGGAAGGGTGGAGGGGTGTGGAGTGTATTCAGGAATGGAATGGGTGGGAATGATTTTATGCCTTTTCCTTTTTGGCTACCTCCCTTGTAAGGGGGAAAAAGCCTTGGTATATGTATGTATGTATTAACTGTGTTTTCTCATGATTATTTTCAAGTTTCTTTTTTGTGCTGTATGAAAGAATAAATCTTGTACAAGTAGTGAGAAAAAATTTGCCTATTTTAGCATTACTAGGGATTACTAGGCTGGATAAAGTGAGAAACAAGGAGGTGAGGAGGAGAGCAGGGGTGAAAAGGGAGTTGGGAGATAGGGTTTGTGAGTATTGGGATGGTTTGGACACATGGAAAGAATGAGTGAAGAAGGATTAGTAAAAGAGATGTGGAAGGCAAAGGTCGAGGAATGAGCATGAGGGGGCAGCCAAGGATGAGATTGGATGGGAAGGACGGGAGAAGACAGAAGATAGGGGTGAGTGGAGAATGATTGTGTATGGATGATGCTGTGATGCATGGAAGGGGATGGGGGGGTGAATGAGTATGTGTGAATGATATTTTATTAACACAGCCCAAAAGGATTTCTCCCCATCTTCTCTATTTCTGCATGAGTGGATCGAGAGTGGGAGGGGGTTGCCAATTAAATGAAAGGCCTTGCTGTGGATGTGCTGTGTCTTACTGCATTGCTTCTGACCCAGGGCAGTGGTAGAGATGCAGGGATGACCTGTCATCCAGGAGGAGCCAAAAAAAGATGAAGGGGGATGAATGGGAATAGAGCATGAGGGAATGAAATGGGTGGGAGTGGATTTATGCCTTTGACTACCTTGTAAGGAGGAAAAAGACCTTGGTATATGTATGTATGTGTACTGATAAGTTACAGCTAGTGTGGAAGAAAGTTGAAAGGGTAGGTTACTTTGAAAAAAAGTATATGTGGGTAAGAGCAAGGTGACGAGATGTACAAGGGTAGAGGATACCAGTGAGATAGAAGTATATATATACATATATATATATATATATATATATATATATGCAAAATAACCACAGGAAAAAGGAAACTTGTAGACAGTAAGTACTTTCGTATATTACATCTTCAGACTAAATGACAGAGATACAGAGTAGGGTTTAAATATAAGTATCAGGTGGCAACCATAGGGGGGGAAGGGGAGAGACAATACAATGTGAGGAGGGGGGATGACCTTACCCCTATCGACCTGACCAACACATAAGGGTCAATCTGGCGGAAAGATCTCAAGTGACCATTTGGGTTATCAATTTATCACATTTAAAATGACCATAGCTATAAGCTTTCTAAGTGGCTTGTGACAAAGCTTTCTCCATTTGTAGGCACAATTTCCAACTCATTTATTCAAAATAGTGAAGACTTGATTCAAAGATTGAATCTCTTAACATTGATTATCTTTACAAATTAGTTAGTTTTGATGTCACTGGGCTTTTTACACATGTCCCAATTAAAGATGTTTTAACTTTTCTCCCAAATATTCTAGGTAATAGTATTGATGGTATCCCTTGTAAATTTTTTATTAAATTAATAAGTCTGTGTGTAAATAGTTCTTCTTTTGTCTTCGAGGGAAAATATTACACACACTTTCGGGATGGCTATGGGAAATCCTCTTTCACCAGTTTTAGCTAACATCTACATGGAATATTTTGAAAAATATTTATTACCAACTATTAAAGATGAAAAAGTTATTTTGTTCAGATATGTAGACGATGTTTTGTGTTTCTGGCCTAATAACCATTCCATTGATGATTTCCTTGTTAATCTAAATTCACTGGTACCCTCCATTAACTTCACTCTTGAGATAGAAAATAACAACAGTTTGCCCTTTTTAGATGTTGAAATAATTAGAGATAATGGTACTCTGAAAACTAAAGTCTATAGAAAACCTACCAATATTCTTTCCTATGTTCATTTTTATTCAAATCACCACATCAGTGTAAAAAGATCAGTTTTTATTTCCATGTACTTGAGAGCTTACAGGAATTCAGATCCTGAATTTATTGATGATGAATTTAGAACTATCCAGAATATTGGGGAAAAGTTAGAATATCCTATTCATATTCTTAATCAATGTCACAACACCGCCAAGAAACGCTTTCACAAAGCTTGCAATCAAGAACTAGGAAACCTTCTCCTTCTGCACCATCTCACTTTATATTGCTTGAATTTAGTTTATTTGAAATTAATTTTATTATTTTACAATGTTATGTTTATAATTAATGATTTAGGGGTGTTTTATAAGATACGGTAATAGAATTTATGGATGTATAGTACAGTATGAACGGTCATACATTACTGGAACGTACAGTAATAACTTATGTTCATTTTCACGTTACGTTCGGCCGTTCGGAACGTAACTAAAACGTAAGTTGAGGAGCGTCTGTGTGTATATATATATATATATATACATATTTGTACATGTACATATATATATCCATATGTATATATATATATATATATATATAATATATATATATATATATATATATATATATATATATATATATATATATATATATATATATATATATATATATATATATATATATATATATATGTGTAGAGGTGAGGTGGCAGAATGAAAGTTAAGGCTAGAGTAGTGAGCTTATTCAGAGCCAAACATTTCGACCTCTATAGTCTTTCTCATTGGTCCACTGAAGAAGACCCTAGAAGTCGAAAAGTTTGGGTTTGAATAAACTCACTACTCTAGCCTTAACTTTTCATTTTGGCACCTCACCTCTATATTTGTCAATCTTTACTTACAATGAATGAAGCAGATAAATTAAAAAAACATGCCAGAAAAATTCTTAATAAAACTGAAAAAGGAAAGAAATTAATGGGACTTCTGGAGGAATACCCCAATCCTCCCAGAATGCGCGGTATTCCAAAAATTCATAAACCCAACGTTCCAATGCGACCCATAACTTCAGGGGTTGGCAGTGCACCCCACAGACTAAAGAAATGTCTAGCCAAACCGTTATCACAGGCAATGGGATCGATCAGCAATACACATTTGAAAAATTCTAACGATCTTTTGACAAGACTAAAAGATTTAGATTTCACGGGGAAAAAGTTAGTAAGCTATGATGTCAAGGCATTATATACAAATATTTCCACTGACGGTGCGTTAGAAGCAGTAAAAAGAGTAATAAAAGATATGAACGATACAGACCTACCCATAAGAAAACAAGATTATATAGAATTGATAGATTTATGCGTAAATTTCGGTGCGTTTACTTTTAATGGTGACGAATATGAACAACATAGAGGTCTCGCTATGGGTAGTCCTTTAAGTGCAGTGATGGCCTCTCTATATATGGAGTTATTAGAAAAAGAAAACTTTATCAGAATCAATGGTAGGGGATCACACTGGTTTAGATATGTAGACGACATCCTCGCAATCATCCCCGAAAACACCAATGTAAATAATAAAGTGAGAATGCTTAACGCGGTCAACAGCGATATTCAGTTCACCGTAGAAGAGGAACAAAACGGACAATTGCCCTTCCTAGATACGTTAATACGACGAGTGGGAAAAACTGTAACTTTCTCAGTATACAGAAAGGAAACAAACAAAGAGGATTTAGTGCAGTACTTCTCCGCACATGATGATAGGACAAAAAGTGGTATAGTAATAGAATTTTTTCTCAGGGCACTACGAATCTGTAGTAATGAATACCTAGAAGGCGAATTTGATTACATTATGAAAACCTTTGACAAACTTGGATATCCAGAGGGAATGTTGAAAAGAACAAAAAGAAAAGCAATAAATATTTACAATCGCGGAAAGAAAGAGAGAAATGATAAAAATAATACCAATTTCATATCAGTACCTGGCTCAGAAACGTCACCAATAATAGACAAATATTTAACAAAATCAGGTATAAACATAGCTAAAATAACTAACAAGAGGATAGGTGATTTAATAAAGACTTCCAAAAAGAGAACCAATTCCGAAAACAGCGTCGTATACAAAATCCCGTGCAATAGTTGCTCAATGGCTTATTTTGGCGAATCGTCGAGAGGATTAGAAAAAAAAATTTATGAACATAAAAACGACATAAAAGCACATAGGACATCTAATTCTTTAGTAGTTCATGTGGAAAAATTCGATCATTTACCAAACTGGAGAGAAGCTGAAGTGCTACATACAGGTATTGATAAATTCACTAGAAGAATTGTTGAATCAGCAAAATATTTCAACTAATAATTCATCGAATCATCGAGGAGGGTTTATCAATTTAGCTAAACAAACTAGTATTTTAAATCTAAAACACCCCAGAAAAACGACCTTAACCAAGTGTCCGAAAATGTAATTAGATTTAGTACATAAACTTCAATTGCAGTTCTACATACACTCTCTGAAGAAGTTCTACGCGAACGAAACGTTAGAGTGTTTAGGGTTCCGAGCCTTCCCCTGTGTTTATGTTCTCCATCATCCAAATATATATATATATATATAAATATATATATATATATATATATATTTATATATATAAATATGTATATATATATGTATGTGCATATATATATATACATGCAATAAAAACACTAAGAGCGTGTGTTCACAAATGCGTAAGTAACCACTAGGAAAAGTAAACTAACGAAGCAGAGCGCTTTCGTATAATTACATCTTCAGTGCAGATACAAAGAAGGAATTATAAGATGAAGAAACAAGGTACAGAATATATGACATAGTGAAGAGGGTATTCGGAGAGGTAGTGGAAGAAGTACACGTGACGGACGTTTGGGCCGTCCTGGTAGCCAACAAGTATGGGACGTTTGGGCCGTCCTGGTAACCAACAAGTATGGGACAACTGCTCATAATTTATATTACAATTCAAACAATTTTGAAATTTCATGAGAAATAAAACTATCTAATTTGTACAAACCTTGATGAAGATTAACATTTATCCCCTTACTAGATTTGATCAAACTGCATTCGTATACAAAAAGAAAGAAATTTAATTGAATGCAGTTTGATCAAATCTAGTAAGGGGATAAATGTTAATCTTCATCAAGGTTTGTACAAATTAGATAGTTTTATTTCTCATGAAATTTCAAAATTGTTTGAATTGTAATATAAATTATGAGCAGTTGTCCCATACTTGTTGGTTACCAGGACGGCCCAAACGTCCCATACTTGTTGGCTACCAGGACGGCCCAAACGTCCGTCACGTGTACTTCTTCCACTACCTCTCCGAATGCCCTCTTCACTATGTCATATATTCTGTACCTTGTTTCTTCATCTTATAATTCCTTCTTTGTATCTGCACTGAAGATGTAATTATACGAAAGCGCTCTGCTTCGTTAGTTTACTTTTCCTAGTGGTTACTTACGCATATATATATATATATATTGCAGAAACCACAGGGAAATTAAAGTCGGAATACTGAACGTTTTCGTCTATTACGACATCCTTTCGTCACGCGTTATTGTGGTTATTTTTGCAATATATATATATATATATATGTATGTATGTATGTATGTATGTATGTATGTATATATATATATATGTATATATATATATATATATACATATATAAATATATATATATATATATCTATATATATATATATATATATATATATACACACACACACACACACAGTATGAAATATATTTACTTGACATATACAGTTAATATGTATTATATGTGTTTCAACATCATATTGAATTAAATAATGGAATCTAACCATCACAAATGTTCAATATGGGGCTGGATTTGGTTATTTGAGACTTAACTGTTATGAGTGGTTTGTTCAATTATACTGATTGAAGTCAACTACCTATTAGTAGTGGTACATGCAAGCATCATGTCTTTTTCTTCCTACAGTCATTAATATGATAACTCAAGGCCCAACAATTGGTCTTTGCAAGTGGTGGTCCTAGCAGATGAACATCAAAGAGAATTGTGCTATAGTCCATCTTCAAAACCCATGAACACTCACCTCCATGAGGAGGTGCAAGCCCAAAGGTTTGGTGCTGACATACAATCTTCAGACTAGGTGCAAGATCTTTCTCTTATCAACTTCAGTCATATTTCCTCCACCTTTTCACACAAGATTTAACAAATGGCAAGTGCTTCCTTCCCCATACTACAACAAGCTGGTGACAGACACAATCTCACACCAAAACAACACTGACAGTAGTCCAGTGTATTTCAAGGCAACAATTATTTTCATTGTGGTATGCTCAAGTTGTGTCTGCAGTGGATGATGAATATTTACAAGGGATCATTGTATATGAGGACAAGTATTGATGAATTATTTTATTTGTAAAGAAAAAGAGTAGTGTGCAGTATTACATGTACATGTTGTCCTTTTTTTTTTACATTGCCAGATAATAGATTCTGAGCTAAAATAATGATCTGGTAAATATTTCGTGGTGAAATGGTACTTTATCATATGAGGTTTGAAATTACCATAAGGGTATGAATATTATTTTGGGAAATACTTGCACAAACTTTATAGGAAATGACACAAATGTAGTTTTGTGTTTGCAGTGCTTCCACATAAAGCAGCTAGGTAAATGGTATTTCTTCACTGAGTTACCAGAAAAATATTATGCTAAATTAATGTTGAAGCCTATGGCAGTTATATTCTTCCATACAGTGGTCTTGTGCTTTATACATACTTAATGAGAGATGAATTTATACTTTATTTTGTTCCCCACTTGTTCAGAAGTCAACTTTGATATGTTGGAACTTGTGTCACTAGCTCTCAAAGAAAATAGATTATTTGTGCCTTTTTGGAAAATAGGCACTTTGAATTTTTTCCCTCCCATTCATGTAATAACTCTTGAAGACTAGAAGGTAATGGCTTCAGTTGCAGCAATGTACCTTCTGGTATATATTCCTCACCTTCTTTTAATTGACCTAAAGAAATATGGGCCCATGTTTCTCATACCAGGACATACTGACATGTTTGCTTAATATAGTACATAATGTTTATGCATTTGTACATTTCATGAAGAGAGTATGCTAGAATGCTTTGAACAAACTTGGAATATGGGTCCATACAGATTTTATGTGCATCAGTCTTTCCCACCATTGTTACTACTGGACTAAGTATATGAGAAACATTTTGCTCTAAAATTTCAAACATATTACCAGCAAGTGATGGTTGCCAAGATGTGTGATAGCTATTTATCAAACAATTTCCTTTTGAGAAGAAAGGGACTAAATAAGAGTCAGTGTAACAAAAACAGACTTCAGTAGCCTATGAGGAAGTTGAACTAAGATGTATTTCGATCTTTCACTGCCTTTTAGAAGTCTTGTCTAGTGGATTACTGTACATGTACCTGCCTCTTTTCATTATTTATCAGATGTGCTTCTTTAACAGCAGTAGGGCCTTTAAAGGCTACACTGTGTCGAGCAAGAATTCATTCAAGCACACATTACTTGGGCTTCCTCTTGCTGGTTGCAAGGGAACACTTCACTATGCAATATTATAACAAAATTAATGATAGGCATTTATTTTAAGTATTGTTAATGGATACTCTCTATTACCCCACCCATCTTAGCATCTCATGGGACAGAGATGACCCTTCATTCACAATAGGTCAAAATGAGAGGGGCAGTGAATGGGTTTTGGATGGATATAGGATGAATGATGGGTGGGTATATGCTTTGACTTGTCCAATTCTCTTGCAAAAGGGGAAAAAAACCTTTTAGTATGTATGTAAGCTATGTATGTATGAAAGAATACTGGATTTACAGTAATTTACTTTAATACATTTTGCAGGTTTATATTTTCTCTGCAGAATATATGCCCATATTCATTTGAGTAAATTAGGGTAAATGGTCTGTCAATTAATTCAGTGGTATTTAAGGTTGGTTTGAAAATCAGTAGTGTATATATTGTAGAATTGGTAGAATTGATGGTCCATAAACTTGGAATTGGAATGTATTTTGGGCTGGTACAATCTCTCACAAATTATACTTTACTTTCTGACTCTCTTTGTATATATATATTTCTTTGTAGACTGGAATTTCTTGGCTTCTTATGCCAGATAGAGTTAAATTTATTTGTAAACAAGGTTTATTTTTAAAAATTTGTTAATTATTGAATCCCCTCCCATTAATAGTAAGGATATCTGTTGAAATTTTTAGAGGTTTATATTATTGTTTTGGTAATGTTGATATATTCACTGTTGGAAATTAATATAATAGCTATTATAATTGAAATGGCAATATTTAGATTGTCACTCAGTACTAAAATGATACAAGCCTGGAATTGGCCTGAAATCAGATGTCACCATATCCCACCTCCTGTCTCCCTTTTCTTTCTTTGATTTCCCCCTTCACCCCCTCCTCCTTAACTACAAGAACAAGAACAGCAACAACAGACAACAGGTGAATGTACTTAAAGATGTCTATGAGTTTCCATTCAGTTAAACTTGAGGCAACACTTATTATTACATGCTTACAGCAGACTGAGCAGATTACACATGACATTTTATCAAGCACAGAATTTACTACAATTTTTTGTATTAATTTTCATTCCATAAAAGAAACTTATCAGCATTATGTAATTCGGCATTATGTAATTCTTCCAAGGTAGATGGCATCCTAGCAGGAAGAGCGAAACTGTCATAAAAAAATGTCTGTAAAGTTGTACTGTCGAGAAAAGAGAGATCAATGGAACTGTGCTAGTCAATTGTATAAACTCGGATTTAGCGAAAATGAATTAAAACAACGACTCGAAAGCCAGTCACGAATCAGAGAAAATGACAATGATTTCCCAGGATTTAGTAAGTATGAAAGAAAGAACTTAAGTAGATTATTAGAGATAGAGAGAGATATGAGCAAAAATAGGATTCGGTGGGAGAATGAAATTATGGACTTAAGAAAAGAGGTTATTGGATTAATAGATTGCTTAGCTCAGGCGAACCATGAAATTTCGGACCTAAGAAAGACCAACTTGGATCTTACAAACGAGATTAAAGAAATGAAAAGGGATATAAATGAACTGAAGAATGATAATGAAAAGAAGAAAACTAATGATAATAACAATAGCGAAAATCTAAAGCAGAAGGTGAACAATAAATTACAAGAATTGACAAAAGATCGAAGAGAACCTAGGTGGGGATAGTATCCAGGAAATTAAGAAGTGGAAGGAAAACATTGAAAATAAGGAAATTGCTTTCAAAGAAATAGTCAAGCAGCAAATGCAGGATAATGCAAAAGACACAATCATACAAGTGATTAACGAAAAAGCAAATTGGGTCAGGGATACAGTAGATAGGAAAAAATGTATTGTGGTATATGGACTAAAGGAAAAACAAGGATTGGCGAGGTACATGAGGGAAAATGAATAAAAAGAGACAGCAGTAGAAATCCTAAATGAAATTCAGGGGGGAGACAGAGATTCAGGCATAGACCTGGAAGAGACTTATAGAATCGGTCGCTATACTAAGGATAGGAATCGACCTCTAAAGATAAAACTAAGGTCACAAATGGTAGTAGAAGACATATTTGAAAAAGTAGGCAACTTGGCAAAGAGTGAAAAGTACAATAAGATATGGATAAAAAGAGAAATGAGTACTGAGGAATTAGAAAAAGAAAGGGCACCAAGAGAAGCAAAGGAAAAAAACTTGATGAGAACGGAGACAGAATGCAAAGAATTCCAGTGGAGAGTAATAGACTTGAGATTAAGATAATGGCGCATCAAAACGAAAAAACCAAGGACAGAAGAAACCAGGGAGAAGGAAGAAAATTAAAAGTGGCCTATACCAACATTGACGGACTAATTTCAGGACTGAACGAACTCAATGATTATCTGTTAGAAGCAAAACCAGACATAATGGGAATTGTAGAGACTAAACTAAGAGGTGAAATACCATCCATCGTTATTGGACAAGGTCTATACAATTACTGGATAAAAAACAGGGACAAGAAACAGGGAGGGGGAATCATGTTCTTGGCCAAGAAAGACCTAAAGGTGACAAAAATTGCAGAGGGCAAAGGTAATGTTGAACTGATCATGATAAAAGTCGAAGGCAAGAATATGAAAAGCAGAAAGTTTGTGGTGACCTATGTGCCTCCAAAAACGAATGCTTGGAAAGAAAACGAACTTACAAAAATGCTAAAAGATACAAGAAAATCACTAAATGAGATACTAATGGGTAAGGGTAATCTGGTAATTATGGGGGACTTCAATTGCAAAGAAATTTGTTGGGACAGCATGACAGTGCAAGGAGGAGATGACTCGTGGGGCAATGTACTGCTAGACATGACCATGGAGTACACAATGACCCAATGGGTCCGTGAAAACACAAGGTACAGAAACAATGATGAGCCATCGAAACTAGATATAATATTTACAACAGAACCTGAAATAGTGGATAAAGTCCAGTACGAGACACCAATTGGAAAAAGTGACCATGTACTCATCGAAACTGTACTAAAGGAAGAAATAGACATGGAGAGGAACGAAAAGCATAGGAAAGGAAGATTGATGTACAACAAAACAGACTTTGCAAAACTAAAGACATTCTTCCGGAATGCAAACTGCGAAAATTTTTATAGGGAAGAGACAACAGTGGAAGAGAAATGGAATATATTGATGGATAATTACAATGAAGGGGTAAACAGGCATGTACCAAGACAAAAGCGAGAGAGTGAGTACATTAAATGTTGGTTCAACAAAAGATGCAGTGAGGCAAAAGACAGAAGGGACAAAGCTTGGAAAAAGTGGAGAAAAGACAAAAAACAAAGCAAATGGCAAATTTATATAAACTGTGGAAATGAGTATGTTAATGTGAGAAGAGAGGAAAAAAGGAACCATGAGAAGGATATTATAGACAAATGCAAAGATCAACCCAAGCTATTCTATCGGTATGTGAATGGTAAACTTAAAACCAAACAGGAAATGGTGAAACTATGCCAAGGAAATATAGAATACACAGAAGATTTAGAGATGGCCGAAGTCATGAACAATCACTTTAAATCTGTCTTCACCAGAGAGAAAATACAAAATTGGGACATAGATAATAACAAGCAATCTCCCCACATGAGTGAGTTTACAACATCACTAAAAGAAATATCAGAACATCTATCAAGACTGGACGTCAGAAAATCACATGGCCCGGATGGTATTGCAAATTGGATTCTAAAGGAGTGCAAAGAAGAACTAACAGACAAAATACACATCTTAATAAACAGCTCACTCAAAGAAGGAAAGATACCCAAGGACTGGAAAAATGCTAACATTGTACCAATATATAAAGTAGGAAACAAGGAAGAACCCACCAACTATAGGCCAGTATCACTAACAAGCACTATAGCCAAAATTTGTGAGAAAATAATCAAGAATAGATGGGTAAAACATCTGGAAGACGACAACATATTAAACCCAAGACAATTTGGGTTCAGACAAGGAAGATCATGCACCACAAACTTAATATGCTTTTACTCAAGACTAATAGACATAGTGCAAGAAAGAAATGGATGGGCTGATTGTGCATTCCTAGACTTGCAAAAAGCCTTTGACAAAGTACCACACAGAAAATTACTAAAAAAACTGGAACACATAGGAGGAATACAAGGAAACCTACTAAAATGGATGGAGGACTTTCTGACTGGTAGAAAGATGAGAGTAGTACTCAGAGAAAAATATTCAGATTGGAAAGAGGTGATCAGTGGAGTACCGCAAGGATCTGTACTGGCACCAATAATGTTTGCTATCTATATGAATGACATGGACGAGGACGTGAACTGCTACATGAGCTTCTTTGCTGATGACGCCAAACTGTTAAGGAAAGTAGAAACTGATGAGGACTGTGAAGCACTGCAAGAAGACCTGAATAGGGTATGGAACTGGAGTCAGAAATGGGAAGTGGACTTTAATACTAAGAAGTGTAGCATAATGGAGTTTGGAAAAAGCAAAAACAGAATATCAGGAAAATATACAATTGGAACCAAGGAAGTAAAGAAAGTAGGATCCGAAAAAGATTTGGGTGTAATTATCACGAACGACTTGTCCTATGATATACAGATTAACACAATTGTCGGGGAGACCTACAACTTGCTAAGATCAATAAAAGTGGCATTTACATACTTGGATGAAGACATGATAAAAAAAATATTGGTTACATTGATAAGGCCTAGATTAGAGTATGCGGCGACATTGTGGTCCCCCAGTACCAAAAAGAATATAAAGAAAATAGAAAGAATCCAAAGAGCAACTACAAAAATGGCACCTGCACTTGCAAACCTATCATACGAGGAGAGATTGGCTAAACTGGAGTTACCGACACTGGAGCAAAGAAGAGAGAGAGGTGACCTATTGACCATCTACAGAATCATGAAAGGCACAGAGATACTTGATAGAGAGAACTTACTTAACTGGGACAAGAGAAACACAAGAGGACATGGAAAGAAAATCAAAAAACATAGCTATAGAAGAAAACTGAGGAAAAACAGTTTTCCACATAGAGTTTTGGACACTTGGAACAAACTGGATAATGAAATAGTATGCGCAAAAACCATTCATGAGTTTAAAAACAAACTAGACACTGCGAGATACAATGGCGGGACATCACGAGCATAGCTCCCCTTCCCGCAAAATACTAGGTAAATACACACACACACACACACACACACACACACACACACACACACACACACACACACACACACACACACACACACACTCTCTCTCTCTCACTCTCACTCTCTCTCTCACTCACTCTCACTCACTTTCGTCGAATGGACGGCGAGAATTGGTGTACCGAAGAAAAAGGAAAATCTACGTGGATCTCAACGTCCAGGAAGTGGAGTAGTGGGGGAGTGATAGGGAAGAAGAAGGTAAGGGATTATGGAGGGAAATGAGGAAGAGAGGGACATGGTCCAGGAGGCCAGGCGTCTTGTAAACAAGAGGTGGACCCACAATAATGATTTTGGTGATGATGGGATCAACAAAAATGTAAAGATTAGAAGTATAGATAAGAGCAGCACAGTGGAAGGTGATGATAGTAGTTTCCAAGGATTTAAAGAGGGTGGGGGGGATACCAACCTCCCCCGATTGGCAAGACTAGAGGATAAACTTGATAAGATGACCGAACATTGGGAAAAAAGGTTCGGTAACGTAGCCAAAATTGCGCAAAGAGTTGAAAAATTGGAAGAACTAGAGAAGGCGAACAAAAATTTAACTAATGAAGTAGAAGAATTAAAAAGACAGTTAAAAAAAAGTAAAAGAGGAGAATGAAGAATTAAAGAGGAATAATAAAGACAACAAAGAGACAATAGCAAAAGAAGCACAGGGTTGGAAAAAAATCCAGGAAAACAGTAAAGTTGTATTTCTGATATTAAATAGCAAATGAAAGAAACTGAAGACTCGGTTATCAAAGTGATGAGACAGAAGGAGAATATAGTAAGAGACTTAGCAGATAAAAAGAAATGTATAATTATATTAGGAATGGAAGATAAACATAACCTAGATAGAACTTCAAGAATCAATCAGGAAAAAGAAAAAGTAAGCAGTTTACTAGAATTAGTTCAGGAAGATGAACCTGAAATCATGAAACAAATTGAAGAGATGTATAGACTCTGAAGGTATAGTACAGATAAGACCAGACCAATTAAGATTAAATTCAGGTCACAAACGACGGCAGAGAATATCTTAACAAAAACAGGGAAATTAGCAGCAAGTTAACAATATAAAAAGGTATGGATAAAAAGAGAAATGAATAAAGAAAGAGTTGAGGAAAAAATGAAAAGACGAAGCTAAGGAAAAAACGAGATGAGAACAGAGTCAGAAAAAGAGAAGTTCTATTGGAGAGTAGTGAATATAAAAGTAAGGAAATACAACATACTAGAGAAAAACAAAAGGGAAACCGAGAATACAATGGAAGTGGTAGAAAACTAAGAGTGTCTTACACAAATATAGATGGATTAATAACAAGATTGAATGAGCTGAATGATTATCTGAAGGAAAAAGAACCAGATATAATGGGAATTGTAGAAACGAAATTTAAAGGTCCACTACCACCCAACAGTATAGGACATGATGCATATAATTATTGGATTAGAAACAGAGAGACAAAGCAAGGGGGTGGAGTTATATTCCTGACTAAGAAGGATATAAACATGAGGTGTGTCACATATGGAAAGAATAGAGTAGAGATGATTATGATCGAAGTGGAAAACAGAGATAAGAAGAGCAGAAAGTTTGTGATAAATTATGTGCCTCCAAAAACAGCCTCGTGGGAAGAGAGTGAACATAAAAGTATGTTAGAGGACACAAGGATAACATTAAATAAGATAATGGAAGATGGAGGAAGAATAGTTATGATGGGCAACTTTAATTGCAAAGAAGTCTGCTGGGAAGAGATGACAGTAAAGGGTGGAGACGGCTCATGGGGAAATGTTCTACTTGAGATGATTATTGAACATACAATGACACAGTGGATACAGGAGAACACTAGGTATAGAAATGAAGAACCATCGAGATTAGACCTAATAATCACATCTGAACCTAGAATAGTGGAAAAGATTGAATATAAAACACCAATAAGTAAAAGTGACCACATATTGATTGAACTGGAACTAGATGAGGAAAAATACATGAAAAGAAATGAACAATATAGAAAAGGAAGAATGATGTATGAAAAAACAAACTTTGATAAAATAAGAGAATTCTTTCAAAAAGAAAACTGGGAAGGAATATACAAAGAAGAAACAACAGTGGAAGAGAAATGGAATATTTTGACAATTTATAAAAAAAGAGTGGAAAAGTATGTCCCAAGACAAAAACAAGAAAAAGAACATGTAAAGTGCTGGTACAACAAAAATTGTATGGAGTTAAAAGACAAAAGAGACAAAGCTTGGACCAGATGGAAAAAATACAAAAGACCTGAAAAATGGAAAATATATACCTGTTATAGAAATGAATATGTACAAGAGTGCAGAGAGGAAAAGAGAAAATATGAAAAAGATGTCATAGAAAAATGTAAAGATCAACCAAAACTATTTTGCAGGTTTGTAAACAAACTGAAAAACAAACAAGATTTGGAGAAATTAAGACAAGGAGGAGTTGAATACACAGAGGAAATAGAAATGGCGGAAATTATGAACAAGCATTTTAAATCAGTGTTTACAAGGGAGAACATACAACCGGAAGAGATCGAATGGAAAGAGAAAGTCCCTCCTATGAAAGAAATAGAAGTAACAAAGAATGAAATAATGAAACACTTGAGTAATCTTGATGTCAGAAAATCGCATGGACCAGATGAAATAGCAAACTGGATTTTGAAAGAATGCAGGAATGAACTGGCAGACAAAATACATAGCATAATAAACAGTTCCTTGAAAGAAGGAAAAGTTCCAGATGATTGGAAAAAAGCAAATATAGTACCTATATATAAAGGGAGAAATAAAGAAGACCCTACCAACTATAGACCAGTCTCTCTAACAAGTACAATAGCAAAAATTTGTGAAAGAATTATCAAAAGTAGATGGGTAAAATATTTAGAAAAAAAAAAAAACAGCTTGCTAAATCCAAGGCAATTTGGATTCAGACAAGGACGATCATGCGTCACCAATTTAATATGTTTCTATTCAAGGCTAATAGATATAATACAAGAAGAGATGGATGGGCTGATTGTGCATTTGTAGACCTAGAAAAAGCTTTTGACAAAGTACCACATAAGAAGTTGCTTAAGAAATTAGAAACTGATGGAGGAATACAGGGCAAACTGCTTAAATGGATGGAAGACTTTTTGCAAGGAAGAAAAACGAGAGTAGTGATAAGAGACAAACACTCAAAATGGGATGAAGTAGTAAGCGGTGTTTCACAAGGAACAGTTCTGGCCCCAATAATGTTTGCTATATATATTAATGATATGGATGAAGAAATTGAAAGTTATATGAGCTTCTTTGCAGATGATGCAAAACTATTAAAAAAGTGAACACGGAAGAAGATTGTGAGTCACTACAGAGTGATCTAAATAAAGTATAGGAATGGAGTAGGAAGTGGGAGATGGAGTTCAACACTAAAAAGTGTAGTAAAATGGAATTTGGAAAAAGCAAAAACAGAAACTTATAATTTAATAAGAACAATCAAAGTGGCATTTACATACCTGGATGAAGAAATGGTGAAGACAATTCTAATCACTGATAAGACCAAGATTGGAATATGCATTAATGATGTGGTCACCAAGTACAAATAAATGTATAAAAAACTTGAAAGAATACAAAGAGCAATTACAAAATTGGCACCAACACTCAAAACTATCATATGAAGAGAGACTAGCAAAACTTGAACTACAGACACCAGAGCAAAGAAGAGAGAGGAGATTTGATAGCTATTTACAGAATCATGAAAGGCATAGAAATTATTGATAGAGAGAATCTGATAAAATGGGATGATACAAATACAAGAGGACATGGAAAGAAAATCAAGAAAGACAGCTATAGAAGAGATCTGAAAAAGAACAGCTTTCCTCACAGAGTAATAGACAGTTGGAACAAGTTAGATGAGAAGGTGGTGTGTGCAAAAACAATACATGAATTTAAAAATAGTTTAGATAAAATGAGATATGAAGACGGGACATCACGAGCATAGCTCCCCTTCCCGTAAAATACAACTAGGTAAATACAACTAGGTAAATAACCCCCCCCCCCCCTTTCGTCGAATGGACGGCGAAAACTAGAGTTCCGAAGAAAAAGGAAAATCTACGTGGATCTCAACGTCCAGAAAGTGCCTTATTGTATTTATAGGGAAGGGGAGAGCTCGTGGTATAGTGGGGGGGTGATAGGGAAGGAGAAAGGGAGGGATTATTGAGGGAAATGGAAGGAAATGAGGAAGAGAGGGACATGGTCCAGGAGGGCAGGCGTCTTGTAAAAAAAGGCGGACTGATGACGATGCCTTTGGTGATGACGGGATCAACAAAAATGTAAAGATTAGAAGTATAGATCAGAGCAGCACAGTGGAAGGTGATGATAATAGTTTCCAAGGATTTAAAGAGGGTGGGGGGGGGGATACCAACCTCCCCCGATTGGCAAGACTAGAGGAGAAATTTGATAAGATGACCGAGCATTGAAACAGGTTCGGTAACGTAGCCAAGATTGCACAAAGAGTTGAAAGATTGGAAGAACTAGAGAAGGCGAACAAAAACTTAACTTTAGAAATAGAAGAATTAAAAAGACAGTTAAAAGAAGTTAAAGAAGAGAATGAGGAATTAAAGAGGAATAAAAAAACAAACAAAAAAAAACAGGCCATAGCAAAGGAAGCACAGGGTTGGAAAAAATCCAGGAAAACAGTAAAGTTGCATTTACTGATATAATTAAACAGCAAATGAAAGAACAAACTGAAGACTCAGTTATTAAAGTGATGAGACAGAAGGAGAAAATAGTAAGAGACTTAGCAGACAAAAAGAAATGTATAATTATATTAGGAATGGAAGAGACATTTAACCAAAATAAAACCACAAGAATTAAAGAGGAAAAAGAAAAAGTAAACAGCTTACTAGAATTAGTTCAGGAAGATGAACCTGAAATCATGAAACAAATTGAAGAGATGTTTAGGCTTGGAAAATATAGTACAGATAAGACCAGACCAATTAAGATTAAATTCAGGTCACAAACAACAGCAAAGAATATCTTAGCAAAAACAGGGAAGCTAGCTGCAAGTGAACAATATAAAAAGGTATGGATAAAAAGAGAAATGAATAAAGAAAAAGAGGAAGAAAAAATGAAAAGGCAAGAAGCTAAAGAAAAAAACGAGAACAGAACGGAGCCAGAAAAAGAAGAATTCTACTGGAGAGTAGTGAATATGAAAGTGAGGAAATGGACCATAACAGAGAGAAACAAAAAAGAAACAGAAAATAGAATGGAAATAACAGAAAGTTAAGAGTGTCCCACACAAATATAGATGGATTAATAACAGGACTGAATGAACTGAACGAGTATCTGAAGAAAAAAGAACCGGACATAATGGGAATTGTAGAGACAAAATTAAAAGGTACACTACCACCCAACAGCATAGGACACAATGCATATAATTATTGGATTAGAAACAGAGGTAAAACAAGGGGTGGAGTTATGTTCCTGACTAAGAAGCATATAAACATGAAGAGTGTCACATATGGAAAGAATAGAGTAGAGATTATTATGATAGAAGTAGAAGACAGAGATAAGAAGAGCAGAAAGTTTGTAATAAACTACGTGCCCCCATAAACAGCCTCGTGGGAAGAGAGTGAACATACAAGTATGTTAGAAGACACAAGAATAACATTAAACAAGATAATGGAAGATGGAGGAAGAATAGTAATGATAGGCGACTTTAATTGCAAAGAAGTCTGCTGGGAAGAGATGACCGTAAAGGGTGGAGAAGACTCATGGGGAAATGTTCTACTTGAGATGATTATTGACCACACAATGACACAATGGATTCAAGAGAATACTAGGTATAGAAATGAAGAAGAACCATCGAAACTAGACCTAATAATCACATCAGAACCTGAAATAGTGGAAAAGATAGAATACCAGGCACCAATAAGTAAAAGTGACCACATATTGATAGAACTAGAACTAAATGAGAAAAAATTCATGAAAAGAAATGAACAATATAGAAAAGGAAGATTGATGTATGATTTTTTTTTGATAAAATAAGAGAATTCTTTCAAAATGAAAACTGGGAAAGAATACACAAAGAAGATACAACAGTAGAAGAGAAATGGAATATTTTGACAATTTATAAAAAAAAGGAGTGGAAAAGTATGTCCCAAGACAAAAACAAGAAAAATAAAATGTAAAGTGCTGGTACAACAAAAGTTGTAGGGAGTTGAAAGACAAAAGAGACAAAGCTTGGACCAAATAGAAGAAATACAAAAGACCTGAAAATGGAAAATATATACTTGTAATAGAAATGAATATGTACAAGAGTGCAGAGAGGAAAAGAGAAAATATGAAAAAGATGTCATAGAAAAATGTAAAGATCAACCAAAACTATTTTGCAGGTTTGTAAACACCAAACTGAAAAACAAACAAGATTTGGAGAAATTAAGACAAGGAGGAGTTGAATACACAGAGGAAATAGAAATGGCGGAAATTATGAACAAGCATTTTAAATCAGTGTTTACAAGGGAGAACATACAACCGGAAGAGATCGATTGGAAAGAGAAAGTCCCCCCTATGAAAGAAATAGAAGTAACAAAGAATGAAATAATGAAACACTTGAATAATCTTGATGTCAGAAAATCGCATGGACCAGATGAAATAGCAAACTGGATTTTGAAAGAATGCAGGAATGAACTGGCAGACAAAATACATAGCAAATAGTTCCTTGAAAGAAGGAAAAGTTCCAGAAGATTGGAAAAAAAGCAAATATAGTACCTATATATAAAGGGGGAAATAGAGAAGACCCTATCAACTATAGACCAGTCTCTCTAACAAGTACAATAGCAAAAATTTGTGAAAGAATTATCAAAAGTAGATGGGTAAAATATTTAGAAAAAAAAAAAAACAGCGTACTAAATCCAAGGCAATTTGGATTCAGACAAGGACGATCATGCGTCACCAATTTAATATGTTTCTATTCAAGGCTAATAGATATAATACAAGAAAGAGATGGATGGGCTGATTGTGCATTTCTAGACAAAAAAAAAAAAAAAAAAAAAAAAACCACATAAGAAGTTGCTTAAGAAATTAGAAACTGAAGGAGGAATACAGGGCAAACTGCTTAAATGGATGGAAGACTTTTTGCAAGAAAGAAAAACGAGAGTAGTGATAAGAGACAAACAATCAAAATAGGATGAAGTAATAAGCGGTGTTCCACAAGGAACAGTTCTGGCCCCAATAATGTTTGCTATATATATTAATGATATGGATGAAGAAATTGAAAGTTATATGAGCTTCTTTGCAGATGATGCAAAACTATTAAAAAAGTGAACACGGAAGAAGATTGTGAGTCATTACAGAGTGATCTCAATAAAGTATGGGAATGGAGTAGGGAGTGGGAGATGGAGTTCAACACAAAAGTGTAGTATAATGGAATTTGGAAAAAGCAAAAACAGAATAACAGGATCATATAAATTGGGAGAAGGAATAAAAAAAGTAGAAAATGAGAAGGACCTGGGAGTCATTGTTATGAATAATATGTCACCTGAGAAACATATAAATAAGATTTTTGGAGAAACTTATAATTTAATAAGAACAATCAAAGTGGCATTTACATACCTGGATGAAGAAATGGTGAAGAAAATTCTAATCACTCTGATAAGACCAAGATTGGAATATGCAGCAACGATGTGGTCACCAAGTACAAAGAAATGTATAAAAAAACTTGAAAGAATACAAAGAGCAATTACAAAATTGGCACCAACACTCTCAAAACTATCATGTGCCCCGAAACAATATGGAAAGTTGATAAAATTCCAAGATCTCACATGATTGTTATCACATTTAACAATGAAAACCTCCCTTACGATATTATAATTGACAAGGAAAAAATGAATATTCGCCCTTATAAACAAAGACCCTTACAGTGTTACAATTGTTATGGCTATGGTCATCCCTCAAGGAAATGCACAAGGAACAAAGTCTGTGGTAATTGCTCTCAAAATAAACACGGCGACTGCAACCAACAAGAACTATGTATAAATTGTAAAGAAACTCACAACGCTAAAAACAGAAACTGCCCTACATATAAAAAGGAGCAAGAAGCTGTCCTGAAAGTTTCCATAAAAAAACAAAACAAAAAAACAAGCATAGGACATGCAAAGAGGCTGTTACTGAAAACAATCTACAGTGAAGTTCTCCAAACAAACAAACCCAACACCATTGTAACATTCTCGACAAACAAGGATAAAAACCACAGACCTTCTGTATACGCCACCATATACATGATGAGTAATATCACTCACACATTCACTCACTCCACTCACTCCCTCACTCACTCACTGGTCCACCACCAAGCGCATCCTCCCAATCTTGCTGACTGGGCGGTTGCCGACGCAGCACTTCCTGCCCGTGTGACCAGCACCACCAGAAGCAACCATACACACACACACACGAACATACTCATAAGTGCAGTCAACCTCTAACTCACAAAACACACGACAACCAAATAATAATGAACCCTTCCCCCCTGGAAATATTATATACTGTAAATAACATATAGCTAGTAATTAAGAACATGATAGTTTATTTGCGGGAAACCAAACATTCCTACTAAAAAATCTTATTAAAACATTTACCAGCACCTATTTTGCTGTGTCAGGACTTCCGACGAACAAAAAGTCGATGCTCCAGACCAGGAGCGGTCGGTCCGATGATACGTACAGAGATATTAAAATAGTGCACTGTGGTATAGAAACAAGAGTGATATTCAGATAGCTTGGAACTAATATCTTGACATACACAAACAAAATGATAGTGTTTAACTTATCAAATATTTACCCATATTTCAAGAAGTGATTGACATTGTGTAAAATATAGAAGTTGTGAAGAACGAAAAACGAAAAAGATCTTGCATTGAGTTTGGTGTTCCCACCTTAAGTTCTGTGTTATGTATTCACTCAACACCGGTTGAGGATACACTTCAGATGAAAACTCTAATCACCCCCCTTTGGGGGATCACCGGACTTCCTCGAGGACCCACCGGGCTTCCTCAGAGACCCTCCAAGCTTCCTCGGAAGCCCTCCGAACTCCCGCGGAGAACCCCCAGGCTTCCTTGGAGGTCCCCCAGACTTCCTCGGAGGCCCCCCAGGCTTCCTTGGAGGCCCCCCAGGCTTCCTCGGAGGCCCCCCAGGCTACACCGGAGGCCCCTCTGGCTTCTGCGATGGCACAAAAAACACCCTAAAAGCCCCCTAGGGTCCCCCCATCTGCTTCTGAGAACCACAAAACAGACTATGGGACCCTAAGCAAGAAAAGTCACAACCTTGTACGACCAAAAGTACAAAACTCAAAATCCAAGGAGATGCAAAATTCCTATAAGAAAAGACCCCGAACTCTCTCCCCTACCCAAGTAACACCTGAAGGTGCCCGCAAAAAGAGATCCAATCACTCCAACTCGGGACCATCCCACTCAGAAAACAAAACCTGGAAACCCAAAAAAAGAGAGACCTAAAACAAGCCCCACTAGAGACCCAGTAAAGAAGCGACCTAAATAATGTCTCTTATCCAGTGGAACATACGTGGTTTCAACTCTAACCTAGAACAACTTCGGATCCTTTTTAAAGAACATAAAGTCTCTGCCATTTGCTTACAAGAGACTATGCTAGGAAACACTTCCCCAAATTTAGGACATGAATATGCTATCTACACATCCCCACCTCCTCCAGGTGTACCTATACAAGGAGGACCAGGGATAGGTACAGGCATGATTGTTCATAAGTCAATGAATCATCGAAGCCTTCAACTAAATTCAGCTTTACAACTGAACTAGAGCCTAATTAGGTCAGGAGACGACGCCCAGATTCTGCAGGATGACCTTAATAAGCTGTTAACATGGTCGGTGAAGTGGCAAATGAACTTCAATATCTCTAAGTGTAGCGTGTTAAACGTAGGGCTACACAACCCCGAAAATAGATACAACTTAGATAACACGTTTTTAGAAAAATCTGAGTGCGAGAGGGACTTGGGAGTTCTGGTGAGTCCGGACCTTAAAACCAGGAAGCAGTGTATTAGCGCCAGAAATAAAGCTAACAGAGCATTAGGCTTCATTGCTAGGACGGTAACGAATAGAAGTGCAGAGGTAATTATTAAACTCTACCTAGCGATAGTTAGACCCATCCTTGACTATGCGGTACAGTTTTGGTCTCCGTCCTACAGAATGGACATAAATTCATTAGAATCAGTACAGAGAAGAATGACCAAAATGATACAAGGACTCGGAAATTTGTCTTACGAAGAGAGGCTTAGGCACCTAAACTTACACTCTCTGGAAAGACGCAGAGTGCGGGGTGATCTAATAGAAGTGTTCAAGTGGATCAAAGGCTATAACAAGGGTGATGCAAACAAGGTCATCATAATAAAACAACAGGGCAGGACTCGCAGTAATGGGTACAAACTGGACAAATTTAGATTTAAGAAGGAAATAGGCAAGAATTGGTTTACTAATAGGGTGGTCGATGAATGGAATAAACTTAGTAACCATGTAGTAAGCGCTGAAACTATCAGTTGTTTTAAAAAACGATTAGACAACTTTATGGATGGGGATGACAGGTGGTGATGGATACGGAGCTGCCTAGTGTAGACCTTATGGTCTTTTGCAGTCTCCTTTATTTCTTATGTTCTTATGTTCTTATGTGCAATTCAGATTTATACAAAATTGATTACTCTATGCTCATTATATCTAGAGTCTGCACTAGAAAACAGATTGCAAGATGAATTTGGCAATCACCGACAACTGAAACTGGAAGACCTACAGAACCTAATATACCAGCTACGACAACCATTCATTTTAATGGGGGATTTTAATGCCAGACACAGGCTGTGGGGAGAAAGAACATGTAATCGTTGGGGCAATATAGTAGAAAACCTACATTGTACTACTAAACGAAGGTTCCCCAACCAGATACGATATCACCCACAATTCTAAATCTGCCATTGACCTCACGATCTGCTCTTCGTTGAGACCAGAATACCAATGGTCTGTGGACGAAAATTTATACGGAAGCGATCACTTCCCTATCCATATGAAATTGAATAGAAATATTCCATCCCCTTGTTTACCAAAATGGAAAGTCGAAGAGGGAGATTGGAAAACATACCAAGACTTCACAAAAATTGACAAAAATAATGAAGATTTCCCAAATGCCTATGTTGCCTACGAACATCTCGAGAGAATTATTATAAATGGGGCCATGAAGTCTATACCAAAAACTCAAGGAAATCCTAGACGCGCTCTAGTTCCATGGTGGACAGATGCCTGTGCCTTAAGCAGAAAAATCACTAGAATTTGCTACAAAAAGTACAACAGACGACCTATAACAGTTAACCTAATAATTTACAAAAGAGCATTGGCCAAATAAAAGAAAACGTTCAAAAAGCAAGGAGAGGATCGTTTATCAGATACATAAGTAAATTGAAAGACTCTCCCGTAAGCTTAGTATGGAATAGAATCCGAAAACTGATGGGAAAATTTGTACCATCTCCATTACCCATCCTTAAAATTAACAATGAAATAGTTTCCGATCCCCTTGAGGTAGCAGAAACATTTGGACGATACTTCACAAACATTTCAAGTGCTCTCCACTACACTCCCTTCTTCAGGAAAATTCGAGAAAGTACAATAGTTGTCCCTCCAAAAAGTAAAAACACGGAGGCATATAATCTCCCCTTTACACTAACTGAACTAGAGCACGCAATACCTCTATCATCTCCAACTTCACCTGGTGAGGATGATATGTACTCAAAGATTTCACATCTTCCTACAGGCACCAAAGAATTTTCCCTAAATATACTGAACAAATTTTGGACTACAGGATCTTCACCAAAGTCGTGGAAGACTTCAATCATCATAACCATACTAAAAACAGGAAAAAAAACCAGTCTCCCTCAAGCGTATAGACCCATTGCTCTAACCAGTTGTGTATGCAAAATATACGAACGAATTATCAACACGCGTCTTGTCTGGATATTAGAGTCGAAAAATCTCCTCTCAAACAGACAGTTTGGCTTCAGAAAAAACAGAAGCACTATAGACCCACTGATATTTCTTACCCGAGAAATTCAGAATGCTTTCGCCACACAGAGCCTAACCATAGGAGTCTTTTTCGATCTAGAAAAGGCATATGACACCACCTGGCGTGGTGGCATCCTAAAACAACTTGCCGAATGGGGTGTAGGAGGAAATATGTTCTTTGCGATTAAAGATTTTCTTACTGACCGTATCCTAAAAGTAAGGGTAGGTTCATCTCTCTCTTCACCTTACACCCAGGAGAAAGGCATACCCCAAGGAAGTGTCCTCAGCCCAACACTGTTCAACATAGCCATCAATGGACTACTAGAACAAGTACCGATCGAAGTGCATAGCTTGGCATATGCAGACGACATTGTTCTAATCTGTAGCAGACCATCAGCACTGGAGGCAAGCCAGAAAATACAGACTGCCATAAACTCTACCACTGCATGGGCGGAAAAAAGAGGCTTTAAATTCTCCCCGGAGAAAACTAAAGCAGTCCGCTTCTGCCGAAGAAAGATAAGAGAAGAAATCCCAACACTAATGCTGGAAGACTCTATTCTTCCATACGAGGATCAGATCAAGTACCTAGGACTAAGCCTTGACAAAAACTAAACTTTAATGCACACATTAATGAAATGATACACAACGTGAAACAACGCTTCAACATCTTAAAAGTAGTTTCACGTTTCAACTGGGGAGCTGACAGAACAACTCTGCTACGAATATACCAAGCTATGTGCCTAAGCAAAATAGATTATGGATGCCAAATCTATGGGGCCGCCTGTAAAACCACCTTAGAAAAACTAGATATCATCCAAAACATGGCTATACGCATCTACACAGGTCCGTATAAAACGTCACCCATAGATAGCCTAAATGTTGAAGCCGGCATTCCTCCTCTCCCAATTAGAAGGCAGGAACTAGGATTGAGATACCTAACATGAGTACTGTCATCCAAATGTCAAAGTGAAAAGCTATCCCTCAAATAATTTTGGATATACTTAGAAATTGATTCATCATCCAGCTCTAATATCTTTAAATTACTATTGTAATAATTAAAATTAATTATAATGAAATCCATAAAAAGGACTGTATTCGTCAACAAACACATGTAAAAATATTACTATGTCACTTATATTCCTAATCTCTATCGGAAAGAAGGGATCAAAAATGTTTTCGATGTTTTGATCAGACTCACGTGGTCTGAGCGAGAGAGAGAGAGAGATGCCACGTAGGCACTCCCAGACAGCCAACCCAGGCCATTAATATCTTCGTCAAATTATCCCTTTTAAAAGGTAAGAGTTAAAGTCAGAACCAGTTTAACAGTTAATTAAAAAGATCCCAACGTCCGATATAAAGAAAGGAAATGAGACGTAAAAGGGGAATGCAAGTTACACGGAGGTTGGCAATAACCCTTGCATTGTGTTGTTGCTACGTGTTTGGTTAACCCTTTACGTTCTCATAACTATGTTTCATAACTAACTTTCATAGACTCTGTTGTAAAAAAAGTTAATCTTTCTGTTATTGTATAAAGGGGTCACGAAATGGCTTCCGTTGAGGGGGTTAGCCTCACCTAACCTAGTATAGAATATCCTAAAATCAATTGTAAACCTTAAGTAGGGTAATTTAAAGATTTCTGAAGAGGCCTATCCTATGTTATATTACAGGAAGAGGCATATTAACCTCATGTTACCTCGCTTTAGTCTAGTAAGGATTTCTTCTGCCTCACGAATCTTTCCGATACCCTACTCCATTTTCCTATTGGTGTGGTATTTTTTTCTGAGGAAATTGTAATCTTACAGGGAACCAGTCTGGGAAACCAGAACTAGTCTCATAACTGGTCTTGGAAACCAGTGAACCGGTCTGGAAGACCGGATGGGACGCAAGTTCTCAATTCCCTCCCTCCCCCGGTTTGGGAAGCTTTTGGAAGAATGTTGGAAGAATAAAGGCAGTACAGAAGGTCGAGTTTCCTTTCAACCAAGAATGGAAAGTGGACGAGGACCCACCTAACCCATGTCCCAGGTCCTCCCATAAGACTAACCTGCTGACCAGTCCAACCCCTCATCCTTCGGTTTGTGTCATTGGCACAAGGAGTAGCGGAATAATGATCGCTTACTCCAGAAAGTGTGTGGCAGTCTCTAACATCTGAAGAATTGTTGATATATATACGACAATTTTTTTTTTTCTATTCTGTCGCGGTTCGCCACGACACAAAAACAACCCCAACTACAAGTTTGTTAGAACACCCAAAGACAGAGCTCCAACTCGACCTAAGCTCTCCAAACCGCTGGACATAGACCTGACCCCTCCACACGTCGAAGAAAGTTTACCAGCTAAATACCCTCCCTGGTGTAGACCCAAAATCAACATTTGCACTTTCTGGTGTAAGAAAAATAGCTGCCCAGAGTCCGAACTCAGAAGTAAATTCCTTGAACACAGCAGGACCCACACAGATGCAACTAATCTATACACTGATGGATCAAAAACTGCAGACAGAGTGGGTTTCTCAGTGATTACCCCTCAATCTATTATAAAAAAGAGAGCTCATTTTAACATTTCTATTTTTACCGCAGAACTGCTGGCAGTTCTTAATGCATTAATTTATATTTTTAACAATGCATCTGACAAAAAATTTGTCATATATACAGACTGTAAGAGCATTTTAACATCAATAAAATCAATATTTCCAGTCAACCCCATTATCGGACAAATACAAGATTGGCTGGTCCTCCTCAGTAACAGAAAGAAAATAACTGTGAACTTCTGCTGGGTTCCTTCCCATGTGGGAATAAAAGGAAACGAGTTAGCTGATACTGCAGCTAAAGAAGCAGCTGGGCTGGCACATATCTCCCAACTCAAAATCCCCAAAATGGATTTTAAAATTCGCATTAGAAATTACACCAGAGAACAATGGCAACTTCAATGGAATAATGGAAATGACAATCTAAAGCTCAAATCCATCAAACCTTCTGTCATCCCTTGGAGTCATTTCCAGGGAGACAGGAGGACAGGTATCGTCATGACTCGCCTTAGAATCGGGCACACCTTTTTAACCCACAAGTACCTGTTGACGACTGGAGCGGAGAGACAGGCTCCCCTCTGCCCCACTTGTCGAAAGAATCTTACAGTAAAACACATTTTAAAGGAATGCCCACAATTCAGGTCTGCTAGAAGAAACAATCTTCTAGAGGGGCTTACCATCACTAAAGTTTTAGGAGAGGACGCTCCCATAGATCGGATAAAATGTTTTTTAAAGGAAATAGATTTGTTCTACCATATTTAAATTTTTACAGAAATTGAGTGGATGAATTGAAACGAGTAAATGTTTTAAAGAATAAGTAGATATATATGCGCTGAATGGCCCCAGGCTCCGGCGCTTGGCATACTAGCCAAAAACTTCATAAACCAACCTGTACTGTTAACAACCCACCCATTACAGTACTCTATTAATAACAAGGACAACCGTTAAGCAATAACACTTATAATAAAAAAAATAAAGATTGTTACTGTACTCAACACGAAAGAAGTTGAAGTAAAATTTGAATGATGATGGTGATGAATTTGCTGCGCAGTAGAAATGATGATAAAGCTGATGATGACTTCTACTGTGCAGCCAATGATTATATTTTACATCTGTTCAGACGGCGGTGCCCTTTCCTGGGACACCTCTTCCACTTCATCCGAAGGTGCAACCGTAGTAGTAGCAGCAGGAACTGGTTCTTTTTTTTGCGAGGCTGCAAAACATTGTGATAGGAAGTTGCTGCCACTGTTTTTTTTCGTTCAAAGAGCATCTTGTAGGGATTCACGACTTCGTCGAATTTGTTGCAAAATTGCACAGAACGAACCATATCGTCGTCCCATTCCTGTGACCTCTTTCAATTCTTTAGCCAGGTTGTAGAGCCTGGCCAGCCGTTCCAAAGTCAAGCCAGTTTGGTCGACAACTTCCGTTTCTTGCTACGTTTCTTCCTCTTCGCTGGCCGACTTCGTCAAGTCTTCGAGGTCTGCGACGGTTAGCGGTTGGGAGTGGCAGTCTAATAACTCATCAATGTCTCCCGTAGTCATGTCTGCAGCCAACTGCAAAGCTTTCTGTACTGCGGAGTGTTGGATTTCGGCTGGTGTAAATCCTTTGTCGTCGTAAATAACCTCGGGCCACAACTTCTTCCAGCTCGCGTTAATGGTGACAGGCTTCATTTCTTGCAATGCCTTCTGAATATTTTGGAGGCACGTACCAATTGTGTACTGCCACCAGTATGCCTTCAAGTTAAATTTTTCGTCTTCGTCTTCTTGGGCGGCATCCACAGAAACAACCAGGTTCGCCACGACATTCCTCGTGTATAGGGCCTTGAATGCCCTGATAACCCCCAGGTCTATTGGCTGAATAAGTGACGTAGTGTTGGGCGGCAGGAACTCAATCTGAATGCCCTCATGCGACAGATCAGTAGCGTGGCCACCAGCGTTATCCATAAGGAGAAGGATTTCGAATGGCAAGCCCTTCTCTAATAGATACACCTTGACTTGCGGGATAAAACACTGGTGGAACCAGTCGAAGGTCAGCATCTTCGTTATCCACGTCTTTGGATTGTGCATCCAATGTATGGGTAGCAGATTCTTGTTTTTGTTTTTTAAAGCCCTTGGGTTTTTAGACTTGTAAATAAGTCCTGGCTTTAACAAAAATCCCGCAGCATTGCCACACATCACGAGGGTCACACGATCCTTGTATGCTTTAAAGCCAGAGGCTTTTGCTTCCTCTTTGAACAGGAGAGTTCGCGACAGCATTCTAAAAAAAAAAAAAAAAAAAAAAAAAAAAAAAAAAAAAAAAAAAAAAAAAAAAAAAAAAAAAAAAAAAAAAAAAAAAAAAAAAAAAAATTATATATATATATTATATATATATATAATACTAATAATAATACTAATAATAATAATAATAATAATAATAATAATAATAATAATTAATAATAAATAAAGATAAATAAATAAATAGATAAATAAATAAATAATAATAAAAAAAAAACCGTCTCGTCCATATTAAAAACTTGTTCGGAGATAATCTTGAAAGTTTCATTCACGTATGTTTCAGCAGCGCTCGTGTCAGCAGAAGCAGCCTCGCCATGCAGGGAAACGCTTTTTAGGCCGAAGCGTTTCTGAAACTTAGCAAACCACCCTTTGCTAGCAGAAAAAGGACATTTTTTTAGGTTGTGAATCACTGGACGTCCCTGGTTGCAGATCTTCTATGTCGTCTTCGTCTTATTCCTCTTCTTCGTGGTCGTCATTGTCGTCCTCAGATTCCTTAGCGGCGAAAGACTCGTACAGGCTAGCCTTTGTTTGGATGACGTTCGTATCCAAGGCTATGTTCTTCTTTCGGCAGTCGGCTATCCATACGGCCAAAGCAACTTCCATATGGATGATAGTTTTATTACTAGCCGTAACCCCTCTCTTCGTCGACTTATTAAAGGTGATGGCAGCCGTCTTCCTAATGTTAGCCTCGTCCTTCTTGATGTAGCGAACGGTGGATTCGTTCACGCTAAAATGGCGGGCTACGGCAGCGAAAGTTCTCCCTTCCTTCAACATATCCAGAAGTTTCACCTTCTCAGCGATCGTCATCATTCTTCGTTTGCGTTTAGGCTCAGTACCAGCCTTGGAAGAAGCAGCACGCTTGGGAGCCATTGCAGGGGATGAAAACGCAAAGTTAAAAAAAAAAAAAAAAAAAAAAAAAAAAAAAAAAAAAAAAAAAAAAAAAAAAAAAAAAAAAAAAAAAAAAAAAAAAAAAAAAAAAAAAAAAAAAAAAAAAAAAAAAGTGTAAAGCGAAATGGCCGCGAGAGAGAGACAAGGGAAGACGCTGCAGATCTGAGCATCGGTCAAAGGACCAATCACAGGCCATATAATAAAATAGAAAGCTGTGATTCGTCGTCTCTCTCCATTGCACCAATCACAGCCTGTCTTACAACGCACTTTGTCACCGAGATGGTACGCTTTGCGTTTTCTCAACAACAGGACACGCGGGTACTGTATGCACATCGCATTCTAGATGGTTCTTTTTTTTTTTTTTGTCATGTGAGTTAGAGGTTCAAATACCCCTGTATGTTTTTTTTTTTTTTCTATTTAACGTTTGTTTTGTTGTTCCTAGACTAGGAAATGATATTTGTTATTAATATTTTAATGGATTTAATGAAAAAATTTAGGTGTTCACACATCGCGATTTTCCTAGAATTTTACAGAAACTCCGCGATATATTTTCCATATACTTATTTTAAAAATCTGCGAAGTCGTGAATCCGCGATAGTTGAACCGCGAAGTAGTGAGGGATCACTGTATATATATATATATATATATATATATATATATATATATATATATATATATATATATATATATATATATATATATATATATACAGTATATATATATATATATGTGTGTATATATATATATATATATATGTATATATATACAGTGAAAAAATTGGCGAACATCTCAAATAATGAGGGCTTTGCATAACAAATCCAAATTTTCCTAGAAAATAAAGACCCGATTAACAACCACCGCTTCACATAACGAGGCACGAGGAGACATTGTCAGGTCCTTTGTATTCTACACGTGACTCAAACCCAGGGTTGGCATATCGAGCAGTTGATAGTATTTAGCAGAATTTTGGAATATCTTTTTAAATATTGAATTCATTTGAGTAAATATTGAAAATATTTTGTTTGTCATTATTTCAGTAATATTTACCAAACAATTTTGGAATATCTTTTTAAATATTGAATTCATTTGAGTAAATATTGAAAATATTTTGTTTGTCATTATTTCAGTAATATTTACCAAACAATGTAACATGACACTGTTGTAACAAATGTAAGAAAATTCACCACAGAATAAATTGTGACTAATTTGTTACAAATGCAACATTTGCCACATGGAGCCAACGCTGGTGTGGTGGTTGATACTGTCAATATGTTTCTTCCATGACTCTGTATGGACACAATGCTGCAGTGGAACAAGGCCATCTCTGGATCTCTGGTACAAGAGGAGATTAGTAGGTGTTGGCTACCTCTGAAAGACGAGACTATCTCAACTTTCTTTTCCGCCTATAGGATGTATTGGTCCAGCGTCTAGGCATGGACCTCGTGTTTCGCCCACCTTTCACTCTTGTCATTCGTCACTTTCCCCTTTCTTCACTTTCACTTCTTATTACTGTCTCACATATTTTAGTCAGTAGACCCTGTTGGCTCATCCACTATTAAAGTTTCATATAGTATAATCTGTTCCTTCTGATATACTCTTCAGTGTAGGGGAAAAAGTTTGAAAGTTTTCTTCCTTCTGTTAATTCTTATAAAATGTGCTTCTCTGAAGTACACTCAAGGAATCCCCCAAGAACACATATGTTAGGTCTGTGGTGATGCAGTGCTGGTCAAAACCAGACTGGCCGTTACACAACTCGAGCTAGGACTATATATTTGCCGAAGTTAGCAAGATGTCTCGACCATCCCCAGCCAGCAGCCAAACAGTTTTCCAGCAAGTCGCCTTGGGCACAACGTCTCCAAGCTCCAAGTAGCCCTTTGCTCTCAGCCCACGACACTTGAAGGCTCTCATCTCAGACCTTCGAGCCCTGTATACATTTAATTCATGTATACCTTACTGTTATTGCGAGTCATTCCCCTGGCTTGTCCGAACCTAACCACAACAAAGTGGTGACCCTGAGTGAGGACAACCAGGAAGATGGCAGGCTCATGGGTTAATCTTCCCAGTTTCTCCCATGACTTGGAGAGCTGGCTAGTTCACGGCGAGGCATACTTAGCCACTCAGAGTGACGTCCAGGACCAGCAAGCCTTCGGAGCGTACATTGCTGCACTACCGACGGAAGTCATTGCTCTCGTTCGTGACGTCGTCAGTTCACCACCGAAGGAAAACAAGTGTGCCGCCCTCAAGACTGCCTTGAGGAAACACTACGCCAGGCCCAATAATGAGCTGTACAAGGAAATCCAGCACAACGAACTCGGAGACGACTGACCATCACAACTCTTCAGGAGAATTGCCACTCTTATCGCACGGGCAAAGGTGAAGTTGCCCAAGGAACTTCTCTGGTCATTACACCTCGCCAAGATGCCGGACGCCCTAGCTGCCGACAAGGACGACGACACCTACTGCTCCATCGCCGACAGGATGTACCAGCGCCATAGGTCCATACAAGCTTCGACACACACCACGCTCTGCAAGGAACATTGTGTGCAGTGATAACGCAGTGAATAGTGTAAGTGGAGTGTGCAGTGAGAACCCAGGTGCTACTGATTGTGGGATTCACGGTTACAACCCCCCAACCAGTTGTTCCCCAGATATTAGTGTAGTGAGCAAGACCACTCTTTTGTTGTACAATGCCAAGGATCAAAGTGTGCAGCAGCTACGGCAGGAAATCACCGACATGAAGAAATTGCCGAGTCAGTTTTTGGATTAGAAGGAATACCATCAAACACCATGAAGCACTGTCCTGGGATAGGATAGCCCCTGCTGGTACCATAACCGTTTCGGTAACAAGGCGCTCAAGTGTACACAACCTTGCAGCTGGTCGGGGAAACTCCAGATGTGGTGGTCAGTAAGCACTCCCACCCCCGCTAACCATACCCACACCCTCCTCTCAGTGTGTGATAGCCATACTGGACTATCCTTCCTGGTGGACACGGGCTCAGCCGTCATGGCAAGTTCCCTTGGACCTTTGTTACTGCAGATGTCCGTCAACCCATTCTTGGCTACGACTTCTTACAATACTACAAAATGGCAGTCAACAAGACGCATACCAGGAACTACCACCAACGCCACTTCTCCTAAAGTATCTTCCCTTCAGCCAGCCGGTGAATACACACGCATCGTGCAAGATTTTCCCCAGCTGATGTCTCCATGCAAGGCCACCACTACCCGCCCCCACAACATTGTGCATTACATCCAAAGAGCTGGCCTGTCGGTCTACAGCAAGCTCCGACGCCTCTCCCCAGAGAAGTTGGCTGCCGCCAAACAAGAGTTCCAAGAACTTCTTGACCAAGACATCATCTGCCCATTGGAGAATGCTTGGGCATCGCCACTCCATATGGTCCCCAAGTCACCTCCACCACCCAACCAGTGGCGCTGACTATCGCCAACTTAACCGCATCACCAAGGCCGACCGCTACCCCATCCCGCACTCCCAAGACTTCCACTTCAAGCTCTACGGGAAGCAAGTCTTCTCCAAGATCGACCTTGTTAGGGTATTCCACCAGAATCCTGTAGCACCAGAAAACATCCGGAAGACGGCCATTGTCACTCCGTTTGGCATTTTCGAGTGGAAAATTATGTCGTTTTGCCTGGGTAATGCCGCCCAAACGTTCCAGCGGTTTATGGACCACGCCCTCAGAGACTTCAACTTCATCACTGTTTACATCGACGATATATTGGTGGCCTCTGACAACCACGACCAACACCGCCAACACCTCCGCCTTCTCTTTCGCCGACTACGAGATTATGTTCGGATCCACCCGTCTAAGTGCCTCCTAGGAGTGTCATCGCTCGACTTCCTCGGGCACCGCATCTCAACAGCAGGCCTATACCCTCTCCCTCAAAAGGTGGATACCATAATAAACTTCCCACAGCCAACGTCCGTCAAGATGCTGCGCCAATTCCTTGCATCGTCAATTATTATCATAGTTTCATACCCGATGCAGCTGCCAAACTCACACCACTGAACGACCTTACCAAGAACCGTTCCAAGTTGTCGGTCGTACCCGTGAAGTTGTCTCCCGAAGCTACCCAAGCATTTGGGCAGGTCAAGGCTACAATTGCAGAGGCCACCCGCCTGTCCTACCCGGTGGCCCACGCCCCCACCTTCCTTACCACCGACGCTCTCTCCACAGCGATAGGCACAGTCTTCCAACAGAGGGTCAACAGACAACTCCAGCCGACTGCATTCTTCTCCAAACGACTGGACCCTTCTCAAATGCGCTATAGTGCATTCGACAGGGAGCTTCTGGCCATATTTTCGGCCGTAAAGCATTTCCTCTGTTTCTTAGAAGGCCGGCCATTTACCATTCTTACTGACCACAAGACGCTCACCCATGCACTCACCAAGAGTCTCTCGGCAGCTGTCATTCCTGTCCCAATTTGATACATCGAGTACATCAAGGGAGAGGACAACCAAGTGGCCGACGCCTTGTCCAGGATAACCTCTAGCATCCTCCCTGATCACCACCACGTCGACTACGCATGCATCGCCGCCTCCCAGGGTAACGACGAGGAACTCTGTCTCCTACACATGCATTACACCTCCCTGCAGCTCCGACAGTTCCCCAACACTCTTGCACCATTGTGGCGTGACGTCTCTACAGGCAAACCCCGGCCGTACGTCCCTGCCTGTCATCGTAAGGATGTGTTCTTGGCATTTCACGACCACAGTCATCCTGGTATTCGGGCAACACATCGTCTCCTCACGGATCGGGTCGTCTGGTCAGGCATCAACAAAGACGTCAGAGAATGGACCCGCACCTGTCTTCCCTCCTAGTCTCCAAAGGTCACGCGCCACGTCCACGCCCCACTCCAGCGTTTCCCTACACCAATAGCACGCATCCAATCGGTCCATGTGGACATTGTGGGCCCCCTTCCGCCATCCCGTAGCATGTGTTACCTGCTCACGTGCGTTGACAGGTACACCAGGTGGCCAGAGGCGATCCCTCTCCCGGATATATCTGCCGAGACAACTGCCCGTGGTTTCCTCTCCGGTTGGGTATCCAGATTCGGCGCCCCTCACGCCATTATCACCGACAGGGGCTCCCAGTTCGAATCTGATCTCTGGTCCAGAATGCTTAAGTTCCTTGGCACCAACTGCAACCAGACTACCGCCTAACACCCTCAAGTCAATGGATTAGTAGAAAGATTCCACTGCCAGCTGAAGGAGTCACTCAAGGCACAGCAACCCTCATGTAACTAGGCTGACACCCTCCCCCTGTTGCTCCTCATCATTAGCAATACTCCTAAGGTCGACAATGACGTGTCTCTATCTCAGCTAGTGTACGCTGAAAACCTTCGCCTTTCTGGGGAGATTGCCGCCCCTGCCGTTGGTGATCCCGACCGTTACGCCCTCCTTCAGCTCATCAAGGAGACCTTCGCCAACATCCGCCCCCCGCTACCTCGGACGCCACAATCAAAGCCAGTGCATGTTCCCCCGGCCCTCGCTACAAGTGACTACGTTTTCGTCAGGAGGAACTCCAGACGAACCCCTCTCCAACGCCCGTACGATGGACCCTTCAAAGTCATCAGCAGATCGGCGAAACGCTTCCTCATCTACCGACATGCCAAGTCAGATCGCATTTCCATCGACAGGCTCAAACCAGCTTACCTTCCCCTTTCTTTCCCTACCAACCCTCCCACCCCCTCCAATTCTTCTTACATGGTCCTGACCCCATCCTCACCACTGGGCAACCTCAATCCATGCAACCTCTGCTCCGCATATTGAGTGTGGGCTTATAAAACCTCTAAGACAATTGAGAATTTTCTTATTTAACTTTTCTACAACTCCATTGCTCTGAGGATGATTCACTTGAATATAAATTTTGTTTATCTTAAATAACCTACATAATTCTTCCAATATTTTGTTATTAAATTCAATACCATTGTCTGAAACTAAGATCTTAAGAGAAGTGAAATTACAGATTATATGATCATAGATTACTGAAGCAATTATTTCAGCTCTCATATTTAGTATGGGTTGTAAAATACAAAATCTTGAAAAATAACTAATGGGAACAAATGCATATTCATATCCATTTTCAGACATAGGTAACTCCAGTGTAAGTCAGCTCTTTCCCAAGGTGTCTGCGGTATGGGAAATGATAGCATAGGAAGAGGTTAACGTGTATTTTCCAAACAGTTTTCAATATGTCCATAAATGTCTCTCTTCATATCTAGCCAGAAATATTTAAGTTGTGCTTGTTTATACGTTCTATCCTTTCCTGGGTGAGAACTACAATCACTTTCATGAAGTAATTTCAATACCTCTTGTACAAGGTTTTGTGGAATTACCAACTGATTCACTGGGCCTGTAGAGATATCCTTTCCACTTACAACTGTTTTTCTATACAAGAGTCCATTGCTCAAATGAACTTCCTCTATCTTATACCTTTTTGGTAGTTTTGGAGGAATACCTTGTGGGTTCATTAAGTTCTTAGCTACCTTTCCCCAAGTCTTATATTTTCTTTGTTCCCTTATCATTTCCCCATCTAATGTTACTAGTTCATTAATACTGCAGATGAAATTGATCAACCCTGATGTTGGTTGGCTAATATACCTTCATAGTGCATCTGCTGCAACGTTCTTCCTACCTGGAATATATTCATACTTAACCTCATAACACTGAGGTGTAGTAAACCATCTGGCTAATGTACCCCTAAGATACTTATGTTTGAATAAGTTCTGGATAGCTGTATAATCATCTTCTTAAAACTCTGTAGTGAATATATCACTGTTAATGTTTCACTTTCTGTAATGGAGTATTTTCTCTCTGCACTATTACAAAGTCTCGAGTGCGGGCTATCGGATTCAATTTTCCATCTATTGCATCAGTATGCCTCCTAACCCTATGTCAGATGCATCAGTACAAAGAATGAACTCTATCACAATCAGGAAATATGAGAACTGGAAAACTAGTATTTCTTTCAACTTGTCGAAAGCTTGTTGTTGCGCAGGTCCCCAAATGAACTTTGAATCTTTCCTCAACAAAGAACTTAATGAATTAGCTATATCTGCATATATTTTTCTACAATACCGTGTCAATCCCAAGAAACTTCTAACTTTTTCTACATTGTTCGGAACTGGATACTTCTTTACTGCTTCTACATTTGAATTCACTGTACTAAATCCATGGCTATCTAATGTCCCAAATAAATGGCACTGTCCTGCAAAAACTTGCATTTTTCAAGTTTCACTTTCAACCCTGCTTCAGCTAGTCTTGAGAATCCCAAACATAATTTCTTAAAGTGCTCAGTCACTGGGAAACTATTAAACTATAATCTAGAAATGCTCAGGCAGTGTTTCCTAACAATCCATCTATTACTGAAATGGCATTCGTTTGAACTCATAGTGCCCCGTTGTTGTAGAAAATGCTGTATAATCCAGTGAATCTTCAGGTAACTCGATTTGCTAGAACGCAGATTTGATATTTAGTGCTAAAATACTGATTCTCGATTCCCAAACTACGAAGTATATCTGCTATTACCAGTAACGGTAGCCTATCAGGTATTGTTTGTTTATTCAATTCCATATAGTCAACAGCTGTACGCATCTGATTTTGGCACCAGAATCAATGGGAAATTGCATTTATTTTGACTGGGTTCAATGACATCCTGCGATAACATTTCAAGGATCAGTTTACAATAGCTAGCTTGGAATGAGGTAATCTGTAGGTAGGTATAAAAATAAGTTGAGTCCCTGATTTTAATTTAATCTGATGTTTTAAAACTGTTTTGCCCAAGGCTTCACAAGCAATGCAATCAAGCTTACTTCTAGATCTGGACAAGTAGCCTCTAGTTGACTCATATCCCTCTCCCAAATCTGTTTTTTCCTGAATTGAACAGATTAATGAAATTGGTGATTCCATCTCCTCAGTACTCTCACTTAAGATCTTAGTGGGTCTTGGACAGACTTGAAAACATCTTATTTGTGTACCTTTTCTTAAGACCATGTCTTTATTCAAAGTACTAATCGCTATTATTTTTACCTTGTTCTTGCGTGTCTTATAAATCCCCTAGTCCAATTTCAAACCTTTTATCATAATCGATTCTGGGATGGTTAAAATTTCAGTCTACAGTGACTCCTTTCAACCGCAGTTCTACTCTGTTAATTGCTGTGAAGTGCAATAATGTCAACTTTATTACACCACCTTCCACAATTAGCAAAACTTTATTTGGAGTTGATGAATTCTAATTAATTTCTGGGATTTCTTGATCACCTATGTTGTGTTTACTTGTTATTATTTTTTTTATCTGTTGTTGAACAGACCGCTCTGCCCCGCTATCATCCATTGTTATCTTCCTCATTTATCTCAATAGGTTTTCTTATCACAGATACTGGTTCTAAGTCTGGTTGATTTAGAAATGGGATTAACTGTGATTTCACTAAGATTCCTAACTCAGCTGGACATATGATCATGCTCTATTTTCTCATGGTTGAAAATTCTATCAATAAATCTCCTGGGAAAACAGATTCGTCTACAACCATCACTGGAACGTGCAAATGCTCATTTCCATATAAAATAACATCTAATATTTTAACTTACTTCCTGTTACTCCTTGCAATGAGTAATGGATTGGCTCCAAGGTTTTCACTCCCGGTTTCAATTGGTTTAAAAATTTGCTAGTTATAAATATCGATAAATATTTGAATAGGTTTATTGAATACTCTATCCGCAATGATGGTCCTACAGAAGTCCTTCCAATTGTTGTAGTAAGTTTGAGATTGTCTTTGGTGTTTTCTTTCACATCATTGTCCCTAACACAATACTGTCTATTTGTTTGTTTTATTTTATGTCTGGAGGTTTTCCTCCTGTTTCTGGGGGAATACGAAAATTTGGCATTGCTCTACAATGCTGTGTTCTATGTCCTACTCCCTCATAATTGCAGTTCCTACAAATAGTTTCATAATAACACTCTTGTGCTTTATGCTCCCATTAATTATAATTAAAGCACTCAAATCTAGCATTCTTTGAAGTGCTTCTAACTCTGTGTTCAGAGCCTCTGTTTCTGTAATCACTCCTAGAGTTCCTAGTTTCTTTCTGATCGACTCTGCCCCTGGTGGAGGTAGACGAAAAGTAAGTAAAATAACAACAGCTGAAGCTTCGACAGAGGAAAGGAGTGATAATGCAAGTGATTACTGTGGAAGATGCAGTAAACTGGTAAGAGGTGATGATAAGGCACTCTTATGTGATATTTGCGTAACTTGGTATCATGCCAAATGCGAGATGATACCTGATGAGGTTTATCGATTTATGGTAGAAGAAGAGGCAGGATCCCAGTTTACATGGTACTGTGTCTCCTGTAAGAGAGGGTGTGCAAAATTAAAATCACATATAGAGAAATTGGAGAAGAAAGATGCAAGCAGACTTAATCGAGAAACAAGATCTACTGCAGGAAGAGGTTAGGGAGAAATGTGAAGCAGTTAAAATGAATAAAGATGATTTTAACAATGTTACTGGTAGAGTAGCATTTCTGGAGGCTAAAGCAGTGGATACTATTGAACTTATGGAAAAAGACAGGGAGACTCTAAAAGATTTAAGCTCACGAATGGTGAAAGCTGAAATTATTATACTGGAAATAAGGGAATTAAGTACTAAAGAAGTAAATGTGGTAAAGTGATCACGATCCCTATCCATCAAACTCTTCTTCAACTATAATCTCTCTTCAACTCCTTCAGGATCGTGTTCACCTGGCAGAATCATACTCCAATATACTCACAACAAGAAATATCTAAACAAAAACACACCCAGAAATAAAATACCTAACCACACTCTCACACTTCCAGGACATTCCTACCTCTCATCCTCGTATGCCTCGTCGCAGCCTTCTCTGGTGATAACCTATCGAGGATGATACCAGGAGCAATTATCGCTCCTGCATGACAAGTAATGGTCATTCGAAGCACAATCACAGTAAAAATGGAGTTCGACATCGCAAAACTACACGCAGACCTAGAGTCAGTAAGTAAACTTACGTATACATTATCAGATCCCTTCCATGCCACTTTCAAACACCCCGGTCCCAAAACTAACTCCATAAAATCAAGAGACATCATGTTCTATTCAATCTCCGACAAACTAAACACACTACTCCTCCAACTCTCCACATTTGAACGGAGTGACATGATATCAAATCATAACTCAGAACGCCATCATGCCTCCTTCAGACATAAAAGAGGACTCATGAATTTCATGGGTTCCCTTTCTAAGTCCCTGTTTGCCATTGCTACTGAAGATGACATAACAAACGTCCACCTCACCATAGACAAAATGGCCTCCAGACTTAATAAGATGGGGAAGCTTGTTCTACTAAACTCCCAAAACTCACAGCACTTTTCTCCCAACTTCACGAATATTCCCTTACTCAGTCTACCCGACTCCACGAACTGGAAATGTTCACATATTACTCAGAATAAATAAACGAACTAAGTAAACACATAGATATGGTTAGACACTACTACCATATACTTATACTCGGCCTCATCAACGCAGCCGCCAATAAGGCCACCCCAAACCTCCTCCCCAAAGGCAAACTAAGAACTGTACTCTCCATCGCCTTAAGAAACCTCCACCTAAAAAGCATATTCTCCTCCGAACAACTAGGTCTATATCACTCCTAGTAGCAGCGCCAACTTCCTTGAATTTGTAGGTACGATACGTGGACGACGTATTCGCAATCTTGAAGGAGGGAGAGGTTGACGGTTTCCTAGTGCAGTTCAACTCTAAGAATGAGGCTATCCAAATTTAAATGGAGGAGGTGGAAGGCAAATTGTCGTTCTTGGATATACTGGTGACACAAAACGGGAACTCCTTGTCCACTAGTGTTTCTAGGAAGTCCACACACACCGACCGCTTGTTGGACTACGAGAGCAACTACCCAGCATGTCACAAAAAGAGTGTGGTGAGAGAGTGTGTTCGACGGCTCACACATTAAAAAAAGAAATGAGCAGACTAAGAAAGGTATTCCGTGCCAATGGTTACCCAAATCAGGTGGTGAAGAGGTGGATGGCACCGCAAGGGGATAGCACCCGAGGCGCGATGCCCCAAGCTACAACAAGGGTGACGATTCCTTATGTGAAGGGAGCTTCGGAGATTACGGCAAGACTGCTTCGGGGACATGGGGTCAATGTGGCTCACAAACCAAACAAAACCTCACACGGTGCCCCCACGAAGGTCAAGGATCGAGAGCGCAAGGAGTACCAAGCAGGTTCAGTCTACGAGGTGAAGTGTAGGTACTGCAACGCGCACTACGTTGGAGAAACAAGAAAAAAGCTGGCCACGAGACTGCAAGAACACCGCAGAGCAGTGAATAGGAAGGACAGGAGTTCAGCGATATTCAAGCATTGTGACGAGAAACAACATGAATTTAATTGGCATGGTGTAGACGTTTTGTACAAAAACAACAAGAAGGGTAGTAGGTCGTTTTTGGAAGCTTGGGCTAGTGATGAAAACAGCATCAACAGATCCGTCACACTTTTAACCTCATTTTCAGAGGGGTAAGAGAAAGGGTGAGCAGAACAAACACTCGACAGCAGGAGAGAAGCTAGGAGGGATTACGATAAGGTACGGGAGTGTGACTTGTCTGCCACACCCACACCATAACAAAACCCCACCAGGCACTTGGGAAACTGTGACAAAAGAACAAGACCTGCCCGGGAGGTAATCTCACCTAGTACATCACATTGTATTGCTCTTTTGTGTATATAAACGAGGATTAACTGCCTCTCCATTGCAACCCCTTAAGAGGATCCCCGGATAGGGTTCGAAACGCCGGGATTAAATTACCTGTTTCTGGGTCCAGTGATTTTTACTTTTCCAGCATAGTTCCTGGGCTCCAGCTTTTTTCGTTCACACACACACACACACACACACACACACACACACACACACACACACACACACACACACACACACACACACACACACACACACACACACACACACACACACACACACACACCATATATATATATATATATATATATATATATATATATATATATATACATATATATATATATATATATATATATATATATGTATATGTATACACACACACATATATATATACACGTATGTGTGTGTATTTTACCTATCTTTTAGGTGGGTGGATGAGGATGGGGACATGCTCATCTCCCATGCACCCTCTTACTAATATCATATTCCGTCCCACACCCATCTCTTGCCAACTAAACAATGACCAATATTAAGAAATGTATGCTGTGTATATATTGTACATAGATATTAATACATTATATACATGCACACATACACATATGGATATATATGTATACACATTATGTAGGTCTATGTATATTCAAGCATACAACTATATGTTTTGCCTCCATTTTTATGCCTACAAATGGTGGGAATGAGTCGGAAGTTTGCTTGGAACCTCATTACAATCCTCCACAGCCCTAAAGCGGCTGGATACGCTCCTCTGCCCATCCCATAGGGTCTCTCTGGGAAGAAACGTTTGACCATTGTCTGTGTTGTAGTAGTGTGGGGCTGTTACACACACACACACACACACACATACACACACACACACACACACACACACACACACACACACACACACACACACACACACACACACACACACACACACACACACACACACACTCGGTGGCGCAGCTGGTAGAACGCTGAGCTACCACGAAAGTGGCCCGCAGCTTCTGGTTCGAATCCTGCCCAGGGCCGAAATTATTTCGGTACTGCTGCGCTTCGGGTCGTTACTCTGACTCTCGTGGGCGGGGAGTTGGGGGTGTGTGTGTGAAAGGTCATAGCATTATCCATAGATCGGACCTACGAGCTCTGAGCTCTCTTCCGGGAGGAATCACGAGTCCAACACGTGATCCAAAGACCAAATGAATACACACACACACACACACACACACACACACACACACACACACACACACACACACACACACACACACACACACACACACACACACACTCGGTGGCGCAGCTGGTAGAACGCTGAGCTACCACGAAAGTGGCCCGCAGCTCCTGGTTCGAATCCTGCCCAGGGCCGAAATTATTTCGGTACTGCTGCGCTTCGGGTCGTTACTCTGCCATTCGTGGGCGGGGAGTTGGGGGTGTGTGTGTGTGAAAAGTCATAGCATTACCCATAGATCGGACCTACGAGCTCTGAGCTCTCTGTCGATCACGAGTCCAACACGTGATCCAAAGACCAAATGAATACACACACACACACACACACACACACACACACACACACACACACACACACACACACACACACACACACACACAAAACAGTGAGTGCTAAAACTATACATGGTTTTAAGAAAGAACTGGATGCGGAAAGATACAAATGCGGGTCTCTACGAGCATAGCTATCCTCCCGCAAAATACAACTAGGTAAATACGAGGTAAATACACACACACACACACACACACACACACACACACACACACACACACACACACACACACACACACACACACACACACACACACACACACACACACACATATATATATACATAACCCAGCCACGGGATGGCGAGAAATAGCTGCCCCGTGCCGGTCCCAAGCCCGGATAAATGGGGAGGGTTAGCGCCAGGAAGGGCATCCGGCCGTAAAAACCTCCTGCCAAAACCAATAGGTAGGATTCAAGAGAGTATCGAAGTTGTCCAGGGCGTTCCCCGTTCAAGCGACGCACAGAGTAGCCCGACCTCTGTTGATAACACAATGTAACACATGTTTTGTTTATTTGTATTTTTTCATGTTTATATAAGTATTTCGTGTCACTGAATCCAAATATCACATTAGTTTTGACGTAACATCGATATTTCTTTATTTATTCTTGATTTTATATTTTATTGTTATATACGCAACCTTTCTCTACAGTAGTTAATTGATTCAATCTACTTTAGCATTCTAAGGATAATTATACAACATCTAGTATTTTTTTCATAATATGAAGTGTATTTAAGAGCTACAATATTAGTAAGAACAAAATAAACAACACAACTTTGCACTGCAAGTGTTTTGATGACTCTTCTCATGATTAGAAGTACTTTGACGATCGAGATTTTCTAGAATGCATGCTTTCGTCTTTTCTGACTAGTGACCATATAAAATCTCCCATCATAGCAGTATTCCATCGTCCTTGATATCTTCTTTCCATAGTTGCGATATCCTGATGAAATCTCTCGCCATGCTCCTCACTGACAGCCCCCAAATTTTCGGGGAAGAAATCTAGGTGAGAATGCAAGAAATGTATCTTCAAGGACATACGACAACCAAGTTTCCTGAAGTTCTCAATAAGCTTTGCCACTATTTGTTTATAATTAGGGTCCTTGTGATTTCCTAGGAATCCACGAACTACATCACGAAATGAACACCAAGCTTCTCTTTCAACTTTCGTCATCGCTCTTTCCAGTTTCTCCGACTTCAACATTTTGTTTACCTGGGGTCCAACAAATATACCACCCTTGAGCTTAGCCTCAGATAGCTTGGGAAACATGAGACAAATTTCTTGGAAAGTTTCGCCTCCAAAATCCAAAGCCTTCACAAACTGTTTAATTAACCCTAGCTTGATATGAAGTGGGGGTAATATAACTTTTTTCGAATCTACTAGAGGCTGTCTGAGAACATTTAACATTCCTGGCTGCAGTTCAACTCTTGGGGGCCAATGAACTTTATTATAATGATCATCATCAGCCCTGCTGTCCCATAAACAAAGAAAACAGGAATACTTTGTGTATCCCCCTTGTAAGCCAAGCAAAAAGGCTAGCATCTTGAAATCACCACAAACATCCCATTTGAATTCAGCATAATTGATTTTTTCAAGAAGCTGTTTGACATTATGATAGTTTTCTTTCTTCTGTACTGAGTGTGCAAGAGGCAAAGATGGGTTTTTATTTCCATTGTGGAGCAATACTGCTTTGAGACTTCGTGTTGAGCTATCTATGAACAGTCGCCATTCTGCAGGATCATGTTCGAGTCCAAGGGCTGTAAACAAACCAGTAACATCCTTACAATAACACATATCATCACTAAAGTCATAGTAAATTTTAAATTCTTCATGTCGTTTAGGAAAGTGAATGTATATTAAGTACTTAATATTGAAGTTAATTAAAAGTAAAGAGAGTATGATAAAAATAAACTTGCATTTTCTGGTGGTTGTGGTACTGGTAAGCTATCATCATGTGGGACAGGTGCTCTAGAAGTCTAGATGATGGTATGTCTGGATACTGCAGAGCTTGTCTTTCTTTCACTTTCCTGTACTTCGTCACATCAATCATACAAAAGTAGCAGTCGTCGTGATGGTTCTTCGGCTCTCTCCATATTCTAGGAATGGCAAAAGGCATTGCCCTTCCTGTACCTCTCAGCCATCCTTCTAGAGTAGATCGGCAGCTTCCACATATCACATGAGGTGCCCATGGCTTGTCGAAGCTGCGCAGAACTACTCCAGCGATTAGACCTGTTTACTTAGACCTTGGGCTTGTCCTGGTCACCCATGGGCATTCCGAAATAGAGTCTGTACGCTATCCACACTTTAGCACCTCTCACGATCTTATGTAGTACTTGTTTTTTCCCAATATAATAACCACACACATAGCAAAATGTATCAGGAGAATTTTCACATCCTGTAGTAGCCATCTTAACAGGTAAATAGTTCAGTCATTGATCTGAAAGAGAAAATTAGATAAACATTTAGTAGCAGACCACATAACAATTCCAAAATATACATGGTAACATTGAAATTATATGTATTTCTATAACGGTCGATGATACAGAAAAAATAATTGCATATTTGAAATTAGCAGGAAAAATGGATTAATAAACTCTAAAAAAAATACAATAAACAAAACTTTTGAAAAAAATGTTACGTTGTGTAATAAGCGAGGGCTTGTAATGGTGACATACAGTACTTCTAGTGTTGTATATACGTATTTGCAGTTTCGTTTATTTATTGCTATATATATTTATTATTGTATATTTCTGTGAGCATTTTTTTTTTGTAATCGCAAATGCGATTCATGTATGCTTTTCGCGCTAACTCAAGGTTGGCGTGGGGTAGTGCTGGGCAAATACCGCTAATTTCAATACCGGAATTACCGGTAAACAACAATGCCGTTACCGGAATTACCGGTAATTTACCGGTAAAAGACTCGTGAGGTAGTAGTGACGTCCCAAGTTCGAGTCGCCTTTATGACTTAAATCTAAACAAATTTCATCCTACTATGGTGTGTAGTCACACGTTTTGTAACGTCGTCACTATAAAAATCCTGCGCTCCGAGTCGTTACTCCAACTCTCGTGGGCGGGGAGTAGGGAGGGGGTGCGTGTAAGGTCACAGCATTACCTCCTCTCCCTCAGTGCATAGGCCTACGCACCAATCCCCCCCTCCCCCTCTCACACCCCACTTCCGTCTCTATGTAAGTGCAATTTCATACAAAGAATATATTTTTCACATAGAAACACAATTTCATAAAAGAAAAATAATTACATGCATCATTTTTACACATTACACATAAAAATTCATTTCCAAAATCACCCATTTTTCATTTAGTCAGGACAAAGTTTTTTTGTACAATTGAGGTTTTAAAGGTTTTGTGCGAGATGAATTGACATACGTAGGTCATTTTCATAATGTTTTTTTTTTACCAAGTTCCTCTTATATTAGGCTCAGGAACACAATCTCAACCCTTTGAATTTCTGTCAAAGTTTTTTTCAATTGTTCATAGTTGCCATTTTTTATATTGGAATTACGTTAATTTTGTATTAGCAGGACTCTACGATCCCTATATTTATATTATAGTACCTTTAAATGGACAAAAAACACACGCATATGTTTTATTTTAATTTTTTATTCTGTGCATCCATTTGGATACATGCCCACCGGAACATAGGCTGACTAATCGAATACGTACATTTTGCACTGAACCTCTGCGGGCCGAGATGCGAACAAAACGATCTAACACGACTGTTAATTTTCATATTCGAATACGTACATTTCGTACTGTGCATCTGTGGGCCGAGAAGGGAGCAGGACAATCTAGCACGTTGAATACGTTCCTGTTAATTTTCATCCTAGGTAGGGCCGTCAGTACTGTCACTCAGTACCACCAAGCCGAAACGTACTTACCGCTGTCTGAGTATTATGGGATAGCTTATCGGTTAACGGAGTCTAAACGGTAGCAGATTTTTTGCTGGTAAGCTACCGTCAAGGTTGTTACCGATAAAACCCGTAACTACCGGTAGCTGCCCACCACTACCGTCACTCAGTACCACCAAGCCGAGACGTGCTTACCGCTCCACGAGTGTTTGGTATAGCTTATCGGTTAACGGAACCTTAACGGTAGCAGAATTATTGCCGGTAAGCTACCGTCAAGGCTGTTACCGATAAAACCGGTAACTTTACCGGTAGCTGCCCACCACTAGCGTGGGGTTAGTCTTGTTCTCGCTTCTGAAGTGTACGCACGTTTGTTCGTGCTGTGAAATATTTACTTTAAACATATGAACCAATTGTTTTATTTAAAGCCACCCTATACATTTTGGTGGCAGCGTAAAAACAATTATTGTGTGAACTTTCTGTAAAGTGATATGTACTTTATATTTCAATTGAACATTCAATAGTCTTCCAAATTCAATTTGATTTTTGCAGTGTTGTGAACTTTGGAGCCGGCCGGCATTTTGCGCGAGTATTTGTGTTTTTTTTTTCTTTGTCTTCCTTTCTAGTTTTCTAGGATTACAGGATTTAATAACTTTTAAGAAGTGATGTTGCTAAGGAACAGTGTATTGGCAAGGTCCGCCACGTGACTTTATTGAGAGACGAATGCTTCGTGGTTCTTTGTGTTCTGGCTTCATTTGAACTTGTTAATCGTCATCGTCTTCAGCATTGGTGGAACACTTGCCTACGGTTATTGTGTTTATGACGATTAAAACTGGAAGGTCCTGGAGCTGCAGCGTCTGGTCCTGGAGCTGCAGCGTCTACGTCGTGGGACCACCCCCCAACCCCAAGAGTTGGGGGCCAAACGGCAGCAACCACCCCTGGCCACCGGCTCTACGCAGGTGGCACCGATCCCCAATAGGAGCTACGCCTACCTTGGGGAGTACCACAATCCCTTTTCCCAACATGCAATAGTCTGCACCAGTTGTAGCCCATGCTTTAGTTTCTCATGTTTTGTGTCCATACACTACTCCTTCGGTGCTCCTTAGTGAAAATGGGACGGAATTTAGGAATGAGGTTTTGGCTAGTATTTGCGAACGTTGCGGCATCACACAGACGTTCGTGACTGCTTATCATCCAGCGTCCAATGGTCTTGTCGAGAGGACGAACAGGAAAATTCTAGAGATACTAAGACATGTTGCTAGTAACTTTCATGAGTCTTGGGAAGATTGGCTTCCCCATATCAGTGCTTGTATTAATAGCACCATAAATGTTTCTACGGGCAAAACGCCTCATTATGTCATCTTTGGAGTTGAAAAACGGCTCCCTTATGATGTGCTTGACAGCCCTGCTCGTCCCCTCTACAATTTTGATGACTATAGTCAACTCCAGAGTCACGCGATGCATGCCATTTATGACTCTATGAAAGATAAACTTGATGTTTCCAATGACGAAATGTTGAAACACCAACATGTTCGTGCAAAGCCTGTTACCATCGTTGTTGGTGATCATAATTATAAGAGCATGCCTGACCGCCAATCCAAATTAAATTGTAAATTTACAGGCCCCTTTTTGGTAACTGAACAGCTACATCCCAACAAGTTCAGGGTTTTTGACCCATCTAAGGGACTTAGTGAGGTTTTGCATTCTGACAGGCTTAAGAAGACTCAGGTGCCCATACCTGCATTTACCCAGCCTCCCCCAAAGCTCAATGTTCCCATTGTGTTACCCGCTGTTTGCCACTCGTATCATCTACGTTCCAGAAGTACAATGCCTTGATGGTCGAGTGAGCCTATTGTATACATTTGTGTTGTGCATTTTTGGTATCCCCTATCCCTTACTATTGTAAATTATGTAAATTCCTGGGTGCGGCCTCAATTGTGCTTGGTGTACCGAGGTGGAGGATGTAATTTTTGGCTATATTTACAAGCTCTACTATTTTTGTCTGCCCAAAGGTATATTGTTTTTCCCATTGTCCTGTGTCTATTGTGTATTTCATATGTATGTTGTAATTGTTTCAATGTTTCATGTCCCGGACGTCCGGCAATTGCTGTGTTTTTGTGTTTAACTGGCGCCAGTTCTTTTATGTATTCTTGTATTTTTATACAGTTCCTGGAGTACAATGTGACTCAGGAAGACGACCTTTTCATGCAGGACCACAAACTGCCGAAAGTGGAGGCCTTCAAATGTCTCGGATCTTATGTAGCGGAGAATGGAGATCTAGAGAAAGAGATTGACTACTGGATCAAGTTGGCGTGGAACAATTGGCAGAGAGTATAAGGGATACTATGTGAAAAAAAGTGCCAGAAAAAAGCAAAGATGTACAAGACAGTAGTGAGACCAGCGTTGTTGTACGGAGCAGAGACATGGGCGCTGAAAAAGGTACAAGAAAGGAAGCTGGACGTCGCAGAAATGAGGGTGTTGAGGTGGATGTGTGGGGTGACGAGGTTGGGTAGGATAAAGAATGATAGGATCCGCTGTACTGTGAAAGTAGTGGAGGCGTCGGCGAAAGCGCAGGAAAGGAGATTACATTGGTTCGGCCATGTGAAGAGAAGAGATGAAGACTACGTAGGAAGAAGAGTGATGGAGATGAAGGTACAGGGTAGACGCAGGCGAGGGAGACCCAGGCTGCGCTAGAAGGACAGACTGAGAGAGGAACTTAAGGAGAAACAGCTGGAGGATGATAATGTGATGGACCGAAACCAGCGGAAACGACTAGCGAGGAACGGCGACCCCATATAAAAATGGGAAACGTCAACAGGGAAAAAAAAAAAAAAAAAAAAAAAAAAAAAAAAAAAAAAATATATATATATATATATATATATATATATATATATATATATATATATATATATATATATATATATATATATATATGAGAAAGATAAGCCGAGATACAGAGTAAACCGTATAATTCGACCACTAGCTGAAGAGGACCACAGTTAGTGGTCGAAAAATACGGTTTACTCTGTATCTCAGCTTATCGTTCTTCGAGAGTGGGTTTAGATTTTTTTTTACTCGTGTGGTACATCTACGTTACTTAATATATATATATATATATATATATATATATATATATATATATATATATATATATATATATATATATATATATATATATACACACACAGAATATAGGGGGTGAATGGACAATGGTTGTGTATGGATGATGCTGTGATGCATGAAGGGGAGTGGGTGGGGGATGGGGGATGGGGGTGAAGGAGTATGTATGAGAAATAAATTGACGCAGCCCGAAGGGATTTCTCCCCGTCTTCTCCTTTTCTGCATGAGGGGACGGAGAGTGGGGATCGCCGAATTAATGAAGCGTCCTTGCTGTGGATGTGCTGTGTCTTGTGACACTGCTTCTGACTCAGGGCAGTTGATGACCCGTCATCCAGGAGGTGCTAAGATAAGAGGGAGGGAAGAGGGTAGAGGGGAGTGGAGTATGTGGGGGATGGAATGGGTGGGATTTTTTTTTTTCTACCTTCCCTGTAAGGGGAAAAAGCCTTTGGTATATGTATGTATGTATATGTATATATGCAAAGTAGACCACTTGGAAAAAAGAAACTAACAATGGTCTACTTTGCATAAGTGAACACACGTACCCGTGTTCTTATTAGCATATGTATATATATATATATATATATATATATATATATATATATATATATATATATATATATATATATATATATATATGAGTGGAAGGGTGGTGAGTTAAACACAAAGAACAGTTGGAGTTTTATTCACTGACGTTTCGTCCTTACCAGGACATTCTCAAAGTACATACAGTTTCAGAAAATTAACAGCTTATATAATTCATCCTTGCCGTGTTCCCCTCCCTCTATACTCTCACCCGTCCTCTACCCCTTTTTTCATGTGACTCCGACCATGTCACTTCTCCCTCCGTTTTCAATTGTCCTTTTTACCTCCTTGACAATCAGAGTACTTACCGCTCCTGCTAATTTTATAAACCCTTCCCTATGGTTGATGCAGGGGTGGGAAGTAATGTAGGCTGCCTCCACTATTTTTCTTTTCTTTTTCTCTGTGCAGTAGTCTTTCCGGGTATCTGAGTTATCACTAAACTCAGATACCCGGAAGGACTACTGCACAGATTAAGGAAGAAAGCAACGATAATAATGAGAAGGAAGAAGGACGACTGGTCCGGAGAAGGCAGGGCGGGGTTTTTGTCCGTCCCCAACTCAAAGTACGCGGAGGAGTTGGGACATATTCTCACAAAAGCGGGTGTGAGCGTTGCTTTCTCCACGGGTAAAAAATTAGGAGAAGTTGTCAAGAATAGAAATAAATCAGAAAAGGATATAGAGAAGGGCGCGATTTACAATATACCATGTGGTGGTTGTCCGTTAGGATATTATGGAGAGACGGGAAGATCAGTGGAGCTACGGACATATGAGCACAAAAATGACGTCAGAGCTCACAGAACCTCCAACTCACTAGTAGTTCATTTAGACCAATGTGGTCATCTTCCAGATTGGAAAAAGATAGAGGTGCTCCACAAAGGTCTAGAAAAAAGAAAAGAAAAATAGTGGAGACAGCCTACATTACTTCCCACCCCTGCATCAACCATAGGGAAGGGTTTATAAAATTAGCAGGAGCGGTAAGTACTCTGATTGTCAAGGAGGTAAAAAGGACAATTGAAAACGGAGGGAGAAGTGACATGGTCGGTGTCACATGAAAAAAAGGGTAGAGGACGGGTGAGAGTATAGAGGGAGGGGAACACGGCAAGGATGAATTATATAAGCTGTTAATTTTCTGAAACTGTATGTACTTTGAGAATGTCCTGGTAAGGACGAAACGTCAATGAATAAAACTCCAACTGTTCTTTGTGTTTAACTCACCACCCTTCCATTCATTTGTCTTCCATACTTTAATATATATATATATATATATATATATATATATATATATATATATATATATATATATGTATGTATTTCTAAACAGAAATGTAGTGGCACATTTGTAAATAACACAAGAAACCCACAGTCAGAGAAAATAAACATTGAATGATAGAAGATTCTATATTTCGGCTGCCAACTGTAACCCTCTTCAGGTACTTTCCTGAAGAAATATAGAATCTTCTTTCATTCGAAGTTTTTTTTCTCCGACTGTGGGTTTCTTGTTATATATATATATATATATATATATATATATATATATATATATATATATATATGTATTTATGTATGTATATATAGATAAATATAGCTGTCCATCACGAGACTGACATGTGACCCAAAACTGGGAAATCACAGAGTGGGAGAAAAGGGCAAGGAGAGAATATATACGAGATAAAAAATAAAAACTGACAAAATGAAAACCGGTAGAAATAAAGATTTATTTAGGTAGATATTATAGTCATGTTAAGGGGGTGTAGCTCAGTGGTAGAGCGTTCGCTTTGCATGTGAAAGGCCCCGGGTTCGATCCCCGGCACCTCCACAATTTTATGTTTAGGTTTGAATCCCGGGCAACTTTATATCACATGATGATGTATTCGAACACATAATATTGTGAGCAACGACAACATTACTGTAGCCTGACATTTTTAGTTTTCCTCTTTGTTTAGCGATATTTCTTAATATTTCGCTTAGAAAACCTTGTGATGATGCTTATATAACCAATAATTTTCCGTTCCCGAACATTTCTCTAACTTTTTTGTTCACCAATGTAATCTGCTCTTTATAATTTGTTAATAATTTATATTTATCTACTTTTTACATAAAAATCTGTATCATCAGTTCCGAGGAACAACGTGTGTGTGCGATCAGTACCTGTAAATAACTCGCACCTCGACAAGTTTCAAATTTACACACTATCTCCGATTTCTCACATTACTTCGACATTTTTCAAATCTTTTCCTACTCGTCCCAGAATACGTTGTAAGTCCCATTCAGTAAGATGTACTGGAGTATTACATACACATGCGTGCATGCATATGCAAACATACACCGATTAAGTACGCACGCACGTGCACATACAAAACAAATAATATACGCATAACAAACACATACGTAAACATGCGCGTTCGTTGAATTTGAGGCAAGGTCTTCGGCGTCCGTTTGGGGAGGGGGGGGGGATCTCCCTCTAGAAATCCAGTGTGTTTGAAACTGCCGGTCGTTGTCATGTATAATTTCCTTAAAAATTTAAGTTGTAGAATATCAGTGTATGATCGATATTCGACTGCGAGTGGCAATTCAAGTACCACATACCACTATACTTGATACTGCATTACATGGCCATAAATACATAATTTCAAAGGTGAAAAAAAAAAATAATAATTGGCCGTCCTGATTAGTACGATAATGTAAATGTATGTCTATGGGGCCAATTTAAAGTGTTTATCCTCATATAGCCCTAAACCATTAACCATATACATATATATATATATATATATATATATATATATATATATATATTATATATATATATATATATATATATATATCTTTATTTATTTACTTATTTCAACTATTTCTTTCTTTCATTTAATCATTTAATTAATCAATCAATTTATTCATTAATTTATTCATTTTGCGGCGCCCCTGGGCAAAGTATAATAGATTTGAAAGTAGGAGACTTGACCCAATAACCGTTGCTCCTGTGTACCACAATTAGGTACATTAGATAAATACACCAGGCACTCACGCACGCACGCGCGCACACACAGATACTCGCACACAAATACACATGCATATGTACAGTCACTCAAAAAAGTATCGGTTGGTGGTTTTAGGTGTTCATGGGAGACGAGTGAAGCAACAGAATCGTTCCTGTACAGTTGGTATTCGTGGCAGAGTTGCGTCCTACCTTTTCCCCCCCTTTAAAATACGTGGTGTAGAATAACCATTTAATGCGTGAAGATGTGACAAGATTGAAAGTAATTATATTTGCACAGACAAGAATTGTTAACATTTTATTGTTACTGAAAACAAACACACACACACACACACACACACACACACACACACACACACACACACACACACACACACACACACACACACACACACACACACACACACACCGACTCGGTGGCATAGTACCGACTCGGTGGCATAGTTGGTAGAGCGCTGGACTGGGAAGCAGAAATGCTCCCAGCACCCAGTTCGAATCCTGCCCAGGGGCGAAATTATTTCGGTATCGCTGTGCCTCGGGTCGTTACTCTGACTCTCGTGGGCGGGGAGTTGGGGGTGTGTGTGTGTGCAAGGTCATAGCATTACCCATAGATCGGACCTACGAGCTCTGAGCTCTCTTCCAGGAGGGAAATAGCTGTCGATCACGAGTCCAACACGTGATCCAAAGACCAAGTGAATACACACACGCACACACACACACCAGAGCATACGCAATAGATGTTGCCACACCACAACATATTTTCGGCCTAGACAACGCTACAGGCTCTCCTGTCTACATGGCAACCCCAGCCCGATACTCCATTTCTCAACCCTCGCCCTCCCATTCGCCCTATAATAAAACACTCCACAGCTCCTTAGCAGTTAACAGGTTCTTTCTTCCAAGTAATATAACATTTGTGTAATATATAAACTTAAATATGATTTTAATATTTAGATGTTTTCACTGAATGCTGTCATAACGAAGACGCACATTTATAAACCATATACAAAGCTATGAGAAACACTGGAGCATTGATACACAGGCGTACCAACGGTTTCCAAGTCTTTTGAACAATGTATCAGAGCGTTTGCTTACGTCCATTTCCGTACGATTTCTTACCGATACTTTTTGAGTGACTGTACATGCAAAAATTTTTTTTACAAGGGTCAATAATTATATTCAAAACTCAAAAATACCATTCAAGACCCAGAAGACAGAGGTAAATATATTATTACGTAAAGCTCGTCAGATAAAGGCGAGAAGCATTAGTCGGTGATATCAACGTTGTTTTGCTGTTACACAGTATCATCTTTAGCCAGCATAAGCGTGTTAGAGTCATATTTACGCACGAGGTAAACTCTAAACTTGCATATTACTGGTGATCCCGCAAAATATGGGAAGTAAACAGATCGACTCTGCCCCTGGTGAAGGTAGACGAAAAATAAGTAAAACAACAACAGCTGAAGCTTCGACAGAGGGAAGATTTTTTTTTCTTTAATAATTTTATTACGCTCCAAGAGCGGCAAGCCTAATGCATATAAAATTAACTATTTACATGAGAATCGGGACTCACAGGACACGCTGTTCGACTGAGGCGCCAATTTAGTCAAGTGCAAATTTCCAGAGGTTGGGACACAGTGGTGGAGGACATGGTGATACAATCAGGGACAACAACAGCATGTATAAAACAACAGTGTTAATAATATCACAGTCAACAGTATATACATAACAAATGTATGAACAATATTACAGTTATAGTATAAGGGACATTGATATATTGAAACAGTCGTGGACAAGATTACATCAGAATTATTACGTCGTTAACAACGATAGTTAGCACCCATCAAAGTGTGGGTGACGTAAGAGCAGTGTTTCTAAATGGTCGTCGATAAGCAAGTATTTACATACATCAATGACAGACCCTCTATGGGGAATTAAATCTATTAATGCAGGGCATTCAAGGCAATAATGCTGAAGGTTGTTTACAGGAAGAAAATTGAGGCATGTCTCTTGTCTCGCTCACCTGCCACACTGGTCTGTACCTAATCAAAGTCGAGCAGATACCACATTATGTCTTCTGACTAAGAGTCTTCGGCGGTGATACTTGTGGGGGCGATTGGCAAAGTGATCATAGTGCTGAATGGTCACACTCGAAGGTCGCTCGATATTCCTCCGGTGAAAGATAGGCAAATGAGCTGCATCACATGTCTTGCGTCTGTAGAATGTTAGGCTGGTAAACTATCCCAGGTTGGGCAGCCAAATGTTAGGCTGGTTGAAGGCAAACTCTGATGTAGTCCGAAAGAACCCTAAGTGAGGTTGAGGTTCGCTTCAAGGTATGAATTTTTTTCAAAGGTGGTTTTAGGTCATTCTTCATCTAGATAACACATTTCTACCAGCTGACCCTTCCTCTTCTTTGAGTATTTTTTCAAAATAGGGTTTCTCCACGTAAACATATGAATATATACATTTACTCCTTCATCAGATCATTTATCTTGATTTGTTCATTTTTTGACAGAAAAGGTATTTTTAACTAAAATTATGAATTTAAATAGAATAGAATAGAATATAAACAAGTAGAACTCTGTGATAAAGATGTACTAGCTCACACTTAAATTAATCATCGGCTTCTTCTTCCCCGTCAAGATTTTCCTGATCAGAAAGTTCAGCTGGCAATTGCATTGTTTGTTAGTTGTTGCAAATGAAACTTCCTTGGCAGTGACAATATATCGTACAAGCAAGGTTGTCTGAGACACATCCACAGGCCCAGGTATTGCATGGCTTTTCTGCAGCACAAGAACAGCAGACTACCCTCATGATGAAACCTGGTGCTGGTTGTGGTGTTCCCGGTAGTGTGACAGGGTCCAGGGACTTATTTTCTTCAATCCTTTCCCACCTATAATCTGTGGGATCTGCATCTGGGGGCTCTTGAAGGTGGGCTCGCTTTATATTTTCCCTGAAGGCCTCTGATGTTGGGGGTAGAGAGCAGATTTTTGGCCTTTTACTTGCATTTTTCCTCCTTGTCCTTGGTATCCATGCTCTGACTCTGGCAGCATTCTTAGACTCCACTTTATCAATCCCATAACAAGAAGAAACATGAACTTAGTAGCTTGGCTAACGAGAACTTCCATATCAGCAGCTAAATCACCGAGCAGACTAAGTCTGCACTTACCATTTTTAACAGCTTTCCACATTTTCATTTTACCTATACCATAGTACATTACAGCTTGGTCACATCCACTAAGAGCATGAGCTGGCATGAGCTCAAGGCACAACTCTCCAAACTTGTTTACTGTCGCTTGTATGTCAATAACTGATCTTTGAGGTTTTGTAGGAAGTAATATCATGGGGACAATGAGTGGTTGGCTGTAAAAGTGATATAACAACATGATGTAGACTTCAGTGTTATCTGCAACAACTCCAACGTGTTTTCCCTCTGAAGTTGCTGCATGGATGGCTTGTGAAACCACAATCGCATCGGCCTCCTAATGTGTGTTCTTCAGATCCTGTTTTGAAATGAAATCTCAGTAGGGGCAGGGTTTTGTCCAGTTATGACCAGTTTGCTTTGGCATTCTTCAACAACTGTGGTCCCTTTCACAAGAGTATCTACAATGTTCTGTATAAGCTGGCTCTTATTTATTGGAATGCTGATAAGTTGGTTATGAGGGGGAAGTGGAGACTTAGAAGAAAACTGTCCACATTTGGAGAGGTCTCGCAAAAACTCAAAATCTCTTTCCCTGATTTTTTTCAAAGAAATTGCACCCCTTGCTAAAATAGACAATGGCAGCACCTGAACCTTCATCAAGGACTCAGGTGGTGTAGGTTTTCTTGGTCCCCCATATCTTGTAATTTCTAAGTTATAGGGTATCTCTTTACTCATTTCTGATTTGGTTATCCTTGGTATTAGGGCATCATGGTCAGGGTTTGGTCTGATGTCATTCGGAGTAAGTAGTAAGGCCATTGAATGAGTTTGTATTTTACTATTTTAGGAGAAAATCTCCAGGTCATAATTGTCTCCGATACCCTGCACCAATTCATTTACATCTTTTCAGAGTCCAACCAGAAACAACCAGAAACAACTGATTTTTTAAATATGAGAAGTTCATCATATGAACAAGTTACACTAAAGTCGTGAAAGGCCTTCACATATTTCTTTGAGTCCCTGAGTAAAACAACTAGGGTAATTTGCAGAGGAGTGGCTAGGTTTTTTGTTATTGCTGTATCATGTTGCCAATCATTAGAGCAGGCAGCGAACCATACAATTCTTTACTTAGTTTTGACAGATGGTCACCAAGGGTGTCACTCTGGAACTTGGAATAGATATCCTTGTTGATGTGGGTGTGGTAATTCTCTCTGTTAATCTCAATGTCTCTTATCTCTCCAAACAAATTCTTAGCCACTTTATCAACTGCTATCTCAGTGTCATCATTGTCTTCAGGCATCATATGTAGCAAATTTGTTGCATTATATTTGGAAGCCAGTAGTGCTGGTCTTCCAGGGGGTGTGGGTATAATCAATTCTCCTCTAAATCAATCTATCAACTTTTCTACCAACTGTCTGCGAGAGAGACTGGTACCACCTGCATCTTGATATTTTTGAAATATAGCAACAGAGCTCCGTATGTTTGATCGGTTTCTGTCAAGGAATCTGACACCAGAATGAAATACTGTGTCTAATGTTTCTATGTTGGTAGGATTAAATGCTTCTCAAAGTGTATCTTGTATGTTTCTTGAACTCAAGAATTTGCATCTGCGATCAACATGATACCTGATGTCTGCTGCATGCAAATCAGTAAGAACCCCTCCAAGTCTGACTTGAATATGCTGTGCTTGTTTATTTTCCAGTGTGTTGCACACTTCTAAAATAGATTCCTTTAAACCTTTGTTTCAATGTGTCTCCTTGCCTGCAAACACATGCTGGTCGCCAGCGACTTGGATTCTTAGGGTCTTTCTCAGTGTCATTTTTCACCACAAAAAAAGACAATGTTGCAGAGCAATGAATGTTGAATGGTCTGATCGCCTTACTATTTTAGGCTTACTGCAAGAACAACAATGAATTTCTTGGCCTTTGTTCCTCAAAGCTTTTTGAATTGTCTTAGGATGACAATACTTATCCACGCACTTACGATGAACATGGATTGATAAATTCTTGTTGGATTGTTTTTGATCTTCCAATTCATTATGCAAACCATCACCATACTGTTTGATAGCTCTGACTGTTCTTCCAACTGTTGTTTCTGAAAGGGGGTCTCTTTTGTTGCATGCATACAGCTTCCCAAAAAAGCATGTCTTCTTCATTTCTGTCATTACCTGCAAGGAAATGTATTAGGTATTAAATAAATTAGTAGTTTTGAAGTTGCACTTTCAAAAGACATCATTTTCCATTCTTGGTCAGCAACATAAGCAACAAAAATATTCCCAAACAAAGGAATTTCTTGTCTGGATTATAGTCTCATATGGTGAGCCCCATACTAAAAATTGCTGAAGACTGACAGATTTCCAGCAGGTGGATAATTGAAGGCGGGTGTATAGACAACTTTTTAGGCTAATAAGGAAATTTTTATACCTATATGCAAGCTTAAGTATAAAAAGGCCCATCGGCTGTCGGACTAATGGAAAGAAAGTTGGGTTTATTTAACAATGAATGTTGGGCGCCAGGGGAGGGTGGAGACGAGACGGCGAGGGAAGTGACGACTTTGTTTCAAGTTGTGTCCACGGGCAATCTGCTTGCGAGGGAGCAAAGGGGGGGGGGTTGAGAAAGTTAGGAGCAGCGAGCAGACTCACGTATGCTGCCACGAGGCGATATGCTTGCGAGGGAACAAAATGGGGGGGGGGGAGAAAACAAGGAACAGCGAACTAGGCTCCCGTATGCTGCTCCGAGGCTATCTGAATCTTCGCTTCTACTTCAGGGCATGGTATTAAGGTGGAGGAGAGGGGGGAGGGGGAGTTTTTTATTTTCATTTTTATTATCATATATATTAATACGGTAGCGTGTGTGTTATTTTGTGTGTCACGCTTCTCGAATTGTTGAAATAAGGCATGTTTGTTCCGTAGACTATTATTATTATTATTATTATTGTTGTTGTTGTTGTTGTTGTTGTTGTTATTATTATTATTATTATTATTATTATTATTATTATTATTATTATTATTATTATTATTATTATTATTATTATTATTATTATTATTATTGTTATTATTATTATTATTATTATTATTATTATTATTATTATTATTATTACTATTATTATTATTATTGTTATTATTATTATTATTATTATTATTATTATTATTATTATTATTATTGTTGTTGTTGTTGTTGTTGTTGTTGTTGTTGTTGTTGTTGTTGTTGTTATTATTATTATACGATAGCGTGTGTGTTATTTTGTGTGTCACGCTTACATCAAAAGCAACGACCTTCCATGGTGTCGAAGTTCTCGAAGCTGCCGAAGTTCTCGAAGGTGCCAAAGTTCTCGAAGGTGCCGAAGTTCTCGAACGTGCCGAAGTTCTCGAAGGTGTCGAGGTTCTCGAAGTTCTCGAAAGTGCCGAAATTGTCGAAGGTGCCGAAGTTCTCGAAGGTGCCGAAATTCTCGAAGGTGCCAAAGTTCTCGAAGGGGCCGAAGTTCGCGAAGGCGCCGAAGTTCTCGAAGGCGCCGAAGTTCTCGAAGTCGCCGAAGTTGTCGAAGGTGCCGAAGTTCTCGAAGGTGCCGAAATTCTCGAAGGTGCCAAAGTTCTCGAAGGCGCTGAAGTTCTCGAAGTCGCCGAAGTTCTCGAAGGTGCCGAAGTTCTCGAAGGTGCCGAAGTTCTCGAAGGTGCCGAAGCTCTCGAAGGTGCCGAAGTTCTCGAAAGTATGTCACGCTTACATCAAAAGCAACGACCTTCCATGGTGTCGAAGTTTCCGAAGCTACCGAAGTTCTCGATAATAATCCAACAAATGATGAAATTGCAGCAATATTTGTCGGTGATGATGGAGCACCTCCTGTCCAGCGTGACATTATAGTGTACCCTGAAGGACAACAGAAGGAGAGGATGCAATGATTTACCCTCTTCTCTTTCGTGTAATTTACACGGGTTCCGCTAGTTATTATTATTATTATTATTATTATTATTATTATTATTATTATTATTATTATTATTATTATTATTATTATTATTATTATTATTATTATTATTATTATTATTATTATTATTATTATTATTATCATTATTTTACTTGGGAGTGAAATGTCACTCCCACGGGCTTTGTTTGAGCCTGACCGGTGATGTTCATGTAAGACACACCTTGTAGAGAGGAGGTGGGATAGTGTAGCTAGTCAGAGGAGCATAGGGGCTGTGGAAAAGAGAGGCTGCAGCTGTTAGAGCGGCGGCGGACGCTCTAGTAGCTGACGGAGCTCATAGATGCTTTGGAGGAGGCAGAGGCGGCTCACAAGACCTTCAGGGGGTGCCGGTGGTCCCCGTCTGATGAAAGAGGTGGCGGGGCAATCGCTCAGGTAGTGGAGGAGGTCGGCTTTTTCTGCGCGGCAGTGACTGCACCGGCGGTCTTCTGTGGTGCTCTAGGGATTAAGTTGCCGGAAACAACGGTTCTCGAGACGCAGCCTGAAGAGCAGCTTTTCTACCCTTCTAGGAGTGGAGCGGGGAAGGACTAGAGGTTCATATGCTGTTACCTTTTTGTACTACCCCGCCCATTGGGAGATCTGTGCCTCCATACTGTGTTGAAGGTGCCCCTGCGTGCGTGCTAATGCCCTAGTTTGAAGTTTGAACTGGCTCTTGCTGGGAGGGACCTGGACGTCGACTCTGGGGCGCTTGCATGCAAGCAGCCGCTGTTGCCGCATCAGCAAGGTCGTTTACATGCACACCGACGTGACTTGGCACCTAGTTGATAATGTCATTCCGTCCAGCACTTTGTAATTTGTGCAGGGGCGCAATAATATTGGTGATGAGGTGGACATTATCTTCGGGCTCCGCGTGTTGCAAGCAGCTCATCAGGTTCATAGAGTCGGTGTGGATAACCACGGAATTGAAGTGGGATATGAGGGCATGTTCTAAGGCCCCCTGCATCGCTACGGCCTCGGCTTGGAGAGAAGACGCGGAGTCGCTGACTTTCCTGCCAAAGGTGCATTCATCAGTGACGAGGGCAGCTCCAACCACGTGTGGGCTATTTGTTTCTACTGAGCCCTCCGTAAAATACACCGTATGACCGGGTCGCGTCAGTGCCCGGACACCGTTGTTTGCCGACACACGTGCACTGTCTGGGTGGCATGCGCCCTTTTCCCCCGAGAGTGACGTAATTTTGAGGGTCATAGGAGGCGGTGTCCACGGCAGCGGGCATCTAAAGTCCGGGTGGGATTTTGGTATGCCCTTCTTGTGGAGAGGTTGACGCAGTTGAAAGGAATCCAGAAGGTTGGCCGCGTGAAAGAGCCGGGTGTTGGGGCGATGCGGTGTGTCTGCACGTTCTAGGGAGGTGAAGATGGCCCGACTTAGACCTGTCTCCTCGCGAGGGTGGAGTGCGCGGACAACAAAGTCCGCTCCGAGCATTCTGATCTTCAGTTGGAGAGGAGGAAGCGAGGATTCACGCTGGAGGTTGAGAACTTTGTACCACCGTTGTGCTCCCAGGATGACTCTAGCCGCTTCATTCTGGCATGTCTCAAGCCGCTGGAGTTTTTCCGCGGCCACAATAAGGAGATCCGGGGCTACATAGTCGGCGATAGAGCGCACAGCTTGTGCGTAGTACGTGCGTATAGTGGGGCGGATAGTAAAAAAATCATGCATTTGATGATACAAGCACCAAAATTGGCTTGATGACTCCATAAGGTATACTAAACAGATCTGTTCGACTAGCCACCTAAAAATCCAAGATGGCGGCCATTTTTCAAGATGGCGGCCATTTTTCAAGATGGCCGCCATCAGGAGCTCGCGATGACGATATTCCTCATAAATTGGTATCTATTCAACCAATTTTAGTAATCTTGGTATCAAATGGTATGTTTTTGGGCATGTTGAATTCATTTATGACACTCTTGAAAGCATTTTAGCACCACTTGCATGACTATTAATAAAATAAACAAAAAATTACAACATCAAAACACATTTTATTAACGACATATCACATACTAAATTAATGGACTGAATGATTATAGAGTCTAAATAAAAAACTATTTAGTTGAACATGAACATGACATTAACGCTAAAACAATAATGCACAAATTATTCAGAATCTTCTGTCAAATGTTCGAGAATTGACCTCGGTTCACTACAACATTACTGGTCACAAAACTGACTTAGTTGAACATGAACATGACATTAACGCTAAAACAATAAGGCACAAATTATTCAGAATCTTCTATCAAATGTTCGAGAATTGACCTCGGTTCACTACAACATTACTGGTCACAAACATAGCTGCATAGAGCGGTACAAGAAAGTCCGGCGCGGAAACATTTGCACCTCTTGAGGCAGTCTTTCTTGCAACAGCATTTGGTTAATTACTGACAGCATGCAGCTATTGATGGAAGGGTTGTCCAATGTATTTTCCACACCTCTTCACTTTGAATCCAACCCCAGTCAGCAGGGGTGCTGGGTTCTGGATTTGAGGCAGTCGCCTGACCCCATATGACTCCACCCTGGTAGGCCGCACGCTTAGCGTGCTCCCTCAAGGCAGCTCTGGTTGGTGGAATCGCATGTTAAGTCCTCTGCTTGCGGGCAAAGAAATCCAGCCTCGTCTCGTTGACACAGCTAGCTGCACTGGATCGGTCGTATATTAGGACAACGAATTTCTCCAGTTTCTGCAGGTCATCATCTGAAACTTCTTGCGGACAGTTGCTGAGTTTCTTGAAGGTTTCGGTAACATCCTCATATACATTCCATGTCTGGCATGCAGATTTTTTCCCTTTGCCACCAAAACCAGAGACCACATCACATCCCGTGAAAACATGGAAGAACAGTATTCGCCGACCTTCTTCGGCCCTATTGAAGAAACCACCTCATGAACAGGAATCCACCGAGCACTCGCTCCTTGTCCAAACGCTATCCACAACTTTTCTAGCTCAAGCTCTTGTAAGGATGGAATGGTCGACACTGCTATAACGACGACATCAGTGTCATTTGCTTTGATGGTAATGGACTTGCTACCTTGCGACGTTGCATCCCTGGCATGTACAAACACTCTGGTGTCAGCCTCCTCATGGGAGCACTGGGCCACGGCATCCAGGGACCTCACTTTGTTGCTGATGGCATCATCTCCCCTTGTAACGATGGTGGTGCTTGTTTGTGTCAGCATCACACATTTTGTCTGCGAGGAGATTATATAGTTCTGTCTTATTGCTATCATCTCGCAGAAAGCTTCTCCAGTTTTGGGGCGTCTTGGTAGTTCCTGTTACTCTTCGCCTGATCCCTCGTCCTCTCTTGGTTCTGGTTTCAGACTTCAGGCTTAACTTCTTGTATACATCAAATACAACGTCCACCCTTTCGTATTTGACGGCATAGGACATCACCTTCGGCAGAATACCTTCTTTGGCATAGTCGTCAAATGACTTTGAGCTCCTTGGAGGTGTGGCAATGATGAGAGCTGAGCCATCAATGATGGTGGCATCTCCTTCTGGTTCTCTTTCTGGCAGAGTCAGTCCGGATTGGAGAATTTCAATCAGCTGTGACTTTTGGGATGTATGGAGCTTGCCGTTGTCACTCAGTGAAGCAGGTTTGCTTGGTTCTCATGCTTGAAGAAGTCTTCCAAATTAATCTGTCTGACCTGACAGGAGATGAATAGTCCGGAAAACAACTGGCACTCCTCTTTCATGACCTTTTCCTTGGAACTACTGGCGACCTTGTCATGTTTGAAGAAGGCAACTTTGTTCCTCTTTATGGGGTGGTAGAATGAGCTTGTATCGTCACTCTCCAGGCCGTCCACAAATGACTTGAATTGTTGTTTTCCTCTTTCTTGGTGTGCTCCAACAAGCCCCGCCAGCGTTGGATCTGCAATGGTCTTTGTATCTAGAACCAGCAGATCTGGTGTTTCTTTTTGGAAAGGGTTGCCCATCTCCTTCAGGACTCTTTGCAGCGCTCCGACCTTCTCCACGAATGTCCTCTGGGTACTTGCATTTTGTTCGTGATGTTTGGTGGTGATGGATGCGTCCTTCAGACATGACATGGGTCTCATAGCCAGCAACTAGACGAATCACGTCTTGTCCAGCTACCATCCATCTCCTCAGCGCCCCAGGATCCTCTGTCAGTCCAACAGCTCCACCATTACCTTTGATGACTACATTGTTTTGTTCATGAGCTTGATCTATCGCCAGGGCAGAAAATTCTCGCTTTGACTTATGAATGACGAATTTTCCCTGGTGAAACTCCCTGGTGACATCTGGGTGTTGCTGATCAAGGGACATCATATTCTGCCAATGAATTGTGAGCCATCTGGCATAGTTCATGTTATTGTTTGCGAAGAATTTCGGAATCAGCTCTGTCAGGGCTTCTTGGTAGAGTTCGAAGTCTCCTTCCCAAAACGAACGGATCAGGAGGAATATGATGAGCTCCATATCTAGCACCATATTCCAAAACTGGAACTGTGGACTGACACTCCTCTGCCTCTGGTGCCAGTCTTCATAGGACATAGGAGAGTTGCCTGACATCCCGCAGTCAGAACAATAGTCACGGTGAGCTTCCTTCATCAGTTTGTACAGGCTGCATGCTGTGATCTGATGGGCAAGTCTTGTCCTCGTGACACTTGACACAGTCAGGAATGACTCTGTTGTACCGGATGACGCCACCCCTGCTTTAGCAATAGCACTGATCCACCCACTGCCTTCTAGGGGGGTTCCTAATGACCTCAGTGCAGTCATCTCTATGTGTAGTCCCCAAAACATGATGACGAACTTGTTCTCTCCATACTCTTCTGGCCACTGCCAATGGATTTGTTTAGCAAGAGCAAAGAGTGGCTGGTCAGCAGCTATAACTGGGGTTTGTCCGGGGTTTAGAAAAGACGCTGTGTCTCGAATCTTATCCATGCAGTGCTTGATGGCGGCAACTGAGTGGGCCTGCTTGCGAATCAAAGACATCAGTGAGGTAATGCTCAATTAATTAATAATGGGCAGATAAATGCATATATGCACCGTAATTGTGCAAATGGTGATGCAAGCACCAAAATTGGCATGGTGACTCCATAGGGTATACTAAACATTTATGACAATTATTAATTTAGTATGTGATATGTCATTAATAAAATGTGTTCTGATGTTGTAATTTATGGTTTATTTTATCTATAGTCATGTAAGTGGTGCTAAAATGCTTTCTAGAGTGTCATAAATAAATCCAGCATGCCCCAAAACATACCATTTGACACCAAGATCACTAAAATCGGTTGAATAGATACCAATTTATGAGGAATATTTGCATTTATCTGCCCAGCTAGTAGGACTTGATGTACGTGTATCGCACGTGTTCCTTCAAAGGGGCTTTGTGGTGTCTCACATGGCAATGGTTAATCATCTGCTGGCCCCACGAGCGATCCCCTTGGGGGGCCTCGGAGGTCAAATGTCGTGGGCAGAGAAGAGGTGAGGACAGGAGTGACGAAGTGAGGAGAGAAGACAGGACTATTCCTAACATATGTATGTATATATATATATATATACATATATATATATATATGTATATGTATATATATATATATATACAGGTACACACACACACACACACACACACACACACACAGAAAATGTATATATATATATATATATATATATATATATAAATATATATATATATATGTAATGGATTCGATGGAGTGTTGTGGATAGCCGTTGTTGACAAGTAGTGTTGTTATACGTTGGAGTTCGTTGTTCGTGGTTTTCCATGTACTGCTGTGGGAGAAGGCTCACACACATTCAAGAAACATTCAACCCTCAATTACACCTATGAACACCAACGCAACGATGGCACCCTCCCATTCTTAGATATACTAGTAGGCACAGCCTCAGATCGATTCACGACTGAAGTCTACGTCAAAGACACTAACCTCGGTTTCTGTCTTAACGGCAGTAGCGAATGTCCAGAACGCTACAAACAAAGTGTGATTCGATCACTAGTGAACCGAGCCTTCTCCCACAGCAGTACATGGAAAACCACGAACAACGAACTCCAACGTATAACAACACTACTTGTCAACAACGGCTATCCACAACACTCCATCGAATCCATTATCAAAAACAAGATGAACTCCTTTACCGGCCAACCAACACCCACAAACACCAATATACCAACACTGGACCTGTACTACAAAGGACATATGAACACCGGCTACAAAGAAGACGAAAGAACACTTCAAAATATTATCACACGTAACATTCGACCCAACAACCCAGACACTAGGATACGCCTAATCGTATACTACAAAACCTCCAAAACACACACCCTGGTTATTAAGAACAACAGCCAGCCCCCCAACCCTCCTCTACAAGAAGTCAACGTCGTGTATAAGTTTGATTGCCTTGTCGGTGATTGTCAGCACCGCACCTCCTCATACATTGGCATGACTTCTATGACCCTCTCCAAAAGACTCTCATACCACCTCCAGAATGGCGCCATCAAAACACATATGACAAAAGAACACAAAACCATCATCACCAGACAAACACTAAACGAAAACACTAAAATAATCTACAAAGCCCACGACCCCCTTCGCCTTAAGATGGCCGAAGCAGTGAACATATACATCGAGAAACCTTCCATTAACATACAACTCATGCCCACAACCACACTCCCAAGCAGTAGACGCACATAACACAAACAATAACACCCCTTTCCACAATCCACAAGGAAGTTGCTACTTCCACGTACGCAGCGCTACGGATCACGGCTACATGAAATGACCTCTCCCAATGTTCGGCCAATGTACGGCCTGTATTTAAACCCTGTAATCACCAACTATTGTTACTCCCTCCCTGAGGATGACCGAGTAAGGTCGAAATACGTATAGGAGAATTAAAAAAGAGAAAACCGCACCCAATGTCTTTTGGACACCTTCTCATCTATTTGGAACCACCACAGAAACTTGTTGCACGAGAGAAATTAAAGCTCCAATATAAAGTCAACAACGCCATTGTCGCTGTAGATTTCTTGAAATCATGTATACAACATGGCCTCCTACCAAAATATATATAAATATATATATATATATATACACATAGACACACACACACACACACACACACACACACACACACACACACACACACACACACACACTTCAACGAATGGACGGCTTAGAAGACGTTCTGAAGAGAATTGAAGTTTGTGGATCCCAACGCAAAGAGAAGTGCCTATTGTATTTACAGGGTGGGGGGGAAATTGCTCGTGGAGTAGTAGGAAAGTAGGGAAAGAGGAGAAGGGGAGGGATTATTGAGGGAAATGGAAGGAGTAGACTTGGCCCAGGCAGACAGGCGAAAGGTAAACAAAAGGCCCCCGACGACGATGAAATGTCTAATAAAAATGTAAAGATTAGAAGTATAGATAAGAGCAATACAGTAGAAAGTGATGAGAATATTTTCCAGGGATTTAAAGAGGGTGGGGGGGGGGGGACACAAACCCCCCCCGACTGACAAGACTAGAAGAGAAGGTCGATAAGATGATCGAGGACTTGGAGCGTAGGTTCGGTCATGTTGACAATATTATACGAAGAGTTGAAAAATTGGAAGAACTAGAGAAGGCGAACAATAACTTAACTAAGGAAATTGAAGAATTAAAAAAACAGTTAAAAGAAGTAAAAGATGAGAATAAAGTCTTAAAGGAGAATAATAAGGAGAACAAGGAGGGTTGGAAAAAAATTCACGAAAATAGCAAAGTTGCATTCACTGACATAATCAGACAGCAAATGAATGAACAAACTGAAAACTCAGTTATTAAAGTGATGAGACAGAAGGAGAATATAGTAAGAGACTTAGCAGACAAAAAGAAATGTATAATTATATTAGGAATGGAAGAGAAACATAACCCAGATAGAACCACAAGAATCAAAGAGGAAAATGAAAAAGTAAGAAATTTACTAGAATTAGTTCAGGAAGATGAACCAGAGATAATGAAACAAATCGAAGAGAAATTCAGGCTAGGGAAATATAGTACAGACAAGACCAGACCAATCAAGATTAAATTCAGGTCACGAACTACGGCTGAGAATATCTTATCCAAAACAGGGAAACTAGCAACAAGTGAACAATATAAAAAGGTATGGATAAAAAGGGAAATGAATAAAGAGGAAAGAGAGGAAGAAAAACAGAAAAGACTTGAAGCTAAGAAAAAAAACGAGATAAGAACGGAGTCAGAAAAAGAGAGATTCTATTGGAGAGTAGTGAATATGAAACTAAAGAAAGTCGACATACAAGAGAAAAACAAAAGGGAAACAGAGAACACAATGGAAGTGACAGAAAACTAAGAGTGTCTTACACAAATATAGATGGATTAATAACAGGATTGAATGAACTGAATGATTATTTGAAAGAAAAAGAACCAGACATAATGGGAATTGTAGAAACAAAATTAAAAGGTCCACTACCACCCAACAGTGTAGGACATGATGCATATAATTATTGGATTAGAAACAGAGTGAAAAAGGAAGGGGGTGGAGTTATGTTCCTGACTAAGAAGGATATAAACGTGAAGGGTGTCACATATGGAAAGAATACAGTAGAGATGATAATGATGGAAGTAGAAGACAGAGATAAGAAGAACAGAAAGTTTGTGATAAATTATGTGCCCCAAAAAACAGCCTCATGGGAAGAGAGTGAACATAAAAGTATGTTAGAGGACACAAAGATAACATTAAACAAGATAATGGAAGAGGGAGGAAAAATAGTTATGATGGGCGACTTTAATTGCAAAGAAATCTGCTGGGAAGAAATGACAGTAAAGGGTGGAGACGGCTCATGGGGAAACGCTCTACTCGAGATGGTTACTGACCATACAATGACACAATGGATACAGGAGAACACCAGGTATAGAAATGAAGAAGAGCCATCGAAACTAGACCTAGTAATTACATCCGAACCTAGAATAGTGGACAAAATTGAATATAAAACACCAATAAGTAAAAGTGACCACATATTGATTGAACTGGAACTTAATGAAGAAAAATATATGAAAAGAAATGAACAATACAGAAAAGGAAGAATGATGTATGAAAAAACAAACTTTGATAAAATAAGAGAATTCTTTCAAAAGGAAAACTGGGAAGAAATATACAAAGAAGAAACAACAGTAGAAGAGAAATGGAATATTTTGACAAAAATTTACAAAAAAGGAGTGGAAAAGTATGTCC
>NC_134795.1:37221851-37236851 GCF_046742065.1 Oratosquilla oratoria | reverse complement strand
CTTAACTACTTTTAGAGTGTACCTTTTATATAATCCAAACTACCCTATTTAATAAACTACTGAACTTGACTACGTTACCAGCAACCTCTTGGTTTATGAAGAATCCTATTCCACTAGATCTTTCTTTATCCTTAACTCTATGGTAGAACATGTGATGACCATCTTGTAATTGTATCAGCTTTTCTTCCACTCTTCGGACTTAACTCTATAGTAGAACATGTGGTGACCATCTTGTAATTGTATCAACTTTTCTTCCACTCTTCGGACTTCACTCAGTCCTCCGATGTCCCACTTGATGTTGTCTAGTTCTTCCATTAAACTGTGGTCTCTGAGAGAGTTCTTACGTTGTATGTATAGATCTTCACTTTTTTCATGCTGTTTAATGTCCAAGACTTGGATCAGCTTGGACAGTGCTTACTCATATTCAGTGGCACACTGCCCGTAAGCACACGAGGCAATATGGTTGGACCTTTAGGAGACGATGATCCAACAGGAACGCACGGTTTTGTTTTGGTTGTACTATTCATGGTTGTTATGAAGGGGTTTTGGGAGTAATCTCACCTCTATGCCAACTGGTTTCTGGTGAAATATTTCTCTGGTGTTACCTTTTTCATTATATTCGGTGAAACCCTATATATCTATAGGGTGCTTAATGGTCCACGGCGTCATTATGACGTGCCAGTTAGCAGTGGGTACTGCGACTGTGTTTGAGCTGCTCTTTGTCTGATCTTTAGACTCTCTCTCTCAAAAAAAAAAAAAAAAAAGTTTCTTGGTGGCAGTATGAACAAATACATACAGATGAGAGAAAAAAAAATCTCCTGACAGCTGATCAGGTTAAGTCAGAGGGGACCCCGGCCCACGTCAAAGCTGCTCACGGAAGAAAGCTGCTCACGGAAGAAAGCTGCTCACGGAACAGATGTGACTGAGAAGCGAATAGAACATGTCAGCTCCCAGCTAAATTGTGTCTTCCTCCTGCGGGCGTGTTTTGCTTGTTTATGGGCCTTAAATGTGTTTGTTTGATAGCCCGTGTTTACTTTTGTACACAGGAAAGTGAACGAGGAAGAGGAGGAGGGTGATCAGGGGTCTTATTTTTTTTTTTTTTTTCCCGTGGTATGCGGGGCTGGTAGTACCCAATCGGATCTCAACCTTGCAGGTGGTCTGGAACTGTTCGAACGCAGGAGACGGTGAGTCCATGGTGTACCGCTATTGCAGTAATGATACCCGGAGGAAGCTGATGTATCACACACACACACACACACACACACACACACACACACACACACACACACACACACACACACACACACACACACACACACGCACACACACACACACACACACACACACGCACACGCACACGCACACACACACACACACACACACACACACACACACACACACACACACACACACACACACACACACACACACATTGACTATACCAAAGTCCCTCAGGTCCTGAGGTGAACAGCGGTCGGGGGCCATCATTACTCAGAGTGGATGAAGTCTTGATTTTATTTTGTTGGAAAAACATCCACACGACCACCAAGATGACCACGTCCACAGTGTATGGATAGTTCATCTATTCATGGAAGGAGGTTAGCATGGTTAGGCCTATGAACAAGCAGAAGAAATTTTTATTAAATTTTCTAACATGCGGGGATAAAGGTAGGAGTACATCATTTGCCAACACCACTTTGCTCGATTAAAACGCGGTCAAGGTTCATGGTTACTTTATGTGGACTTTCGTACATGTATGAATGTGTGTATCTATACATGTGTGTGTGTATATATATGAGTTTGTATGTATGTATGTATGTATGTATGTATGTATGTATGGTGGCGTGCCATGATATAATTGGGCTATTAGAATAGCCCGATTATATCACGACACGCCACCATAATTCTTGTGTGACCAATTGTTGTCCACACACTTGTTAACTCATCTATGTACGTATTTATTCTCGTATGCATGTGTGTGTGTGTGTATGTTTGTATGTATTTATGTGTGTATATGTATGTGTGTATGTGTGCATGCGTGTATGTATGTATGTATGTATATCTTTTTACTATTTGCGTATATATGTATGTATGCACGTACGTGTGCATTTCTGAGCAATATTTGCGTGTTTGTATGTATTTGTGTGTGTGTGTGTGTGTGTGTATATGTGTGTGTGTGTGTGTATTCACCTTCACCTTGGTCTTTGGATCACGTGCTGGGCTCGTGATCGACATCTATTCCCCTCCCGAAAGAGAGCTCAGAGCTCGTATGACCGATCTATGGGTAATGCTGTGACCTTACACGCACACACACACACACACCCAACTCCCCGCCCACGAGAGTTGAAGTAACGACTCGAAGCGCAGCGATACTGAAATTATTTCAGCCCTGGGCAGGATTCAAATCCGGACCGCCGTAGTGACAGTCGGGGACTCTACCAACCGCGCCACCGAGTGCGTGTGTGTGTGTGTGTGTATGTATGTGCGTGTGTGTGTGTGTGTGTGTGTGTGTGTGTGTGTGTGTGTGTGTGTGTGTGTGTGTGTGCGCGCGCGTGTGTATTTGCGCTTGTCTGTGCTTTCGTGCACAAGAACCTAGATATAACACGAAAACACTTAGGCAGCGTAAGAGAGGGGTTTACACGGTCTAACGGTTCGTCGAACGCGGTTCGACAGGCACGTGTTTAAAGTGATGTGTGAACGTGTGAACGGGGTATTTGGTTGTCGAACACGTTGGTTAAACCCCAAATACCCCGTTCACACATCACTTTAACTAAACACGTGTCTGTCGAACCGCGTTCGACGAACCGTTAGACCGTGTAGACCCCCTCTAACACTATCGAACAATGATTTACTCGCAAGGTGTGTATGCGTGCGCGCCTGCGTGCGTGTTTAGCGGGAGCAAAATATACAAAACTTTGAATTTTTCGTCTTAATTTGCAATCACTTCAATCCAATCTGGACCTCCCTCTGCCCCCCTCCCCACCTTGGTGAAGGGGGAGAAGGAAAAGGGCACAGAGTCTCTCAGGTTAGGGATGGTAACAGCCCGAAAATGAGTGGTAATTAGTGACTAGTGGTAGTGAATGGTCTTCTCCGGGAGGCTAAAGAAGAACAGCAATGCATAAGGGACGAGAATTTGGTTTGATTAAATTCATTACGCCCGTGAACGGCAAACAATAGTACATTAATTGCAGCATTGTATTAAAGGACATGTCATCTATTACATACATTCTTTAAAGGGAAACATAGTGTAATAGTCATTCAAGATTCCCCGAAATGGGGATGGCGAAATAGTGGTACATCTTGTTTATCGTGTTTATGAAATACATAAAATCATCATGCCTTGTCTCTGGGGAATATCGTCTGTCACCATGGGTCATTGGAGGTAATAATGTTCAAAGGACGTTGGGACGGTTATACAGCCTGCATGTTAATCATTGTGTCACATCATCCGTATGGGAGCCTTGTCACACAGATCGATGTCCGAATCTGAGCCGAGCACTGACAACATTGTGTCTACGTACCATGGGTCCGCGTCGGCGATACTTGTGGCGGCTGGGTAGGAAGTGGTCGTGGTGTTGTATGGAGACACTGGTGGCTCGTTCCGTATCCCTTCGGCGTGTTGTTACGGCGTGAGTGGCTGCGTGTATTCTGTTTTTGAGGCATGTGAGTAAGGGAAGAGAGACTGGTCGAAGACCTTCTGATGAAAATGAGTGGTAGTTAGTGACTGAAAACTAGTGGTAGTGAATGACTGCAAGATGATTTCGTTAAGTGTTAAAGTTAGTGGTCTTCTCCTTGAGGCTAAAGAAGAACAGCAATGCGTAAGTGACAAAAGTGTTTTTTTCTTATGTGACAAGTGTTTATTTTTTATCAAAATAGATTGCCACGAAGCTTAGACACATCGCAAATATCAGGTAAGGATGTTGTGCATGCTTTATAATTTTATATGAATAATTATGTTAACTGAAATCTGTAGGCCTCTGGCAGTTATGATGATGTGGCAATAGGACGTCAAAAGGTAACATCATTAGTCGTTATACTGTTATTTTTGCTCATAATCTGAACCATAATTGTTTGTAAAGAGGTTAAAAGAAATATATCAAAACATGGTCACTAATTTGGTCTGCCAACAGACATTTAGCAAAAAAAAAAAAAAAAAAGTGCTTCGAATGCACTTGCTTATTCATTGCCGCATAAAAATATTTGTTAGTGACGTAATTGTCATTACCTTAGTTGAGTAAGGTTTCAGCAATAGGAGTTGTTAATATAGTTACCACGATGTTAAAATATGACATTGGTCATTTGGGTACTCATGTAGGTTAGCTTTGCTTGGTGTATCTACACTTAAAATTGATATACTAGCTTATATGTCAAAATTCAAGGTAAATGTGTACAGTTTCATATATAGCCAGAGAAAATTTATCTAAACGTCCACTTGACAGTGTCATTTCTCGAACATTCCATGTCAAAGGATGAAGGACTATCATCCCGATATATAAGGGACCATATTACGAATACTTTCATCCTGGCGTCAAGCAGGGCGAGGTGGATTCGCGTGCTGACAAATGCTCAAAAGACAAAACCTCTCAGGACATATGATCAGAAGACATATGATGGTAAGACGTATGGTCACAAGACGCATGGTCATAAGACAGTCACAAGACGTAGTCACAAGACATATAGTCACAAGACATACAGTATAGTCACATGACATAATCAGAAGACATATATTCACAAGACATATGGCCACGAGACATATGACCACAAGACACATGGTCAGAATACATATGGTCACCCAGGGCAGTGGTAAAGTGATTGACAAATGTATGTATATGTATATGTATGTATATGTAAACATGTACAGTAGGTGAAAAATTAATTAAATAATAAACAAACAAAGAAGAAAAGAAATATGTACAGACAAAAATATAAATGTAATTAGTAACTAGATAAATAACTGAAGACGTGAATAAATAAAAATTCTTGATTGACCTCATGGAACCTGACGGATCTTTAATGATTTTATTCTGGTAAACTTCAGGCGATTCTATTCAGGTCAGAGGCAACGCCAAAACGGCCGGCATGGTCGAGTGGCAAAATGTTGCAAGGAAGAAGAACATGAATGGGAATGGTATTCTCTCTTCGCCATTTCCTCGGTGATCTCCTCGGGGGTGAGGGGGGATCCTGGGTCTCATCCGGGGTGGGAGGGGGCAAGGAGCTCTCACTCTTTTGGGGGAGATCTTGGTTCTCTTCCTATAAGAGGGGATCTTGGCTCTCTTAAGGGGGATCTTGGAAGATGGAAGTGGGATTCTGGCTCTTCTCCTCGGTCTGGTGGCTTTTGGTTCTTCCCCGGGGGGAGATCTTTTCTCTCTTCCCAGGGGGAGGTGGATCTTGGCCCTCCTCTGGGGGCGGAGGGGACCTTGGCACTCCCCTTTGAAGGGGCTGGGTGGAGATAAAAGGATCATTAAGGCGGTACAACATATTCATTAGGGAATCTTAGGCCAAGGAGGTTTTCTATTCGTTTCCCGCAAACCTTTTATCTCTTGGGCGAGAGAAGCGTATAATGATTATGCTACTGTGGGAACGTAATCGTTTACGCGCATGCGCAAATGAGTGTGTGCGCAGGCGCGCGTGTGCCTGTATACGTCCCTGGGATGTGCAGGAGCGCACACATGTACGCGTGTAAGTACACATAAGAAGGAACGCACACAATTACCCGTGTAGGAACATAAATACAGGAAAGCGCATACACACGCACACTTGTACACACATTTATACACACATACACACACACACACATACACGCACATACGCAAACATGTATAAAAAAGTAAATACACGCACACATGTACACGCATTCACACACACACACACATACTTGTTACTTGTTGATTGAGTTCTAGGGGCATTCCGTTACAATGTAACGCTCCATGCCCCGTACGATAACTTCCTCAGCACTTGTAGTAGTCTCTAATCACCTTGTGAGCCAGATCATAGGACTCCGCAAACAAATAGGTTTTCAATTTCTTCTTAAAATCGGAAATCGTTTCAGATGATTTGACGTTCGCTGGGAGTCTATTGTATAGTCTAGGTGCACTTCTGTCGAAGGCTCTTCGTCCCGCTTCTGTACGGTACCGAGGTTCCTGTAGTCGGTGCTGCTCAACACTGTCTCAGAGTAACATCGGTATCGACTTGAAAGTCCATCAACATGCCCTTCAGATATTTTGGTTTCCCGAACGTCATCACTTGGTATATAATAACACATTGTTTGAAAATTATCCGTGCCTTAACAGGCAGCCAGTGTAGGTCAATGAGGATAGGGGTGATTCGCTCCCTTCTCGATACACCCTTGATCAATCTTGCAGCTCGATTCATAATCATTTGAAGTTTCTTTAATAAATAGTTTGGAAGACCATGATAAAGAGAATTACAATAATCAATTTTGCTGAGCACATGATTATGAATCAGCTTTTCCAACGTACAGTCATCAACATACTTCTTAACAAATGCAATATTTCGCAAATGATACCCAGCTAAATTCACAGATTGAGTAATTTGATTCTTGAGGGTCAGTTCACTGTCCAGCAAAACTCCAAGATCCTTTACACTGTCACTGACTGCAAGTTTAACCTCATTGATACACAAATCTCGAATTTGTAGCCTATCGAAGTCCATCCTTCGTCCAACAAAAAGACACTCAGTTTTACTTTTATTAAACTTGAGTTCGCGATGGTTCATCCATTGCTTAATGTCCAACATGATAGCCCCAAGGTGTGCCTCCGTTTCTTGCATATTGTCCACTGCCAACTAAAACTGCGTATCATCCGCAAATAGTTTAAAACCCACTCCATGCTTCTCTAAAACATTGGATAGTTCAGCCGTGTACAGGCAAAAGAAGATAGAACCAAGGACACTGCTTTGTGGAACCTCCCTTAATAATGGCTTCATATCCTAGAAACAGTCTCCAATCTGCACTCGGTAAGTTCTATCTTTAAGATAACTCCTCAGATATTGTAGTGCAGATCCCTCAATCCCAAAGTTCTCACAAACATTTAATAAAGTTTCATGTACCACGGTGTCAAAAGTAGCAACAGCATACCACATTTACCATCATTAAGGAGGCCTATCATATCACTAACCACTGAACATAATACAGTCTCCGTAGAGTAGTCGTCGGTATGCAGATTGAGCATAGGGGAGTGCCCCCACGGCACTAAGATGTTCATTCAATTGAGACAGCAACACATTTTCTAATATTTTCGACTGGAATGTCAAATTTGAGACTGGGCGGAATGAACTCAGGCTTTGGGGATCAAGTTTCCCTTTGATCACAGGTTTCACAATAGCCTTTTTTTCCGAGCTAGGAAAAATACCACTTGCTATATTAGTATTCACCATACTTGTAATAACACCCACTAATTGTTCAAAACTTCCACAGTTGTTAATCTGATTCATGGGCTTCGGATCATTATCACAGTACGTAAGCTTTGCTTGCTTCATAATTTTCCGTACCTCAAGTGTCGAAACAGTGCTAAACGAAGACAATTTCTGTTCAGGCACACCCACATTTACTATATCATCATTATCATTATAGTCAAAAGATAATAAAATCCGGGAGATTTTAGTTTCAAAGAATTCCAGAAACATATTCGCTGGTTCACCATCCGCATAACCTTCAGGTAACTTAGGTTTCTTTTCCTTCTCAGTTAGATTATTAAGGATTTTATACTATTTATTCATACTAGATCCGGCCTGTACAATCTTATTCTTGTAAAAATCTCGTTTTCGACGCACAATCAGTGTTTTCTCAAAGTTCCAGGCCTTCGTGTATTCTCTCCTAGATTCAGCAGACTGATGTCTTCGCCACAATCTTTCCTTCCTTTTTTGTCTTTTTTAGCTCGCAGTATCTCCTCATTAAACCACGGTGAACAGTCTCTTACAACAACCTCTTTCGTAACAATAGGACACATATTGGTATATTCTTTGCCTGCTATTTCATTATACAGGCTATATATGCAATACGGGCAATCTTGCTTCATAGAGCCATGTATACACACCTCATTAATTCTAGCATTTAAACCAGTGACGATAGTAAATACCAATGAATCAGGGTCAAAATTACGAGTCGAGCGGAATTTTATAATCCTCTTCTCTCGAACAGGTATTGCCACGGACGAAACAAAAGTTATAAGCATATGCGTGGGAGAAATAGTGCATATTTCATCAACACAATGGCCCTGTACAAGATCACGAGATCTGTCAGTGAAAACCAGGACAATAATGTGACCTCCAATCGATGTAAGTTTATCCACCAGGTTTACAAAGTTATAGATAGCCATGGTACCAATGAAATGGGATGCATAGCGAGCATCAGGATCATTCAACCACAGATTAAAATCACCACAAATAATTGCTGTAGCACTAACCATATCAACTGTATCCAAGAATAGTCGAAACTCCTCTATAAATGCACTAACGCTCGTGTTGGATGGCCTATATATGACAATGAAAAGCACCTTACTACCCATTATCTCACACTCGATTTGAAGAACCTCAAAAGTATTGCAGTAATGGGTCTTACGCTTCCTATTTTTCTTAATAGTGCAGGCGAGAAATACACCCACACCACCTCCACGCCTCCCCATTCTGATGCTATGAAGAAAAGTATGTGATGCAGGGGTCATTTCAGTCATAACAGTAGAATCATAATCAAACAGCCAAGTTTCCGTAACTGCAAATACATCAAAGCATTCTTCACTGATTAAGTCTCTGACGGCCAAAGATTTATTTCTTAACGACTGAAGGTTTAGAAGACCACACTTTAGTCTGTGAAAATTATTGGCCATAGCCATGATCAGTATTTTCGGTGCCAGACGTAGGACATTTTTCACAGCAACGTTGTCAACACTATTCAGTTTCACACTGGCAGTTTTCCTTGCATCCTCCGTGTCAAAATTCATCACAATGTTTCCACTTTGGGTGAATTTTGAGTCTTGTATTTGAACGTCCGAAAGGGCCTTGCATACTTCAAATCTCTTATCTCTTGCTGTTTCATTATCTGTGGCTCTTATAACGAGCGGATTCTTATTTTTATTTTTCTTCTTCACAACATCCGACCACAACTGTTCACTATCATCCAGCAATGACAGCGCCCCGTCTACCTGATGTGACGCACGGTCATCTCCACTAGGGGCCATGCCAATCACCTTATTCAACCGAGCTTCGAGCAACGAGAAATTCTCGGCCATTTGTTCTCTCATCTCCAGAAATTCTTTCCTCAACTTCAATACTTCGTCCTTCCACCAAACCTTTCCACCTTTGATTACACTGGCACATGGGTTGCACACCCAATTAATTTCATCTGGTTGATCCGATTTTATTCCACTCATATTTGCGCACGTAGAATGCACACCGGCGCCACAACTTATGCAAACAATTCATTTCGGCTCATTAGTCTTGGCCTTTGCATATACACAACAGATGTCATCGTTTACCCCTGTTTCCATCGACAATGCTATCATTATAACACAATGATAGATGCCGCCATATACAAGAAAGCATTACACACTTAGGCAGCTATAGGTTACACTAGTGCACTATACACACGGAGCTCACTAGGCACGTCTACTCACCACGGCTGCTGCAGACATACAAACGCGCATACACGCAAACATGTATAAACAAGCACACACACACACACACACACACACACACACACACACACACACACACACACACACACACACACACACACACACACACAAACACCCCCCCACATATATATACACACAATCGCACACACACACACACACACACACACACACACACACACACACACACACACACACACACACACACACACACACACACACACACACACACACACACACAAACACGCACACACACACGCACACACACACTCACACACACACACACACACACACACGCACACACACATACACGCACACACACACATACACGCACACACACACACACAAACATACACACACACACACACACACACACACACACACACACACACACACACACACACACATGTAGTGATTGGTTTGACGACGGCATCATCACCACTGGTGATACTAGTCGACACTAGTTTTCGTCATCGCATCGCACGCTGGGCATCTTATCAAGCCATAACACTTTCTGTCTCGGGAGGTCGCCCTTCCTGTAATGGATTCGTGACCTCTGACCCCCGAATGAACAGAGCCTTGTTTAAGGAAAGCAGGGGTGCTTTCGGAGCCGTGTTTTTCCCACGTGTGCCCATTCGCCATTTGTACCATACAGAGAGATTCTTAGCCAATCATAATTAGTTGTAGGAGGAGCTTATATCATTCAAAGCCTTCTTCCTAGCCAGCATCAAAGTAAAGTTCAGTCTGCTCGAATATACAAAAGTATTCAGTTCAAAGTTGTCAGAGCTCTAAACTATTACCAGGTACAAGTGATTCGTTCAACGATTAGCGGTCACAGTTGGAACTGCAACCAGGATATTCATACAAGGTCGGTGTCTATTAATTAAGTCCAGCCTCCCACACCCGCACACCCGTACACATCACAGTCATCTATCTATTTTGACTTTCAAGTAATAATATCACAATAATAAAAGTCACATATTTGAGAAACATTAGTCTCATTCACCACCAAATGTGAAGTGAAAATTATATGTATAAAGTTTGTTCGTGTTCCTTGTGATCTAAATTATCTTGGGCAGCTACCACCTACCTATTTATATATTTATATTTATTCGTAAACAAGGAGCGCGACATTGGTGGCAGCGGTGGGATAAAGTTCCCTGTATACATTAACGATTAAAGTTATCTGTATACATTAACCACAAATACATTGCTAAACAATACACTCGGGAGAGGAGGACATTGTTTATGAGCATGTATGAGATAACTATGAGCATATAAGAGATATTTGTGGAATATGTGACTTGATATATTTATACATATATATTCAAAAAAGTGTGATTTGTGACATGAAAAATCGTATACCTTGCGTACTCTCCTAAAAACAGGGTGTTCAACAAAATTACATATTAAATGAAACCATATATATTACAAACGGGCAACATTGAATAAAACCTACGAGGATATCTATTATAAACGGGCAATATTGAATGAAACCATATCTAATATAAGCGGGCAACATTGAAACCTATGAGGATATCTACTATAAGCGGGCACCATTGAAACCTGTGAGGATATCTATACCCTTACGTTTCACATGCGGCAATATCGGAATAAGTCTACGAAAAATATCGAAATAAACCGAAAGAGAAAATCGAAAGAATTTGGGGGGTATGAATATATTGGCGGGCTGATATATTTGCGGGCTATGAATATATTAGCGGGCTGATGTATTTGCGGGCTATGAATATATTAGCGGGCTATGAATATATTAGCGGGCTATTGAATATAATATAATACTGAATGTACTAACAGCTACTGCATGTATTAGCGGGTAAAAACATAAACCCTTGTAGCTAAGGTTCAATGGCATTAAACGAGAATTATGAAATCACGGAGGAAGTCAGTTCCCCCTCGGTTTGAAAAATACATAGAGGAAGAAAATTACCTCGGTTTGAAAGGTACAAGGAGGAAGAAATTTTCCTCGGTTTGAAAACACATGTGTCGCGATCTAAAATTGGAAAAAGAATCAGAAAATATTTTGAAAACTTATTTTTGTGAACCTATGTCTCAGGTTATACCTTTTCCTAGGAAAAAGGAGATACGAAAAGCGCAGTCGTGTCCAGGTTATACCTTTACCTAGGAAAAAAGGAGATACAAAAAAATTATGTTGCAGGTTATACCTTTACCTAGGAAAAAAGAAGCTACAAAAAATTATGTTGAAGGATATACCTTTACCTAGGAAAAAGGAGATAAAAAAATATATATATATACACACAAATACACACACACACACACACACACACACACACACACACACACACACACACACACACACACACACACACACACACCCACACACACACACACACACACACACACACACACACACACACCCACCCACCCACACACACACACACATATATATATATATATATATATATATATATATATATATATATATATATATATATATATATATATATATATACATCTATATATATATATGTATATATATATATATATGTCTCAGGTTATACCTTTTCCTAGGAAAAAAGGAGCTACAAAAAATAGAAAGTCCCTCTATTAAATGATTTCAAAAAAGGAATTCGTGCGGTCGTGTCCAAGGTTTATGCCTTTCCTTGATGAAATTGTAAGTCCCGCCTGAAAATGAAATGAATTTAGAAAAAAAAGGTATGCGTGGTCAAGGTTATACCTTCCTTGAGGAAAGTTGTAAGTCCCGCCTGAAAATTAAATGAATTTAAGAAAAAAAAAAAAAAAAGGTATGCGCGGTCAAGGTTATACCTTCCTTGAGGAAAATTGTAAGTCCCGCCTGGAAATGAAATTAATTTAGAAATAAAAAAAAGGTTTGCGCCGTCAAGGTCATACCTTCCTTGAGGAAAATTGTAAGTCCCGACAGAAAAAAAAAAAAAAAAAGGATTTGCGCGGTCGTGTCCAAGGTTATAACTTCCTTGATGAAATTGTAAGTCCCGCCAGGAAAATGAAATGAACTTGATAAAAGGGGTTTGCTCGGTCGTGTCCAAGGTTTATGCCTTTCCTTGATGAAATGTGATTCTCACTAGAAATGAAATGAAAAAAGTTATATGCGCGATTGTCATGAAAGGAGCCGGAAAATGATCTAAAAACGTGGAAATTACATATTCCTCGGTACCTGAGGCATGCGCGGTTGTACATGTTGCAAGGATGAAAAATTCCCTTGGTATATCGGTACCTGAGGCATGCGCGGTTGTACATGTTTCAAGGATGAGAAATTCCCTTGGCATATGAGATCTCAAACAAAAAACTGTGTGAAACACAATGATCCCTTGGTAGATGAGGTTTGGAGGTTGAAACTCCCTCATCGAAAGTAATTATGCATGATACAATTCAGTGAGGAAGCAACATTCCCTCAATGGAGACAGCACTTCATGTGAGTAAAATAGTAAAAATGAAATCATTCTTTGATATACAAAAAAATCCCAAGAATTAAAGTTATGCCGTGGAATATTTAAATCCCGCGAGTTTGAGCTAACCCCTCAGTAAATGAACGTCCAACATGTAGGAAAAATATAAGTGCAATTTAATAATTCTCCATCTGTGAGAGGAATTCTCGCGTGCTAAGATTTAAACGAGGTTGACGTTAAATCCTCGGTAAATGAAAGCCCCGTGAATAAATAAGGACAAAAAAGTTTTCCCTGTGATTGAGATTTGCGCGATTATACAAAAAAATTGAGTTTTCCGTTACATTCCGGTTTGCTATATTTCAACAGCTATTGAGACAGACATTCCCTCAAGCTGGACAGTTACAGTTCCTGTTAAAGGAAATTATATGAACCAGGTGCGCGCGTGATACAAAAACATCTTGTACACTTGTTAGTGGCAAATTAAATTGCTTGTGTCCTAATGACAACCGTCGGTGACTGATTTCTTTACAGCAACGGCAGTTACGGTCAGCAATAAACCTATGCATGTCAGTGTAGTGAGTGCGTACTGGGTTGTGTACATGCACATATCTGATGCATTGTCTCGGACTTGTGAAAAACAGGCCACACTGTTGCCTTTTTCAAAATGGAATCATATGTATAAGTATGAACGCATAATCTATATATTTAAATAGATGTTTGGACCCATAGAAAGGAATGGAAATTGAGCTCCCAATAAAAGTGAGGATATTAAGCGGTGCTTTCGCGGAAATAATATAAAATTCCAGAGATGAGGACGTTGATGTATTGGATGATGTTCTACATATAATTAGCATTAATGCTAATAGTACAAATCTATTGTATCTAAAGGAATCAACTTCTTGCACATTGCATGCCCTCTCTTTCGGCTATGGATGAAGTGAAATGTTTAACTTAAGTAGTTTGCGTGTTCACCTATATGATTTCCGATATAAACGAATTGTGAAGCGGTGCACTGTATGTCTAATATCATTGTCACTCTGAATTACAGGATTAATACAGAAACCTATTAGCCAAACATTGAAGAGCTATATCTATATTACATAAAATTGGAATAAACAGATTATATTAATTTTCTGCATATATCAGCCGTGACCGTGAGTGATCAACATATGTCAATAACCAGAGATTTCTGCATATGTCATTACGTTATACCAGTGTCATAATTTGGATTCTGCCTACGTTTCGAGACCATGTTTTAACTTGATTAGATTGGTTCAAGGTCTACGTCTTGTTGTTGCCAAACCCAAGACAACATTTGCATAACTATTTGTCTCATATAAAGGTGCCGTATAACCATTGACACATGATACAACTTCCGCTTGTTATTTGAATGCCGTATTTCTGATCAAATATTGCAAGCATTACACAAAATAAATTATTCTAATGCAAGAACAATATTAACAAGGAACATAATGAGATGCGAAGCCCCATCTGATAATCTTCGCTCACATCACCGCGATTGAAATCTTATGGACACCGTTAACCTTTTATAAAGGATGAATATGCTAGATGATTGAAACAAATCTGGTCAGTCAAAAATGACTAGGGTGTTGGGAGTGACATTGTTGGACTTGGACCTGTATGGCGCGATATTATTCTTCATCATTCCTCACGTCCTAAGACGGACAGACACATTACATATCGTTGTTTCCACAACGATTATTTGGACAATTGTGCTGCCTCTAAAACTGTTTTGCAGATACGCAGCGGACCGGTCCCATAGGATTTGGCCAGGTGCTGAGACAACTCTGCAGCGGACTTGTCATCACCCTTGACCAGAGTCGCCCGGTTAGTGGGAAGCACCCACGCTATTCTACTTTGGCCTATCGCCCGGTTTGTGGGAAAGCACCAACGCTATTCTGATGTGACCTGTCGCCCGGCTTGTGGGA
>NC_134795.1:37184351-37214351 GCF_046742065.1 Oratosquilla oratoria | reverse complement strand
TCCTTTCTAGCCTCCTTCTTCTTCATTCGTTCTTCTTCTTCCTCTTCGAGTTCTTCTTCTTCTTCTTCTTCTTCTTCTTCTTCTTCTTCTTCTTCTTCTTCTTCTTCTTCTTCTTCTTCTTTGAGTTCTTCTTCTTCAAGTTCTTCTTCTTCGAGTTCTTCTTCTTCTTCGAGTTCTTCGAGTTCTTCTTCAAGTTCTTCTTCTTCGAGTTGTTGTTCTTCTTCCTCGAATTCTTCTTCGAGTTCTTCTTCGAGTATTTCTTCTTCGAGTCCTTCGAGTTGTTGTTGTTGTTGTTATTGTTGTTGTTGTTGTTCTTCTTCTTCTTCGAGTTCTTCTTCGAGTTCTTCTTCTTCGAGTTCTTCTTCTTCTTCTTCTAGTTCTTCTTCTTCTTCTTTTTCTTCTTTTTCTTCTTCTTCTTCTTCTTCTTCTTCTTCTTCTTCTTCTTCTTCTTCTTCTTCTTCTTCGAGTTCTTCTTCTTCTTCTTCTTCTTCTTCGAGTTCTTCTTCTTCTTCTTCTTCTTCTTCTTCTTCTTCTTCTTCTTCTTCTTCTTCTTCTTCTTCTTCTTCTTCTTCTTCTTCTTCGAGTTCTTCTTCGAGTTCTTCTTCTTCGAGTTCTTCTTCGAGTTCTTCGAGTTCTTCGAGTTCTTCGAGTTCTTCGAGGTCTTCTTCGAGTTCTTCGAGTTCTTCGAGTTCTTCTTCGAGTTCTTCGAGTTCTTCTTCGAGTTCTTCGAGTTCTTCTTCGAGTTCTTCTTCGAGTTCTTTCGAGTTCTGCTTCAAGTTCTTCGAGTTCTTCGAGTTCTTCTTCGAGTTCTTCTTCGAGTTCTTCTTCGAGTTATTCTTCTTCGAGTTCTTCTTCTTCGAGTTCTTCAAATTCTTCGAGTTCTTCTCTTTCGAGTTCTTCGAGTTCTTCTTTTTCGAGTTCTTTGAGTTCTTCTTTTTCGAGTTCTTCGAGTTCTTCTTTTTCGAGTTCTTCGAGTTCTTCGAGTTCTACTTCTTCTTCGAGTTCTTCTTTTTCTTCTTCTTCTTCTTCTTCTTCTTCTTCTTCTTCTTCTTCTTCTTCTTCTTCTTCTTCTTCTTCTTCTTCTTCTTCTTCTTCTTCTTCTTCGAGTTCTTGTTGTTGTTGTTGTTGTTGTTGTTGTTCTTCTTCTTCTTCTTCGAGTTCTTCTTCTTCTTCTTCTTCTTCGAGTTCTTCTTCTTCTTCTTCTTCGAGTTCTTCTTCTTTGAGTTCTTCTTCTTCGAGTTCTTCTTAGAGTTCTTCCTCGAGTTCTTCGAGTTCTTCTTCGAGTTCTTCGAGTTCTTCTTCGAGTTCTTCGAGTTCTTCGAGTTCTTCTTCGAGTTCTTCAAGTTTTTCTTCTTCGAGTTCTTCTTCTTCGAGTTCTTCTTCGAGTTCTTCTTCGAGTTCTTCTTCTTCGAGTTCTTCTTCTTCGAGTTCTTCTTCGAGTTCTTCTTCGAGTTCTTCTTCTTCGAGTTCTTCTTCAAGTTCTTCGAGTTCTTCTCTTTCGAGTTCTTCGAGTTCTTATTTTTCGAGTTCTTCGAGTTCTTCTTTTTTGAGTTCTTCGAGTTCTTCTTTTTCGAGTTCTTCGAGTTTTTCGAGTTCTTTGAGTTCTACATCTTCTTCGAGCTCTTCTTCTTCTTCTTCTTTTTATTCTTCGAGTTCTTGTTGTTGTTGTTGTTGTTCTTCTTCTTCTTCTTCTTCGAGTTCTTCGAGTTCTTCGAGTTCTTCTTCGAGTTCTTCTTCGAGTTCTTCGAGTTCTTCTTCAAGTTCTTCGAGTTCTTCGAGTTCTTCTTCTTCGAGTTCTTCTTCTTCTTCTTCGAGTTCTTCTTCGAGTTCTTCTTCTTCGAGTTCTTCTTCGAGTTCTTCTTCAAGTTCTTCGAGTTATTCTCTTTCGAGTTCTTCGAGTTCTTATTTTTCGAGTTCTTCGAGTTCTTCTTTTTCGAGTTCTTCGAGTTCTTCTTTTTCGAGTTCTTCGAGTTTTTCGAGTTCTTCGAGTTCTTCGAGTTCTACTTCTTCTTCGAGTTCTTCTTCTTCTTCTTCTTCTTCTTCTTCGAGTTCTTGTTGTTGTTGTTGTTGTTGTTGTTCTTCTTCTTCTTCTTCTTCTTCTTCTTCTTCTTCTTCTTCTTCTTCTTCTTCTTCTTCTTCTTCTTCTTCTTCTTCTTCTTCTTCGAGTTCTTCTTCTTCTTCTTCTTCTTCTTCTTCTTCTTCTTCTTCTTCTTCTTCTTCTTCTTCTTCTTCTTCTTCTTCTTCTTCTTCTTCTTCTTCGAGTTCTTCTTCGAGTTCTTCTTCTTCTTCTTCTTCGAGTTCTTCTTCGAGTTCTTCGAGTTCTTCTTCGAGTTCTTCGAGTTCTTCAAGTTCTTCGAGTTCTTCGAGTTCTTCGAGTTCTTCTTCGAGTTCTTCTTCGAGTTCTTCTTCGAGTTCTTCTTCGAGTTCTTCTTCGAGTTCTTCTTCTTCGAGTTCTTCTTCAAGTTCTTCGAGTTCTTCTCTTTCGAGTTCTTCGAGTTTTTCTTTTTCGAGTTCTTCGAGTTCTTCTTTTTTGAGTTCTTCGAGTTCTTTTTCGAGCTCTTCGAGTTCTTCGAGTTTTTCGAGTTGTTCTTCGAGTTCTTCGAGTTCTACTTCTTCTTCGAGTTCTTTTTTTTTCTTCTTCTTCTTCTTCTTCTTCTTCTTCTTCTTCTTCTTCTTCTTCTTCTTCTTCTTCTTCTTCTTCTTCTTCTTCTTCTTCTTCTTCTTCTTCTTCTTCTTCTTCTTCTTCTTCTTCTTCTTCTTCTTCTTCTTCTTCTTCTTCGAGTTCTTGTTGTTGTTGTATTTGTTCTTCTTCTTCTTCTTCTTCTTCGTCTTCTTCTTCGAGTTCTTCTTCTTCTTCTTCTTCTTCTTCTTCTTCTTCTTCTTCTTCTTCTTCTTCTTCTTCTTCTTCGAGTTCTTCTTCTTCGAGTTCTTCTTCTTCTTCTTTGAGTTCTTCTTCTTCTTCTTCTTCTTCTTCTTCTTCTTCTTCTTCTTCTTCTTCTTCTTCTTCTTCTTCTTCTTCTTCTTCTTCTTCTTCGAGTTCTTCTTCGAGTTCTTCTTCGAGTTCTTCTTATTCGAGGTCTTCTTCGAGTTCTTCGAGTTCTTCTTCGAGTTCTTCGAGTTCTTCTTCGAGTTCTTCGAGTTCTTCGAGTTCTTCGAGTTCTTCGAGTTCTTCGAGTTCTTCTTCGAGTTCTTCGAGTTCTTTTTCTTCTTCTTCTTCTTCTTCTTCTTCTTCTTCTTCTTCTAGTTCTTCGAGTTCTTCTTCGAGTTCTTCTTCTTCGAGTTCTTCTTCGAGTTCTTCTTCGAGTTCTTCTTCGAGTTCTTCTCTTTCGAGTTCTTCGAGTTCTTCTTTTTCGAGTTCTTCGAGTTCTTCTTTTTCGAGTTCTTCGAGTTCTTCTTTTTCGAGTTCTTCGAGTTCTTAGAGTTTTTCGAGTTCTTCGAGTTCTTCGAGTTCTACTTCTTCTTCTTCGAGTTCTTCGAGTTCTTCTTCTTCCTCTTCTTCGAGTTCTTCTTCTTCTTCTTCTTCTTCTTCTTCGAGTTCTTCGAGTTCTTCCTCTTCTTCTTCTTCGATTTCTTCGAATTCTTCTTCTTCGAGTTCTTCTTCACCGTAGTTGGCGGTGTAACCGATTTACCCCCAAATGCCTCTCGCCTCAGGAAAAAGAAATAATTGTAACAGAATCTTTTTATTTAGTATATGATTATTATTTTTCTTTTTTCGCATCCGACCTAGATATGGACCAAAAGGTCTCCTATCGGCATGCTCCGCCTTTGTAATCCTTCGAAAGGATTGGGGTGTTGAGATGGTGGAGAGACCTGTGGCCTTTTGGAGCACTGTCATTTTCTCTTATGAGTCACGATTCGCATTATTTTCTGATAGTGGAAGACTCTGTAGTCAAAAGTTTGACCTCAAAAGACTGCAGCCAACAGTGAAACAAGGAGGCATTTCATCAATGGTGTGGGGTGTAATTTGGAGTGATGGTCGATCAGAACTTGTGGAGTGTCAAGGAAATATCAATTCAGGCAAATATGTTTCTATATTAAAGGAAAGACTCATTCCAATATTCTCCAGTGGTAGAATGAGTAAAAATGTCTTCCTATTTATGGAAATGGAACTCCTTGTCACACTGCTCAAGCAACACAAAATGGGTCGAGCCAAAATGGGATCAGGAAACTTCCATGGCCAAATCAGTCCCCGAATATGAACCCTATTGAACACCTTTGGGGCATATTAGAGCGACAACTCCGCAATAAGAACAGGAAGCCACCTTTAAAGCCCGAACTCTTAGGATTACTATGGGAAACATGGCAAGAAATTCCTCAAGATGATATTCGTGAAGTAATCACTATCATGCCTAGAAGGGTCCTTGCATTGATAAAAGCAAAGGGGATATCAACCAAGTATTAGTTATTTACATTGTAACCCTTTATAAGCACGTTAATTGTATAAATTGCTTGTTTAATAAATTAAACGATTTCTCTTGGTGCCTATTCAATTCTGTCATGTCTGTGTATATACTAAGGAACAGGCAGACTGCCTCCATCAATAACATGGTGAAAGCCATCTTAGTGGGTCTTTATTGACTTGGTAAACTTGTAACCACCTCAAGGGAAGATCTTAGTGATAGTCTTAGTGGTGATATTGACGTCAGGCCCTGTCATCGTAGGGCCACCAGTTCGGGTCCTTTGTGTAACTCCCGAAGGCCACTCGTCTGGAATCCTCCTGAGGGTCTAAATGGCCTTTGAGCTTCGATCAAAGCCAAGGGAGACGCGACCAAGACGACCAATCAGATCTCACGGGACTCCTCTGAGCCTTCGAGGACAACCCCCACCCCTGTCTAGGTGCCGCCAGGTGATTTTATTGCATTCAGAGTTGAAGAAAGGATTAGGAAACACTTCTTCTGGCACTGGATGATGGTAGAGTGCCAAACGTTTTTTCACGAACTGATGATCAAACGTTGATTCATTTTCTTTTATTTATTCTTTCTTTATCTTATACTGATAGTTGCCATTCATCCTAAGAACAAATATTATCCTTCATTTGAAGAAAAAATAAAAATGAAGTAAGTCAACTAATAATAATAAAAAAAAAAGAGCAAGCGTAGATTGAAATTTCCTTAACAAGTCCTTGTAGTACAAATGTACAATAGACAAATTTTGTACACCGGGCTTGAACTAGCCCCGTCAACTCTCCTGAGAACCCAACACAGGTTCATTGAGTCAGCTGGCAGTCTGAGTAAGCTGTTAATCTGTTTCCTGCCTCTGTTTGACGTAGTCGATTCTATTCAGCTATGCACGGCCTCTCAAAGAAAGGCAGCTTCACACGTAAGGCTATGTAAGCTATGCTACTACGAGAGCTAAGTTATCTATACGAGATATGCTATCTACGCGAGCTATAAAATCTACGCGAGCTAAGCTATGCACGTGAGCTACACTATCTGTATGAGCTACGCTATGTACGCAAGCTATGCTATATCTACTCGAGTGACACCAGATACGCGAGCTACGCTATCCATACAAGCTACATGGCTGTGAATTTTCTCCTTGCGTGGCTCCACCTTGACGGAAATGGTGTACAATGACAGAATAGTCATTAAGAAGCAAAATGAAGACACTAAGGAGTCCTTGCGCGAATAATAATAATAATAATAATAATAATAATAATAATAATAATAATAATAAAAATAATAATAATAATAATAATAATAATAATGATAATGATAATGATGATAATGATAATGATAATAACAATAACAATAACAATAACAACAACAACAACAACAACAATTACACTGTGGAAATAATCCTTACCATACAATATTACAGACACTACAAGATAAGACTGAAGACCCATGAAAGGGTACTAAACACAATACACACCAGGAGAATTCCACACAAAGGCTAAATCGAGATGGATGTAACCCTTTCTTATCTACAATGGAACGTGGTTAAGGGGGGACTGAACACCTTAAAAAAAAAATATATATATGATCTTTCAACTTGAAACATTTCAGGTTTTGTTTAAAATATAAATAAAATATATTGTGAATCCAAGAACTTGCTACGTCTTGACGTCATAAAGTTATGACGTCATAACGTTTTTTTGACGTAATCGAATACGTACGTCGTATTTTTTGTACTACAGACTTCTGCTTTTTCATGGTAATACTTATAGATCCTATAAACACTTTCACGCCTGCTTTTTTAAAAATTCGCTATACGACGTGAGATATAGGTGTCGTAAGTATGGTCACTTACGTCACCCCTTTTTTCCGCGTTTTTTTCCACTTAGATGGAGCCCGTCGCTCTGTTTTTCAAGATATCTAAAAAAACAGGGTTGGAAATAAAGATATACCTATTATACACTACCAGAAGCATTTTCAGGCTGCTACAATTGATTAATTTTTTTTGGCATATTTTTAATTGCAAATATTTGTGGTTTTGAGATACGAGCGTTTAAAGTTTTCAGCATTGTATATCTCTGTTATTTATTGTGCGATTTTTATTATATTCACACATATTATATAATGTATATTGAATAAGTTGACAGTAAATATTTTCATATATATATATATATATATACATATCTACTATATATATTACATTAAAATCTATTTATTACTCGCCAAGCGGTGCTTTACATAACTGAAGATTTTGCGCTTTTGCCGGTTTAAAACCTCACTGCTGGGGTGTCATCACTTTGTCAAATCATTGCAGAGTGGTTTATTTTTACCAGCAATGAGCGCCTTCTATATGCTCAATGACAAAGGCGACCAAACGTGTTTTATCATCCTACACAGACGCGATCCCAGCCCCGTATTTTTCTCCTTCGCCAGCTAATTTCTCTTCCTCCTCCTGAATTTTCCTAATCTTCTTCTCTTCATCTGGAAGAAAGCACTTTGTCAGCTGTGTTGTCAGGTATGGTGGTATTTGGTGTTGCAGATGGTGTTGGCAGTGGAGGTGGTGATGGTGGTGACGCTCCTCCAAGCCTCTCACGCCTCGCCCTCATTCTAGCACTACTTTCATTCCACTTTTGGCTCCAGTTTTTCATCTTTTCTTTGGTTTTCCTCTTCATCGTGATACCGTTGATGATTGGACATCTAGTGAGTGTAGCAATGTCCAGGAAATAAGGCAAACAGTGGCACAGGAACACAATATCGCCACACTCAGTGACGTGTTGCATCAATCTACTCTGATTTTTTATGGGTAACTTAAGGGGCCCATACACGTTCAAAAAAAGCGTCAAAATTTTGCATAAAAATTTTGATATCAAAATTTTGATGCAAAATTTGAGTGTGTGTATGACGTTTTGATGTCAAAAAAAGATTTGAAGCAAAATTTTGATTGATCAAATCCGTTTGATAGTTTTTGACGAGTCGTCAAATTTTTGATGCGTGTGTGGGCTCCTGGCAAAATTTTGATCAAACTGTTTAGTTCGCAGGTGACTGACGAGGAGACAGGATCGCCATGTCTGTGAAGAAGGAGGCCGAAAAGAAAATTTTGATTGAAGTTTTAGGAGTGTATCGGACCTTGCCAGCCTTGTGGAGAATTAAGTCGGATGATTATAGCAATCGTGCTAAGAAAGCCGAGGCCTATGACATTCTACTTCAGAAATATCGTGAGCATTTTACTTCCGCCACATTAGAAGATCTGAAGAAAAGAATAGATAATCTGCAAACAAATTTTCGCAATGAACTTCGAAAAATGGACAAAAGTGCCAAATCAGGTGCCGGAACTGAAGACCTGTACGAGTCACGGGCGTGGTTCATGGAGGCTATGATGTTCTTAAAGAGACCAGGAGACTCCTGCCCAGTCGAGAAGCACCTTGTCCAATAGCGATGATAACGACACAAGCGCTGAACAAGGAACAATACAGGTTAGTTCATGATATGTTTTCTTTGACAATTGGGACTTATTCTAGTAATATTGCAAAAATTTACCAACACAAACATATTTTCGTTCAATGAAATGTTATCTTTTAGCTTCATTTTTCAGATATGTCAAAGTTCATATTTACCAATGCAGCTAATATTATGAAAGATATTATGTTAATCTATGCAAAATTTTACACTCTCACGTTAAGTAGTATAGATTATACCTTACCTTACCGTCGTGCCATATCCTCTTGGACTTCGGCAACCATGGAGCGCCACCGTTCACGGTCCCTAGTTACTTGTAACATCTGTGCTGGTTTGAGTTATTTTCCCGTCGCCCTCATCAGCCCGTCCATATACTTCTCCCTCTGCTTTCCTCTTGCTCTCCTTCCCTCCACCATTCCCGTCATCACCACCTCTTCCAACCCTTCCTTCCTCATTATATGCCCTAAGAATCGCAACTGTCTTTTCCTTATTGTTGTCATCAATTACCTATCTGTCTCCATTTCTCTCAATACTTCTTCATTTGTTTTCTTTGCTGTCCATGGTACTCTTAATACTCGTCTCCATATCCACATTTCTGCTGCTTCTAAGTTTTCCTGCAATTTTTTGCTGATTGTCCACGCTTCTGAACCATATAATAGTGTTGACCATATAAATGTTTTAACTGTTCTTCTCCTTATATCTGTAGACATTTTCTTGTTTGTTAAAACCCCTTTCATTTTCTGAAACGTGGTTTTAGCTATCGCTATCCTTGATTTTATTTCCTTTTCACATCTACAATCTTCTGTCAATACGCTTCCCAGGTACGAAAATTTGGTTACTTGTTCTATTCTTCTCCCTGCTATTTGTACTTGCACTCTTGATGGATCTGCTTTACTGGCCACTAGTATTTTAGTTTTCTCCATATTCACATTTAAACATTTCTCCTCACTAGCTCTTACGGTTACATTCAATAGATGTTGCAGTTTATCTTCTGAGTCAGCCACCAATACTGTGTCATCAGCATATCTGATATGATTTATATTAAATCCTCCAATTTTAATCCCTTCCATTCCCTCTAATTCCCTAAGGATCATCTCCCCATATAAATTAAATAAATCTGGAGACATAACACAGCCTTGACGCACTCTCCTCTTTATAGCTTGAAATACTGTGTCTTCCTCCCCGTACCCTCACCGCTGCTCTTTGCTTCCAATACAAATTTCTGATGATACTCATGTCTTTGCTATTTATATCCACTCTTTCCAAAATATTGATCAAATCCTCATGTCTTACCCTATCAAACGCCTTCTCGTAGTCAACAAAGCAAAGATATACATTTTGTTGTTTTTCTATCATCCTCTCCATAATCGTTCTTATTATAAAAATTGCATTTGCTGTTCCTTTCCCTTCTATGAAACTAAATTGCTCCCATGAAACTTGTTCTCTCACTTTATTTCTTATTCTATTTAAAACTATCCTTAATATAATTTTGGTTATTTGACTCATGATACTGACTGTGCGATGTTTACTACATTCCATTGTTCCGTTTATCTTTGGTAGTGGTATAAAAATCAAGTTACACATATGTTCCGTTATTGTACCCTTTTCGTAAATTAGGTTTATTAGACTAGTGAGTTTTCTTATTGCAAAATCCCCTAATGCCTCTAACATTTCAATCATCACACCATCCTCACCCATGGCTTTCCCTTTTTTCATTTTTTTCATTGCAAATTTCACTTCCTCTTCCATTATTTCTTCCCCATCTAGATATCTATAATTTTCCTCTTCTCCTTCTTGTCTGTCGTCCTCAAATATAGAGAACTTAATAGACAAATCAAAAAGAAGTGTATAGATGCCAAGGAGAGTTGGCTTGATGAACAATGTAGAGAAATTGAGGACCTTGAAAAAAGGGATTCTAAAATGATGTATGATAAGATTAGGGAAATTACCAAGAGAAAAGGGAATAATGGGGGGGCAATCAAAGATAGAGAAGGAAAGGTTTTAATGGACGAGGAGGATATCAAACATAGATGGGAGGAGTATGTAAGGGACCTGTTTGAGGACGACAGACAAGAAGGAGAAGAGGAAAATTATAGATATCTAGATGGGGAAGTATAGATTATATGAAGCGTAAATATCCAATGTATAAATTTAGCAAATGCAATAATTTAACACAATATTGACTAGGCTATCGAATGTGCTTATATTTGGGATGATAATAATTTTTAGTGTGGTAAATTCCCATTTTTTACAGTTACCTAATCTTTTACGCACCAATATTACACTGTTTGGAAAGGGAAAAGATACAATATATTAATTCACCTATGTATATTTACACAATATTTAATACAGTATTGTTGATAAATGTGTTTAGACTATTTATATTATTGCTAAGTATAACTACTTACTAATCATCTCGATAACCGATACATCGATTTAGAAAACGTTTATTGTAGATAACCTATAATCGAAAAACTATATTAAATAAATGCATACGGTCTGGTCGGCGACTTTATTTTGCGTTCCCTGAATTTGTGAGAGTCCAGCGTATCGAGCACGCATTAGCTGGCCTGAGTCAGTGGAACCCCTAAAATTCTGTTTGCACGAAATCATTACGCAATTTTGGCATCTTGCCAAGGAACACGTCCTTCTCTACAGAAGTATTGGTGGTAAGAATCTCGTACACCGCGTACTACTTCTCCAATGTTTCTACTTCTACACATCTCCAAACCTTCCAGCTGATGTTGACCTTCTCGCCAGTCCCCCGGTTGTACATTGTAATTTGCATCTTCCCAGTCCACATTTCCAGCCCTCAAGTAGCGTTTTGATTTCTTGCGGAGGAAATTATGCAGATAACAGCATGCTAGCGTTATCGTCGTGGCTTTTTCAGGGTCCAGTTGTATAGTGTTTCGAATTACACCAAACCTGGCGGACAGTATACCGAAAGCATTTTCTGATACGCGCCTCGCCCTGCTCAAGCGATAATTGAACACTCGCTGGTCATGATCTAAGTTGCCTCCGTACGGTTTCAGAATATTTTCTGACATTGCAAAGGGATCATCTGCGGCGAAAACGCATGGCATGTTTCTTCCGTTATGAACGATGGGCTGGCCATTGTACAAGCAAACCAGGGCATTCTCTCCAGCTGTCATGACATCCTCTTTCGACGCTCCAGAAGTGTTGAACGTTGCCAAAAGCCCGGAGAAATACGCACTGGAGTTCAGCTTCTTCAAAGCTGCTGATTTGCCAATTGAGTACAGTCTTGGCGTGGTATCACAACCCAGGAGTCCATGTGCCACAAGAAGCTTGTCACACACATGGCGTCCAAGTGTCTTTTGTACTTGCTCGATATTCCAACATCTTGCTTGCCTCCTTGACGTCAGCTTAGGCTCAGGTCGGAAGAACAGGTTGTGTGATATGGGCCCTGCACGACTACATAGGAGAACAAGAAGATCGGTGTCATCGCCAACTACCACGGTGTCCTTGGTGTTTGCACATGCAATGGTTGTCTCCACTATGAGGACATCTGCATCTGCCCTGGCATGAAGAAGATCGTTGTGCTGCCGTTGAAGGTCATCACTCAGTAGATTGATCAAGCTTTGTTTATTTGTTTGGTTGGCAAGGAAGTCATCTTTCTTCATAGTACATACCATGTCCTTTGTGAAGTTGACAAGGGGACTGTTGTGAGATCGAACGCGCCTGCTGTGCGCTACATCTTTGGTGGAGGGTGCGCTCACATATCCATCAAACACTATGACAGCGTTACCATACCTGTCTCCAACATATCGTATGTAGTGACTGGAGATTCCTTCATAGGTCTCGCCAAAATTCCAAGGAATTCTGTGTAGCAGTGCCCCACCATCCAGAACATATTGCACATTCTGTGGCAGCACTGTGTTGCGAACGGCAAGGGGGAGTTGTTTCCAAATGGCCTCGGCTAGCGCTGGCTTGTCGGCCTCAAGCAGGATATCAATGGTCTGAAACAGTGCTGGTGGGTAACTGCATAGTTCGTACTTGAAGACATCAGTGAGGTCATCACAGCGTGATCCTGCCGTACTCAGACGTTGGAACAACAGTTGTGGATCTATCAGAACAGATTCTTTGCCACTTTTCACTGATGAACGTGTGTCTAAAGTCACAACCTGATTTTTTTCATGAACGTGTGATCAAGAACCTTTTTGCCAACCATTCCATCTAAGATCTTCCTGCCCACTGACGCTGCTTGGTCACCATTGACCGAATCTCCAGCTGTGATGCCAGTGTCAATGCTTTGCAGAGTTGGATCGTTTCCAAAGGGATCCTTTGATGACAGGTAGCCAATGAGTTTGTGCGTGTCATCTGTGTCCCGTGCTTGTCGAGCTGCTCTTTGTTCTTTGTGCTGGTCACTGGTCCCATACTTCACTGATGTGTAGTCTTGCAAGGCCATGTTGACCTCTGCACATATGGGGGTGGACAGCAGCCACGTGATCCTTTGCGACTCGCTCATGCCATGACCCCTTGTCAGTCCCCCTGTGGTTTTTACACTTCTCATGAGCACTTGCTCGATCAGAAGATCTGTGGACAAGCCGGCCCAGTACCGATCTGAGCGCCGCACTACGTGATATACATTCTGGAACTGGTGGTGGACCTCGGGATGCTGAATAGACAGTTGTGCCAGTCGCTGTAGGTAGACGTAAATAGATTTAGTATAGAGATTGTGGCCTGCAGCTGCCAGGTAGGGCAACATGTCGTGCAAAGCGTGCACGTGCAGACGCCAGTCACCAGTGCGTTCCGACCTCAGGGATGTCCTCAATATGTCAATCATGTCCATGTATTGCAGCCATAGCTGTGCAGTACGCAGATCCTTCATCGATTGTCGGGCAACATTCAAGATGTCACGAACAGAGTCCAGAACCGGAGCTGAAAGGATATCTTCAGTGGAACACTCACCCTTCATCAATGAATCATACAGGTCTCGCAGCTCACACAGGTCAATTGGTCCAACTCCCACACTTTGCGACCCTGACTCGGTATCATGTGGATCCATAGCTGCCTGTGCATCATCTATGCTTTGCATTATCTCGTCTCACTTGGTTCGTCATCTCCTACAGTGCCCTGAGGACCATCATCCTTAGCCTGTGAACAAGTAGGCACTAGCGTACCAAGTATTCTTTCTGCGAGGAGAGTGTTCAGTGCTGCATCAACCAAGCCCACGGATAGCTCGGTCATATGCCTTGCCAGACAGCATGTGCGTTACAGTGTTCTCGGCATACACCAGTTCCAGAACAGAGCGCAGTCCAGATCCTGACATGATATTTCCAATACTCCCCAAGAAGCTCATCAACGTGTGGAAGCCCCCCATGCGCAGTACAATCTTACGCAAGTCACTGCCCTCCGATTGACTTTCGATGATGGTAAGCGCCTTCCACCAAAGTGGTTGGTCAAATGTGATGATGACCTTTGCGTTGTACTGTTTGGCGTGCTCAGATAGAAATGTCAATGTTGAATAGATGCAAGTTGGATCACTGCTGTTCATGGGAAGCAGGAAGACTGTAGACTGACCTGGATGTACACCAGTGTGCACGGCTTGCATCATGCCAGACCATGCTGGTCGTGGTGAGCGCAATGTGAGGGACAGCTTCCAGAGGAGGTCAAGGTTGGTAGATCTGTCCTTTTCCATCTCATCTTGTAGAACCTCATACCTCAGAGTATCTATCCCATCGCAAGGTGATGTCAGATGTCGGATGTTTATTCGGCCCACAGCTACAACATCCTTCAGTGTCACAGACACACGTGGTACTCTTGTTGATGTCCGGGTACCTGGAGTGACAGACGCAATCATTCCCATCCCGTGGAATGTGTTGAGGCCATCTTTTGTACGGATGTTGTGATCGACATTGTCCGCCATATATTGGATGACCTGCTCTGGCCGGTAGTTTGGTATGTCTGTCCCTTGTACAACTGCTGCACTCCGTTCATACCTTTGTATCTCACGATAAGAACTGCAATATCCGTGGGCATGAAGCGTGTCGATCAAGAACTTTGATGCAAAATGATGGTGCATCTGTACATCCAGTCCTATCTGTAAGGGTGCCAGCAGCACTCGGGGCCGAATTGCCTGCATGATAGCTTGCCCTAGAGAACCGACTTTTCTATCAGCATCTCGGCCCACAAAGAGTGTTTGAAGAAGGAGTTTTAGTCATTCAGGTAGGAACGACATGGCTTCTTATGTTGAGGACATTTCAGTTGTACATGGGTACATATCTATCGACTGTTGTACGGATTTCACATCACTTTTGATCAGTTTTGCTGCCGTCTTAATCAGTCTCATCTTCTCAGCTTCAGATGATGTCTCCTTTGGCCTTTAATGGAATTCGTGAATGATCGCAGAGGCCCTGTGGCGAAAGGTCACAACATTCTCTTTGCCATTTATTTCTGCGATGGTGATATCCTGACCAAAGTGCTTTTGGATACATTCCTTCATGTAGGTGAATCCATAAGGTGTGCAATCAGTTCCAAGAAGAAATTCCCCCATTTTCTCTATGAGATCCGGTATCGTTGTCTGTTCCTCGTCATTGGCTTTGAGGTACTCTACGACTTTTATGAATGCATCATTCCGTGTGTCATCAGCCGGCCTACCATACTTAGGCCGCTTGCTTGGCACTGTAAGGAACTAGCGTGGAATCTGCTTCCTAGTTCTGAAGTTTATGCTACATGTATTATGATAGACTGCGTCAGCGGCATGCAAGTCCTGGACGAATTCTACTCGAACCTTTACTGTCTCTGACCATGCATCATTGCGTTCAACACAGCTCTCTGTAACCTTCCTCTGGAAGTCCATTGTTCGGACTGGTATAAGTTTATGCGTTTTTTGTCTGCCCTGGTACTTGTGTGGTGTTCCACAGAACAGTGTTCGCTGTAGTTAAACGCAGAACTGGCAGATCGACGCGCACGCACAGACTGAGTGCCGCTGAAACCACAAGTACAGTCATATCCCCGTTTTCTGATGTCTCGCTCAATAGACAATTGGGAGCAGAAGTCCTTCCTGCATTTGGTGTGTACAACTTGTCCAGGTGCGACACTGATATTATTCCATCACACCCCTTGGCACCTAATTTCGTGGTTTGTTTGCCGTTGCCGAGAGACTCGCTGCAGAAAACGTAATCGTCCATGCTACTGGTTAACCTGAAAAGAAAATAACAAAAGGCTATTAGACGTTAATCATCTCAATTTATTTATTTGATAATCAAAATTTTTGACATCTTTTGAGAAATGTGAAAGAAATAACAAAAGCACTGTTATAAAAAAAAAAATGTCATTTCTATTAGCGTATTTTCGTGCATAACTTTCAAAAAGTGGTTGCTCGAAATGAATGTGTTCCAAAGCCTCGAATTTCCTTGACTTTTACTATGTTATTACATGAGTCAAAAGAAGCAAAAATGCCAAGTTTCATTACTATTGCACTCAGGTACCTGACGTCTGGAAATTCCTATGAAGACTTGAAATTTCCGACAGCAAGATCTCCGCAAGCGATTGGAAAGTTGGTTATTGAAACCTGCGAGGCCATCATCCTTTGTCTGGAGCGTCAGCAGACTATAAAGGTAAGGTCGTAAATAAATTAAAAGCATGTACTTTTTGTTAAACTTTATTATTATACCAAAGCAATGAAAATCAAAATAAACTGAGAACACGTACTATCTGTCAAATTTTATTATTATAACAAAGTTATGAACATAAAAATAAACTGACAACACAGACCTTAGTCTGATATACAATCACGAAATCAGTGAATAATTGAACCGGAAACTGTTAGAACATACTGTACATGAACAAGATATATCAATCTTGACAATCCAACACTTGTAAGCGTCAAGGGGTAGGACTGAAGTTACCAAAATACTGGGAGAGGTTGCTTCCGTTATTAGGGGATTCAGTTGCCACTTGCGAGAAATGCCCGCCCTGGTAATTGTTCATGAAAGAAGGTGCAGAGTCAGACTGAACTTGGTAGTGGCCAACAGAAATACATGGGGTACTGCATCGACTGCTGGATGGGGTTGTGGTGTTGCCATTGATTTGCATCGAGCTTCAAACAATATGTCGTTTATGGCTTTCTTCGCAAACAGCTCTTGTGTGGCATCCAAACATTTCAGTTCATGCGCCCATGTCTTTGCTTGGCTCAGGTACCGGTCCTCCGGCTCAGTTAACCGTGCTTTTGCCAATGACAGGAGTTCCGCTTTCTCGGCTTCCGTGACTGGCTTGCGTTTTCTGCCGAGAGATACGGACGGACTGGAGGATGACTGCTTCGTCGGCATGGGCAGTGGGCGTGTAATCGCTGGAAGTGACCCCTCACAGTTTTCGCTTTCTCTTTCTTTAGTACCGTCTCCTGAGTCATCTCCATCCTGGAACAGAATCAACAACAACAACAACAACAAATAGAAAAAATTACTCTTGCGAGTACAGATCCACACCTCATTGCCACCCTATCATATTACGTTTTTCTACACTTTGTCCTTCTGTGACCTTGACCTTTGACCCCTTGACCTGAATTTACACACATTTCCAGAACTTCCCAAGTCCTACCACTGTGTAAAGTTTTCAGTAACAACCCTTAATTTCTTTTTCAGATGCCGAAAACACCAGAAGAATGGATTATGACGAGTGACGCCTTCAAGTCAGCCTGGCATTTTCCTAACTGTTTAGGTGCTATAGACGGTAAGCACATTCCGATTAAAAAACCAGTCAAGTCTGGATCATTTTACTTCAACTACAAAAAGTTCTTCTGCCAGAAGGTTTCAACAAGCACTGTCAGAGTTGAGCCTCGTACCCTGCCCCCTACATCAGCATCTGCAAAGCAACATTGCCTACGGGTGTATATTCAGGTTCAGCAGTGGCAAGGAGTTGGCATGGATGCCAATGGTTGGGGATGGGCTATCCGTGACGAGAGAATGGTTCCCGTTATGACCGAGATGAAGCCTGCTCCAGATTACCTGATAGATGCAATCCACTGTGGCTGCAATACAGACTGCAGCACCCGACGATGCAGCTGTCGCAAGTACAACCTGGAATGCTCTTCCGCCTGCAGTGAATGCAAAGGACTTCACTGTTCTAATGTGACCTTGCCAGAACCAGAAAGTGATCCAGAAGAAGAATGCGCTCTTGCTGGTCCTGAAGATGAATAAACATTTGTCAATGTGGTCTGGTACATGGAGATGTCTTGGCAACATGATTAGACTTGACTCTCAGTTCATTCAACTCTTGATCCTTGGCCATGGTCATCTTAATTTAGCTAAGGTGAATACCGGTGTCGAAATGTAACATGTATACAGTTGTTTGTCTAGAGTATACACTGAAAATTTTATGCAGATTTTCTCTTAAAACCTCTTAACGATTGCAAAATTTGGGAATGTTCCAATGCTTCGATTTTCCTTGATTTTTAGTATGTCATTCTCCACTAAATTTGACATTGAAATATGCATGTTTCATTACTATTGCAATTTGTGGTGGGTTCGACCCAAAAATGGCGTAGAATGATTGGCCTATATGGATGGACGCATGACGGTGTCTCCTTTCCTTATCAATGGCTCGACAAGGCCGAGTAACTCATCGACCGATGGCGCATCCATTCGAAGGAAGTTACGGAAGTCCTCTGGTTCGTTAGCACGTAATTCTTGGAGGAGGTTGACGTGTCCGTAGGTTTCCCGTTTTAAAAACCAGTCTTTTGACCATTTCCGACGTTTACCAGGAGGTTTATCAGAGTCCAATGCGAACACTAGTGCTATGGCCACTGATGCATCCATGTCGAAGATTTTGACTATACTGAATTTTGATGGGAAAAACGCCTAAACGTGTGTGGGCAATTATGCATCAAAATTTTATATCGAAGTTACACGTCAAAATTTTGATGCAAAATTTTGACGCTTTTTTTGAACGTGTATGGGCCCTTTAGGCTTGAAGCGTGCTGTGCAAACCACACGAAAGAGGAAGTCACGCTGATGCCAGACGTACAAAACTATAGCCGTTTCATGGAATTAGACAAGCGAAAACAAGACATATTTATAGCTATTTAGGGCCTATTCTTGCGTGAGCCATTTAAATTGACACGTTTCCCGGGCCCTTGAAACTCCCTCCATTACACTGGAGAGGAAAAAGTTGTTCATATTTTGTTTTTATTTATGTATTTTATTTGTTATTTACATTATTACAGTTTTTATTTATTAATTTATTAATATTATGATTTTTTTCGCATCCGACCTAGATATGGACGAAAAGATCTCTTGTCGGCATGCTCCGCCCTTGTAATCCTTTGTAATCCTTTTAGGATGTTTATATTATTCAAATATGCCCATATCTAAAATTCGATTTTTGGATGAAAACTTCATGATTCTAGGTGTTCAGTTCCTCTTTAAGGCCGGGAGTTTACGCCGGGAAACATTTGATTACGGTTTTTTACCCAGTGACTTTGATATTTTCCCTAATGGGGACGGAATAGTGGGGAAAGAGGTTTATCATCACGAAAGGGGTGGGGTGGACCGAACGCGCCACAGCGGTGACCAGACTCTTCATTAGGCAACGTGGGTAAAGCCTTAATGAGAGGAGGATTAAGTAAATAGAACAGAACCATGTGGGGGGGGGGGAGGGCGTCCGTAGGTCTCATGTGAGCACATACTCGTAAACACACACACACACGCACATACACAAACTCTCTCTCTCTCTCTCTCTCACACACACACACACACACACACACATACACACACACACACACACACACACACACACACACACACACACACACACACACACACACTCTCTCTCTCTCTCTCTCTCACACACACACACACACACACACACACACACACACACACACACACACACACACACACACACACACACACACACACACACACACACACACACGACTCGGTGGCGTAGTTGGTAGAGCGCTGAATTGCCACCATAGTGGCCCGCAGTTCTTGGTTCGAATCCTGCCCAGGGCCGAAATTTTTTCGATACCGCTGCGCTTCGGGTCGTTACTCTGACTCTCGTGGGCGGGGAGTTGGGGGTGTGTGTGTGTGCAAGGTCATAGCATTACCCATAGATCGGACCTACGAGCTCTGAGCTCTCTTCCAGGAGGGAAACTGCTGTCGATCACGAGTCCAACACGTGATCCAAAGACCAAGTGAATACACACAGGGCCGAAATTATTTCGGTATCGCTGTGCCTCGGGTCGTTACTCTGACTCTCGTGGGCGGGGAGTTGTGTGTGTGTGTGTGTGTGTGTGTGTGAAAGGTCATAGCATTACCCATAGATCGGTCATACGAGCTCTGAGCTCTCTTCCGGGAGGGAAATACCTGTCGATCACGAGTCCAACACGTGATCCAAAGACCAAGGTGAATACACACACACACACACACACACACACACACACACACACACACACACACACACACACACACACACACACACACACACACACACATATACTGTACACGCACACATACACGCACACACACAAACACACATACACACAAACACACACACACACACACACACACACACACACACACACACACACACACACACACACACACACACACACACACACACACACACACACACACACACACACACACACACACACACACATACACACACATACGGTGCGAACTCTGAGCTCTTGTCTGGGAGGTTAATGACTATCGATCGCGAGTCCAGCGCGTGATTCGAGACCATGGTGAATCACACACACACACACACACACACTCTGGCCTGCCACTACGGAGGTCCGGGTTCGATCCTCGCCCGGGGCTGAAATAATATCAGTATCGCAGCGCTGAGGGGTGTTACTCCAACTCTCGTGGGCGGGGAGTTGGGGGTGTGTGTGTGTGTGCAAGGTCATAGCATTACCCATAGATCGGACCTACGAGCTCTGAGCTCTCTTCCAGGAGGGAAATAGCTGTCGATCACGAGTCCAACACGTGATCCAAAGACCAAGTGAACACACACACACACACACACACACACACACACACACACACACACACACACACACACACAGAAATGGGAAGTGGACTTTAATACTAAGAAGTGTAGCATAATGTAGTTTGGAAAAAGCAAAAACAGAATATCAGGAAAATATACAATTGGAACCAAAGAGGTAAAGAAGGCAGGGTCGGAAAACGATTTGGGGGTAATTATCACAAACGACTTGTCCTATGACAAACAGATTAACAAAATTGTCGAGGAGGCTTACAACTTGCTAAGATCAATAAAAGTGGCATTTGCATACTTGGACGAAGACATGATAAAAAAAATATTGGTTACATAAGGCCTAGACTAGAGTATGCGGCGACATTGTGGTCACCCAGTACCAAAAAGAATATAAAGAAAATAGAAAGAATCCAGATAGCAGCAACAAAAATGGCACCTGCACTTGCAAACCTATCATATGAAGAGAGATTGGCTAAACTGGAGTTACCGACGCTGGAGCAAAGAAGAGAGAGAGGTGACCTACTGACCATCTACAGAATCATGAAAGGCACAGAGATACTCGATAGAGAGGACTTACTAAACTGGGACAAGAGAAACACAAGAGGACATGAAAAAAAAAACCCAGCTATAGAAGAGAACTGAAGAAAAACAGTTTTCCACATAGAGTAGTGGACACTTGGAACAAACTGGATAATGAAATATTATGCGCAAAAACCATTCATGAGTTTAAAAGCAAACTAGACACTGCGAGATACAAAGGCGGGACACCACGAGCATAGCTCCTCTTCCCGCAAAATACAACCAGGTAAATACAACTTGGTAAATACACACACGACTCGGTGGCGCGGTTGGTAGAATCTCAGACTGTCAGCACGGGGGTGCCGACGGTACCTGGTTCGAATCCTGCCCAGGGCTGAAATTGTTTCAGTATCGCTGCGCTTCGAGTCGTTACTCCAACTCTCGTGGGCGGGGAGTTGGGTGTGTGTGTGCGTGTAAGGTCATAGCATTACCCATAGATCGGTCATAAGAGCTCCGAGCTTTCTTCCGGGAGGGAAATAGCTGTCGATCACGAATCCAACACGTGATCCAAAGACCAAGGTGAATCACACACACAGTCACACGCGGATACATACGTACGTACATACTGTTACAAATTGGAGGAGAAAAGGGTCGTCACTGTTATAAATTGGAACATTGGAGAAAATACTTAAATTTAATTTATTTTTATTAAATTTCAGGTTCTGAAAAGTGAGTTTCGTTTTTAAATTTCATTTACATAACAAAACCCTTATGTAACAGAATTTTTTTTATCAGAGTTTAAGTGTTTAATTTTAATACAACTTAAACCCAGAAGACAAGGAAATCACGTGAGATAAAAAAAAAAAAAAGGAAAAGAAAAGAAAACAACAAATATCACGCACGGGAAACTAAAGGTGGTAAAAGCCTATTTGACACACCGGCATTTAAAAACCCAAAAGGTGACCTACAACTCTTAGAAAAAAAAAAAAAAAAAAAAAAAAAAAAAAAAAAAAAAACATACACAGGACGTACGTGGAAAACAAAAAGGTGGAGGAAACAGATTAAAAAGGTCACCCACGAGAACAATTGGCAAAAGCCCGTATGACACACCAATTCAAAAATCCCAAAAGGTGAACCAACACATCTAATAAAAGCCCCGCACCATACACAGGACGTAATGGGAAAAACAAAAAGGTGGAGGAAACAGATTAAAAAGGTCACCTACGAGAACAATTGACAAAAGCCCGTATGACACACCAATTGAAAAATCCCAAAAGGATGAACCAACAATCCTAACAAAAACCTCGCACCAGACATAGGATGTATTTCCTATAAAAACCACTCCGTTCTGTCTCCGACGAGGAGACAGAACGGCCGGCTCTCGACTCAAACGAGATGAGGAAAAGAAAAGCAAGTGAGAGGGATTTGACCCTCTCTTTTAAAGGGCTCGTAAATTGTCCTGATGGGTTACTGGAGCCAAAAGGCCGAAGGATACTGCAAAAGGAATTTTTTCCTATACCACTCTAAAGGACAGCTTAGTAGCCTAACCACTTGCACAACCTTAAATTATACACACAAGAATATTATGCACGTAATAATAAAAACCTTAATACTGACACAAAGAAAATAAAAAGGACAATAAGATAATTATCCGGCAACTCGACATGCGCAGAGCACATGTCCAGCTAGTCTGCCGGCTATTGAAAATGTAACCATACGAATATCCTTTAAATACAATACAAAAATTCGAGTACGTCTCAGCGTACTGACATATGGTAACTGTGTTACAAAAACGAGTTCTTGGAAATCTGGTTACATTACATCAAATGAATAAGTACATACACTACAAAAAAAAAAAAAAAAGCAACTTGTCAAATCTGCGCCTCAATGCTAACGTTCGTGGCATACTTGACCTGAGGGCAAGGGTAACAAAGACCACCGCTGGCTGATCTGACCATGTTGACCTATTGAATGTGTGTCAATTGGTCTACACAGCTGGCTGATAAGGGGGGGGGGGATGAAAACTGGGTGCTTCCCAACAACTTACGACCACCACGAGAAAGAAAGAAAACACGTGAACATTGGATACTTAACAATACATACATACATACATACATACATGCATGCATACATACATACATACATACATACATACATACATACATACATACATACATACATACATACGAGATCCAACGCAAAGGACTTCTTCCATCTCTACAGAAAAAAGGATAGGTCCAAAAACAACGAAGACTTATGTTAGATTAGGAGGAATAAATGAATGAGGCGTTTTACAAATATTTTCTCACTGTATTTACAAAGTAAAAGGTAAGGATGTTTTTTGGGCATTTATGGATCTGGAAAAGGCTTATGACATGGTAAACAGGGAGGCACAGTGGGAGGTATTGCAGATATATGGGATAGGAGGAAAGCTTTTAGGAGCTGTCAAAATTTTTTGCGAAAGTTGTAGAGCGTGTGTCAGGGTTAGAAATGGAGAGACTGAGTGGTTTGAAGTAAAGGTGGAACTTTGTCAGGGATGTGTTTTGTTGCCCCGGCTGTTCAATTTATACATGGATGGGGTGGTGCGAGAGGTAAATGCAAGGGTAGTGGGCTAGGGATTGGAGATTGTTAAAGAAAATGGAGAAAAGTGGGAAATAATCTAGTTGTTTTTTGCGGATGACACTGCGCCTGTAGCAGGATCAGAGGAGGGACTGAAGAAGTTAGAGACAGAGTTTGGGAAGGTGTGCGAAAGAAGGAAGTTGAAGATAAATGTGGGTAAAAGTAAGGTGACGAGATGTACATGGGGTGAAAGTGGCAGCAGACTGGAAGTGAGTACTAATTGAGAGAGACTGGAGGAAGTGAATAGTTTTAGATACTTGGGTGTGAATGTGACAGGAAAGGGAGGAGTGGGGGTGGAGGTAGAATATAGGTTGAGAGAAGCGAGCAAATACCTTGGTGGATTAAAAAGTGTAATGAGAAATAGACATTTGGGAATGGATGCTAAGAGGAGATTGTATGAAGGAGTTATTGTGCTGACATCATTATATGGGTCAGAAACATGGAACATATGAGATGAAGAGAGAAGGAGTTTGAATGTGTTTGAGATGAGGTGTCTGAGAAGTATGATAGGGGTTACAAGGCTAGATAAAAATGAGGAGGTGAGGAGGAGAACAGGGGTGGAAAGGGGGTTGGGAGATAGGGTTGATGAAAGAGTATTAGGATGGTTTGGACACATGGAAAGAATGAGTGAAGAATGATTAGTAAAAGAAGTGTGGAAGGCGGATGTGGAAGGAGTGAATATGAGGGGGCGTCCTAGGATGAGATGGATGGATGGGGTGAAAGGGGCTTTACAAAAGAGAGGAATGTCTGTTGAGGAAGGACGGGAGAGGACAGAAGACAAGGGTGAATGGGGGAATGGTTGTATATGGATAATGCTGTGATGAATGAGGTGGAATGGGCGGGGGATGGGGGTGAGGGAGTATGTGTGAGAAAAAAATTGACGCAGCCCGAAGGGATTTCTTCTCGTCTTCTCCTTTTCTGCGTGAGGGGACGGAGAGGGGGGGTCATTGATTTAATGAAGCGGACTTACTGTGGATGTGCTGTGTCTTGTGACACTGCTTCTGACCCTGGGCAGTGAGCGAGATGCAGGGATGACCCGTCATCCAGGAGGTACCAAGATAAGAGGGAGGGAAGAGGGTGGAGGTGAATGGAGTGTGATAGGGATGGAATGGGTGGGAGTAGTTTTTATGCCTTTGTTTTTGGCTACCTCCCGTGTAAGGGGAAAAGCCTTTGGTATATATATACATACATATATATATATATATATATATATATATATATATATATATACACATACATATATATATATACATATATATATACATATACGTATATATATATATATATATATATATATATATATATTTAAGATTATTTCAGACAAATGAGAGAGAATGCGGGTGGGGAAGGGCAAACGAAGATGTGTTAGGAATAGAGTTTATTGCCCTAACGTTGCGACCAACTTGGTCTTCTTCAGAAGAAGACCAAGTTGGTCGCAACGTTAGGGCAATAAACTCTATTCCTAACACATCTTCGTTTGCCCTTCCCCACCCACATTCTCTCTCATATATATATATATATATATATATATATATATACACATATATATATATATATATATGCAGACAAACCACTGGGAAAATGAAAGAGATGAGACCGAGCGCTTTCGTCTATTCAGACATTTTCAAGGTATAGATACATAAAGGAGACAAGTATATATACTCAGAAGGTTAAGGTGGATCTCTCCCAGTGCCATATTGGCTCAAGTGTCCGTACATTTGGTTTACAATTTTTGTTATGATAAATTCATCCAATTTGTATAATCCTTGACTTAAATTTAAATTATTAACAAATGTATTCTTGATCAGACTGGATTCTATGATGTTTCTATTCAAATAAGAATTACTTTTGACAATTACTTTAGCTTCATTCCAATTGATACAATGGTTAAAATCCCTAAGATGGACAAATAACGCGTTGGACGTTTGACCACTTCTAACGCTATATTTGTGTTGCTTTATTCTAACATTTAATTCCTTTCCAGTCTGACCAATATAGCATTTGTTGCAATCTTTACATGGAATTTTATATACACAGCCTTCCTTATTTTCAGGGGAATTTTTAATCAAAAGACTTTTGACTGTGTTGGAGTTCCTAAAAATGGTTTGGATGTTGAAATTCTTAAGAATATGCGGCAATTTAATTAAGTTGTCATGATACGGAAGAACGAGAAGATTTTTAGAATTAAATTTTTCTTTAGTTTTGTCATCAAAATAAGACTTTTTAACCATTTTTTGAGAAATTTCAATTAGATGATTTGGATACTTTAATTTTAAAGCTATGTCATTTATTCTTGAGAATTCATCATCCAAAAACTCCGGACTACAAATCCGATAAGCACGAAGGTACATTGAAGATAACACAGATGCTTTGGTCCTGTAATGATGAGAAGAGTAAAAATGAACATATGAAAGAACATTGGTGGGTTTCCTATAAACATCAAATTTGAAAGACCTTTCGTTTCTGTATATCAATACATCAAGGAAAGGTAATTGATTATTTTGTTCTATTTCCATGGTAAAATTGATTGAAGGGACTAAGGCGTTAAGTTGTGACAAGAAAGTTGACGGGTCAGCATTAACAGGCCAAATGCTGACCCGTCAACTTTCACTGGGAGAGATCCACTTTAACCTTCTGAGTATATATACTTGTCTCTTTTATGTATCTATACCTTGAAAATGTCTGAATAGACGAAAGCGCTCGGTCTCATCTCTTTCATTTTCCCAGTGGTTTGTCTGCATACTAGTATCACGCGTTCAAGTGATTTCTTCTGCATATATATATATATATATATATATATATATATATATATATATGTATATATATATATATATATATATATATATATATATATATATAAATATATGACGTAAGCGGAATAGGAAACACAGGAGTCCTAGTCTTGAGTTTATTCCTGATTAGTTTCGCAGGAATAAACTCAAGACTAAGACTCCTGTGTTTCCTATTCCGCTTACGTCAACCTGTCAGAATGTCTCAACATATATATATATATATATATGTATTTACAAAGGAGAGGTTAGATATGGTACCTGACTGCGACCCGATCTTCAGTGGGGACGAGGGAAGTAGACTTACTAAAACCAGCATTAGAAAGCCAGAAGTAGTCAGATTGATTGACATAAAGCTAAATTTTTTTCGAGAGTGCTAAATGAGTGTAATTTTGAAATGTGCGACCAGTTAACAGAAATATTTATTAAGTCTGTAGACATTGGTTATGTTCCTATTTCTTAGGGGCAGGCAAACGTTGTTCCTGTTTTAAAATAAGGTGACAGATCGTCTATGCACATTTACAGGCCAATCAGTTTGACGTCGGTTATAGGTAAAATGCTTGAATCAGTAATTAATAGCTAATAAAATCAGAGATCACATCGAGAGACATAATATGATTCGTGACTCTCAGCATGGATTCACCAAGTGTAATTCATGTGTAACTAATCTTCTATTTCTTTATACTAATGTATAAAAGGCGTCAGATAACAATAATAATTGCGATGTAATTTACCTTGACTTTAGTAAAGCGTTCGACAAGGTGCACTACTAGAGACTACTAAATAAAGTCAAAGCCCATGGCATAGGAGGAAAAGTGTTTGAATGGATTAGATCATGAGCCAGTAACAGAAAACAGCAGGTCACCATAAACGGTGTAAAATCCAAATGGAGGAGTGCTACTAGTGGAGTTCCCCAGGGGTTCGGTTTTGGGTCCCTTATTGTTCATTATGTATATAAACGACTTGGGCAATAGGTTTAGTAGTGATGCTAGTAAGTTTGCGGACGACACTAAAATAGGACGCCAAATTAGGTCAGGAGAGAACGCCGAGATATTGCTGGAAGATCTTAATTAATTGTTCACATGGTCGGTGAAATAACAAATGGACCTCAATATCTCAAAGTGGAGTGTATTAAACCCGGAGGAAACTAAGTGCGAAAAAGATTTGAGAGTTTTTATGAATCCTGACCTTAAATTCAGGAAACAGTACATTTGCGCCAGGAATAGAGCTAACAGAGCATTAGGTTTCATTGCTAGACCTGTTACGAATAAAAATACAGAGGTAATTATCAACCTCTACCTGGCGTTAGACCCATCCTTGACTGTGCAGTACAGTAATGGAGTTAAATTAAACAAATTTAGATTTAAGAAGGAAACAGACAAGAGGTGGTTTACCAATAGAGTAGTCAACGAATGGAATGGACTTAGTAGCCGTACATAGAACGCTGAAAATATTAGTTGTTTTAAGAAAAGGTTAGACAACTTTATAGATGGGGATGATAGATGGTAATAGGCATGGAACAGCCTAGTGTAGTCCTTATGGTCTCTTGAAGTATCCTTCATTCTTATGTACTTATGATCTTATACATGCATACATACAAGTACATTCATATGTACATACATCCATCCATCCATCCATCCATCCATCCATCCATCCATCCATTCATCCATCCATCCATCCATCCATCCATCCATCCATCCATCCATCCATCCATCCATCCATACATACATACATACATACATACATACATACATACATACATACACACACACACACACATACACACACATACATTCTCTCTTTCCTCCCAGATATCTGTTGGTTTATTTGTGCGAATGTTGCTCCTGAGGCATATTTGAGGTCAATGAGGTGTTTGTGGAGACGACGGTGGATTCAACATAAGCTTTTTTTAAATCTATTTTATTTTCCTAATTATGATTCATACAAGCTTATTCTCATCTAGCCTCATTGCGCATCAAAAGATTTTAATTTTTGTTGCGTTGCTTTCCTCGTATTCTATCGCAGACAAGACGATCTTGTATGGTGTTTTCCAAAAAATAAAACAACGTGATGCAAAATGATCCAGATATTTTCGTTCACTTATGGCGAGATCTTGCAACTCCGCCGAGAAAGCGCACCCGGTTACTCACGGTGCTGAGTTGCCAGATGTCACGAGATGACGATGAAGACCGAAACATACAGGGAAGGATCTTTTCTCTTTTGCATATTACCCATATGAGTCGTGGGAAGTTTTAGAAACTTTCTCTCTAACTGGAAGTAGAACGGGCCTTTAGATGCTTACCTCATCGGCGTGATAGCATCTCTTAGGAAACAAGCTCTGGTTATCGTGTGTGTGTGTGTGTGTGTGTGTGTGTATTTACCTTGTTGTATTTTACGGGAAGGGGAGCTATGCTCGTGGGGTCCCGTGTGTGTGTGTGTGTGTATGTAATACATACATATACCAAAGGCTTTTCCCCCTTACATGGGGGGGTAGCCAAAAAGAAAAAGGCATAGAAATCACTCCCACCCATTTCATTCCCCATATATATTACTACCCTCCACCCTCCTCCCTTCCTCCTATCTTGGCACCTGGATGAAGGGTCATCCCCGCATCCTGTCCACTGCCCTGGGTCAGAAGCAGTGTCGCAATACACAGCACATCCACAGCAAGGCCGCTTCATAAATTCGGTGACCCCCCCTCTCCGTCCCCTCATGCAGGAAAGGAGAAGACGGGGAGAAATCCTTTCGGGCTGCGTCAATTTTTTTTTCTCATACATAGTTCCTCACCCCCCATCCCCCACCCACTCCCCCTCATGCATCAGAGCATCATCTATACACAACCCTTCTCCATTCACCCCTATCTTCTGTCCTCTCCCGTCCTTCCTCTACAGACATTCCTCTCTTTTGTTAAGCCCCTTTTACCCCATCCATCCATCTCATCCTCATATTCACTCCTTCCACCTCCGCCTTCCACACTTCTTTTACTAATCTTTCTTCACTCATTCTTTCCATGTGTCCAAACCATCCTAATACTCTTTCATCAACCCTATCTCCCAGCTCCCTTTCCACCCCTGATCTCCTCCTCACCTCCTCATTTCTCACTCTACCTAGCCTAGTAACCCCTATCATACTTCTCAGATATTTCATCTCAAACACATTCAAACTCCTCTCTTCCTTTCTTATGTTCCATGTTTCTGCCCCGTACATTACTGTTGGCACAATCACTCCTTCATATAACCTCCTCTTAGCATCCATTCCCAAATGTCTATTTCTCATTACACTTTTTAATCCACCAAGGTATTTACTCGCTTCTCTCAATCTACATTCTACCTCCACCCCCACTCCTCCCTTTCCTGTCACATTCGCACCCAAGTGTCTGAAACTATCCACTTCCTCCAGTTTCTCACCCTTAATGCTCACTTCCAGCCTACTGTCACTCTCTCCCCTTGTACATCTCATCACCTTACTTTTACCCACATTTATCTTCAACTTCCTTCTTTCACACACCTTCTCAAACTCTGTCACTAACTTCCTCAATCCCTCCTCTGATCCTGCTACAAGCGCAGTGTCGTCAGCAAACAACAGCTGGATCACCTCCCACTTTTCTCAATTTTCTTTAATCATCTTCAACCCCTGACCCACTACCCTTTCATTCACCTCTCGCACCACCCCACCCATGTAAAGACTAAACAGCCAGGGCGACATAACACACCCCTGACGAAGTCCCACCTTTACCTCAAACCATTCACTCTCTCCATTTCTAATCCTAACACAAGCTCTACTACTCTCATAAAAACTCTTGACTGCTCTTAACAGCTTTCCTCCTATCCCATATATCTGCATAATCTCCCACAGTGCCTTCCTGTCTACCCTGTCATAAGCCTTTTCCAGATCCATAAAAGCCCAAAAAACATCCTTACCTTTTCCTATAGCTTTCTTACATATCTGTCTTACCACAAAAAATCTGATCTACACATCCCCTACCTGTCCTAAAACCACACTATTCCTCACCAATTACTCCCTCTGTTCCTCTCCTTATTCTCTCAATCAAGACCCTCCCATAAGCCTTCCCAACTACACTCAACAAGCTAATCCCTCTGTAACTACTACACTCACACATGTCCCCCTTTCCTTTGTAACGCGGAACTATACAGGCACTCCTCCAGTCCTCCGGCACTACCCTCTCTTAAACAAACATTAAATAACCTCACCAGCCAGTCCATCATAACTGTACCTCCTTTCTTCAGACATTC
>NC_134795.1:37166851-37176851 GCF_046742065.1 Oratosquilla oratoria | reverse complement strand
CAAAGAGGAGAGCAGATGTGAAATGGGGTAAGAGTATGACAGAAACTTTTGAAATTAATAAAAATATGTTTTGGAAAGAAATCAAAAGAGGAAGAGGAGGCGAATCAGGTAGAGAAGAAAAGGTAAAAGGTGCAGATGGAGAGATGATAGTGGAAGAGAAGGCAGTGAGAGGAAGATGGGCAGAGTATTTTAGGGAGTTACTAAATGTGAAGGAGGATAGGGAGGGAAAGGTACGAAATATGTTCAATAAGTAATGAGAAAATGTCAGGCGAGACATCAAATATGATTTGATCAAAATACTACTTCATGGTGAAGTACACATACATATATTCTATAAAATGACTAACTGGCAACTTTCTATATTTGTAGGTCTGAGTGCAGCGGTAAACGTGGTGGAACCAGTCTGATTCGGTATGCCGATCTGTGAACATGGAAACATGGAGCAACGTTACGCCATCAAATTTTGTGTTAAATTAAGAAAACCAAACAAAAAGTTTATGGAATGTTAAAGAATGCCTATGGGGATGAACAGATGAGCCAAACAAGTTTCTATCGGTGGTTTAACAGATTTTCTGAAGGAAATGAACAGGTTGAAGATGAACCCAGATCTGGAGCACCGAAAAGTGCACGCAAGGAGGAAAACATTGAGGAAGTGCAAAGGTTAGTGATGCAAGACCGTCGGATATCTGTGAGGATGATATCTGAAGCTGTTGGTATTAGTATTGGCACAGTAGAGACAGTTCTGACCGAAGATCTGAAGCTCCACAAAGTCTGTGCCAAGTTCATGCCAAAGATCCTCTCCGACGACCAGGGGCAGTTTCGTGTGAAATGTTGAACTGCCATTCTCGAAATGATAGAGGCTGATTCAGGTTTCCTGCATAAAGTATTGACTTGCGACGAGAGTTGGGAGTTCACCTATGACCCTGAGAGCAAACGTTAGAGTGTTCAGCGGAAGCACGCAACCTCCCCTAGACCCAAAAAAGGCAAAAATGAGCAGGTCGCAAGAGAAGGCCATGATCATTCCTTTCTTTGACTCCCAGGGGCTCATTCACGTTGAATGGGTTCCTCAAAGTCAAACCGTTAATAAGGAATATTACCTTACTGTTCGGAAAAGGTTCAGTGAGAAGATGAGGAAGAAGAGGCCTCAGCAGTGGAAGAGTGGTCAGTGGTGGTTTCACCAGTACAATGCCCCATGCCACAAGTCAACGCTGGTGACCACCTGGATGGCTGACAGGGGAAAGAAAATGGTACAACACCCACCCTACAGCCCTGACCTAGCCCCTTGCAACTTCTTCCTGTCCCCACGCATGACAGACAGCCCCAGGGGAACCACATTCCAGTCAACAGAGGAGCTGAAAGAGGAATCGGAAAGTTACCTGAAGGGATTACTGAAAATGGACTTTGAGGAGGTCTTCCAGGATTGGGAGAGACGCATGCAGTAGTGTGTAGATGCGAGAGGCATTTATTTTGAAGTAGTCAAAGTTCTGTAAGCTTATGAAAATAAATAGTGTCTCTCCTGACATTTTCTCATTACTTATTTAACATACCTCGTAGTTGCAGTGGGAAACGCTAAGAAAATGAGAGTGATGGGTGAGGAAAATGGAGGAGAAATAAGGAAAGATGAAGTGAAGGCAGCTGTTAAGATGATGAGAGCAGGTAAAATACCTGGGTTGGATGGATGCCATGCAGAATGTCTGAAAAAAAGGACGTATAGTGGTGGTGGATTGGCTGGTGAGGTTATTTAATGTTTGCTTAGGAGAGGGTAGAGTGCCGGAGGACTGGAGGAGTACCTATATAGTTCCGCTTTACAAGGGAAAAGGGGACAAGTGTGAGTGTAGTAGTTTCAGAGGGATCAGCTTGTTGAGTGTAGTTGGGAAGACTTACGGGAGGGTCTTGATTGAGAGGATTAGGAGAGGAACAGAGGGAGTAATTGGTGAGGAACAGGGTGCGGCAGGTATTTGAGAACGCATCTTCTAAGTGGTCTAGTAGTTTAGACACCATAGCTAACCATTCCTTTTCTTTTACAGCTGAAAATGGCACAATCAAATATTACCCAAGAAATGAAAAGGCATGCAGTTATCGCCTCTATAGTAGCTGGGCATACTAATTCTGAAATTGCTGCCTTCCTTAATGTTGCCCGGTCCTTCGTTTATAAGGTCAGAAGGGAACTTGTGGATGCCAGAGGCAATGTGGCAAGTACATCGCAACGTAAACAACATTCCCGACGATCGGACAGCATCAGAACATCGGCGATTGATGAAAGCCCTGGGAAGTCCATGAGGGCACTGGCCAAGGATTTTCAAGTTGATGAGGCCACCATTCGACGTGTTGTTCACGAAGATCTCCGGTACAAGTCGTATGTGGACAGTTCATGTCACAGAAGACACGTGAGAACCGAGTCATCAGGACCAGACGTCTTTTGAACAAGTTAAAACATCCTGAAGAACCAGAAATCCTTTGGTTCTTCTCTGATGAGAAGAACTTTGTTCAGGACCAGAAGGTGAATAGGAGGAACGATCGTTGGTTGTGTCAAACTGCAGGTGAAGTTCCAACGGTTATGCATACTAAATTTCCAGCATCAGTGATGGTTCTGGGTGTCGTGAGCAGTGAAGGCGATGTGATGCCTCCCTTTTTTTCCGCCAAGGAATTCGTGTCAATGCAGCTTCTTACACTGAAGTGTTGGAGACTGTTGTAAAGCCTTGGATGGATGGTGTAGCACGTGGCAGGCCGTACGTCTTCCAGCAAGACTCTGCTCCATCCCATACAGCTCACACAACCCAAGAATGGATGGCCACCAATTTTCATGACCACGTAACCCCCAACATGTGGCCCCCTAGCTCCCCGTAATATGTTGCAGGACATCTACTGGATGGTATACCGTACACTATGTTATTTTCGTTGGTGTATTGTTCTTGTTGTTAATTGAGAAAGAAAGTGGAAGAAATTTACGCAAGGCCAAAAAGTGACAAAGCTTCAATAAAATATCTAGTAGTACCTTTCGCAAAGGAAGCAAAAGCCATGACCAAAACGTTATCTAAAGCAGGCATCCAAATAGCATATAAATCCGGGCGTAAAATAAAGGACGTCTTAATTAACAAACAAAAACAACACACCAACGAAAATAGCATAGTGTACGGTATACCATGCAGTGGATGTCCTGCAACATATTACGGTGTGATGTCACGGGGGTTGACAAAAAGACTAAGAGAACATATGAACGACCTACGTCATCACAGGACTTCAAATTCACTGGTAGTGCATGTGGACACGCACGGACATTTACCAGAATGGGGAGAGGCACGCCCTATCTGGACCGGGCTCGAGAGAAGAATGAGAAAGCTGGTCGAGTCCGCATGCATAACACTGGGAAAGGTCAGCAACAACAGAGAAGGATTCGTTAACCTGTCATTTGCACCCGCCAGATTGGTTATGGAGGAGGGAGTATCGGGCCAATCAGAATGTGGCATTCTGAAACGTCCAGCCGGATGAGCCATAAGGAGAATACATATGCTGTACACACACGTTGTCTGTCACTCTGAAGAAGACTTGTAGTCGAAACGTCAGGAATATAGTGTTCTCGCTCTAACCCGCGTGTCTCTACCACCTTTTCCACTCATCTGTCTTACCTTCACAACAACATATATATATATATATATATATATATATATATATATATATATGTATATGAATATATATGTATATATATATATATATATACATATATATATATATATATATATATATATATATATATATACATACATATGTATATATTTATGTTGAAGAATGGACGATAAAATGAGTGGTAGGGTGGTGAGATAAACACCGAGAATCGTTGAAGTTTTAATTACTGACATTTCGCTCTTAACAGAGCTTTTTCAGAGTGTGAAGAGCAAAACGTCAGTAATTAAAACTTCAACGATTCTCGGTGTTTATCTCACCACCCTATCACTCATATATATATATATATATATATATATATATATATATATATATATATATTAACACACACTGAATGGTCCCCAGCGCAGATCTTAATCTTTTTACAACCACATTTAATTTTTACTTATTATCCATGTCATCACGAACGAGACTGACAATGCGCTCGTTGGAGACATATACGGAAACTGATACGAAGCGAAGCCAAGGGCTCGAACCTCAGCTCAGACGTATCAAAGTAACAGTGACTAACCACTGCGCCATCGACTCCGTCTTGATGGCGCAGGGGTTAGTCACTGTTACTTTGATACGTCTGAGTTGAGGTTCGAGCCCTTGGCTTCGCATCGTATCAGTTTCCGTATATGTCTCCGACGAGCGCATTGTCAGTCTCGTTCGTGATGACATAGAATTAAAAGTAAAAAGCTAATGTGGTTGGGGAAAAAAAAAAAAAAAAAAAAAAAATATATATATATATATAAAAATATATATATATATATATATATATATATATATATATATATATATATATATATATATATATGTATATGCATGTATATATTTTGTCTTTGGCATGGACCAAATGGTAGCCTAATAATTTTCCTGCTTATTGTGCACCTATGTCTTGTGTTTATGATCGACTTCCTCTTTGTCTTCCGCTCCGGCTTCCTGTTACCCTTCCTCTTCCTGTTCCCTTCACTCTTCCTTTTTATCGTCTCTTTCCTCTTCCACTTCTTTCCCTTCCTCTTCCTATTCATATTGTCCTTCCTCTTCTCCTCCTTTCTCTTCCTCTTCATCTCTCTTTTCATCTTGAAACTTCGTTACCATCTCTTTTATAAGTCTGTGTATTCTACTCGGGCAAGTCTTGTTATATTTTCCTTTTTCTTATTTTACTGTATAATTTACCCTCAACTTTCATTCCAACACACCTCCTACTCACGTGTCCTTCCCGTCTCATCCTCATACATCCTCCTCCTCTTCATCTAAGTAACCTTCCCTCTTTTATCTCTCTTCTCTTCTATGTCTACCCAAACATTTCCTCTTTATTCTCCTCTTGTCTTAGCCTATACCCCTCCTCCTCCTCTTCCTCTTCTCTCATCTAAACAGATACAAAGGACCTAATTGTTGTCTGAGTGAGGTTGTTGGAACAGCGTCTGGATCCAGCTGAAAGGGAAGTAGGCCTTTGGCGTGGCGAGTGTGTGAGCGAGTGACGTAATGTCGTTCAAATGCGTTGGGAGGTAACCGTCCACTCATCAAATTCGAATGTTTTTACCCTGAAACTAGTATCCAGCACGATTGTATGTGTAATCCACACACACAATCACGCACACACACACACACACACACACACACACACACACACACACACACACACACACACACACACACACACACACACACACACACACACACACACACACACACACACACACACACACACACACACACACACACACACACACACACACACACACACACACACACACACACACACACACACACATACACACACACACACACACACACACACACACACACACGCACGCACACGCATACGCACACACACACACACACACACACACACACACACACACACACACACACACACACACACACACACACACACACACACACACACACACGTGTATGATTTTTTATATTGTAATCTCATTAAATTCTTAATATATTTGTCCTCCATATATTAGTTGAAAGTGATCTTTGGGAGAGCAAAACGTCATAAACGTATTTTAGATAACGTTTGAAATAAGACAGTAGTTGAAAGGTGTAACTGATAAAAGGAAGAAAAAATAGGAACAAAGTCACTGGAATGTAATTGTAACACACAAAAGGGACATAAAAAGGGACATGAAAGAAGGTACGAATATCTTTAGCGAAGATATTATCGACATCTATTCCCTGTGTGTAACGGGATGTAAATAAACGAAACGGAACAGAGAGGGCAAGAAGGAGGAGGAAGAGGAGCTAGAGGAAATTGTATTTTACGAGCTTTTCTGTCATTATAGACATTCTCGAAAAACGACAGAATTGAGAGATAAAAGGGGGAAGATGTGGATGTTGTGGTGAGTGAGAGTATATGAGACATTGAAAAAGATCAAGAAAATTAATTAGAGAAAAAATGGTAACGGTGGAAAGAGAAAATAAGGTATTCAAGAGAGAAAGAAAGAATTTGGAGTCTCCACCAAACGTTGGAGATAATGGGAAAGAAAAAAAGAAGACATGATGTGGATGGCATACATGTGAACAGAGAACACAAAAAGCAATAATAGATTAAAGAAAAAATAAAAACAATTATTATATACGTGCAGATAACGCATTCTTTGAAAATAGATATAAAAGGTTAGTATTGTAAAAGATGACAGAGGACATGGGGAATGGAAGGCATAGGGGATTTTCCTCTACATGAATGACTGATAGAAACACAGATATGGTTGTCGGAATAGACAAGATTGGATCTGGCTGGGGACTTCAGAATAAAAAGGGAGAGAGAAGAGGGAGACAAAAGCGAGTGGACTGTAAAAGAATGGTAGAGAGACAAGGGAGAGAAATAAAAGAAAAGAAGAAAAGGGGTACATTGGAGGATATGTAATGCGTATGAGGGCTGGTTAGAATAGCTGTGCACGGAACGATAATGAAAACGAAAACGAAGATAGAATAGGTATGGTGAAAGGACGAAAGCTGTAGAAGAAGAAGAAATTCCTTGTAAACTCTATTAGGAGTACGGAAAACGAGAATAGTATAAAGGAATAAACCAAACTGGCTTAGACGTGAAAATGGCGCCAGCAACACTGTTATGCTTATCTTAGTCTTAGTGTTTATCTTCTGCTTTCTCATAAGGCTCTATTCTTCTTTCAAGGGCCTTGTTATTCCTTTTTTTTATTTTTATTTCCATTGCATGACAGAACAAAAATTTACTTCTAGAAAAACAAAAATAAAAACTGACACTAAACACTAAAAACTTCACAGGAACAAGAAAAAAATGCTACAATGAAAGGACACTTCGTCAAAGAAAACATCGTTCTTGCAATTTCATACAAAATATTAAGCAAGTGATAATTGTTGTCTTGAGTTTCGCTTGAGTTTCACCCCCATCCCCACAATGGCCGCCAAGGGTCCTCGGGTCCTCCGGGAAGAAACGTTATACCATGGTATAACGGAGCAGCTACCTATTGCCAACTTTCCTTGTGTAAAAAAGTTGTGTGTGGGGGGGGGAGGGGAGAGGAGCATGCGGTTTAGGATCTAGGGAACTTTCAGGGGACCGTGTGTCATCCTCTCGGGGCTCCACCACCAGATGGAGGTGAGAGTCAATAGATTATGATGGGTGACAGGGAGATGATTCTCTTTGAAGTCCATCTTGCAGGACTACCATCATCTGAAACCCGCCATTAAACCTTAGTAAAGACATTCTAAAAAGACACGTCAAAAATAAGAACAATACAAAATTATGTATCTATATACTTATGAAATTCTGATCATCTTGTTTGTTATCTTGCTTGAAACCGTCTACTGGAGAAGAAGAAATATGACGTCACGACTGAGGACCAGCCAATCAGAAGAGATATATGACGTCACGACTGAGGACCAGCCAATAATAAGAAGAGATCAGATGAAGAGATCAGAAGAAGAGATCAGATGAAAAGATATGACGTCACGACTGAGGACCAGCCAATCAGAAGAAGAGACATGACGTCACGACATCCGCTCTGTGGGTCCCAAGGAACCCCAGCGCTGAGCGCGTGACGTCACAAATGCTAATTTTCCAATTTTCCAATTTTTGAATTTCCAATTTTCCGATTATATATTTTTTGACCATTGATTTTTAAAATTTTCATATTCAGTATTTAAAAGTACAGCCAACTCCTGAATTAGCGTCTATGAGGCATAATGTGTTTATCAAAATATTACGAACTGTATAAATCATAAGATGCGTAGTGTTCCAAGCAACGACGACATGACGTCTTAATCTTCAGCATTTCACTTCTTATAACTAATTTCATTTGAGCCAACGGATCACGGGTGGTCTAATATCTACATAGAAACTCATTATCACATTTAAAAGCAACGGGTAAAGCTTTGAACTGGACAAAGAAATTCCTTGTTTGCAGAGGAATATAGTTAATTAGTGCTCTACGAATTATTTTTATAAACTCCTCAAAACAACCGCTCGCTTTATCATATTGTCTAACAAAGGATTACAAAGGCGGAGCATGCCGACAGGAGACCTTTTGGTCCATATCTAGGTCGGATGCGAAAAAAATCATGATAATAATAAATCAATAAATAAAAACTATGATAATGTAAATAACAAATAAAAACATAAATAGATGCATAGGTATAGTTAAATAATAAACATACAGGTAAATAGTAAATAATAATATATTGACATATAACTAATAATAAATGAAAATCAAACAGACAAATGATAACAAAAACAAATAATATAAAATAAATTATAATCATCACAGCGTCTTGCTTAGGTGTTTATCTAAATGATTCTTAAAGCTTCAAACTAATCTACATTGCACTACCTGTGCAGGAAGTTTATTCCATTTATTAACAACACGGTTGGCAAAGTTGTTTCTACCTACTTCCAAATTTAATCTATTTCCGGACAGTTTGAGACCATTGTTTCTTGTCTGATTCTCATTTAATGTGAAAATTTTGTCACTTTTGATGTTGTCAATTCCCTTTAGAATTGTAAAGACCTGTATCAAGTCACCTCTGAGTCTACGCTTTTTAGAGAAAACAGATTCATATGCTTTAGTCGATTTTCGTATGATTTATTTTTAATATTTGGAATCAGTTTTGTGGTTCGCCGTTGTACTTTTTTTTTTCCAGTCTGTCGATGTCTTTAATGAGATTCGGTGACCATACGGAAACAGCATATTCCAAATGTGGACGAACTAACGATTTATATAGCTTGTTAATGAGTGATGGACTTTTGAAGTCAAAAGATCGCGCAATCAGTCCTAGAATCTTATTTGCTTTTTCAGAGGCTGAATTACACCGCTTGGATGATTTGAGATCGTTACTGATAATTACGCCGAGATCTTTTTCACTATCCACTTTTGTTAACGAATTACCAAATAACTTGTAATCGTACTTACTGTTATTTTTACCTATGTGCATTACCTTGCATTTACTTGTATTAAATTTCATTAGCCACTTTTCAGACCATTGCTGTAATTTATCTAAATCTTCTTGAATATCTAATTGGTTTAAGTAATCATTTGCCATTCCGCACAGTTTTGTATCATCAGCAAATTTGGAAACAGTAGATTTCAGTCCATGGTCTATATAATTTATATATACTATGAATAGAAGTGGGCCAAGAACGGAACCCTGAGGAATTCCACTTGTAACATTTTTCCATCTAGAAGTTTTTCCATTTAAATCAACTCTCTGTTTTCGATCATTCAACCAATTACTACCACTTATTCCGTGCGAAGCTAATTTAGTAAGTAGTCTTTCGTGTGGGACGGTATCCAAAGCTTTTGCAAAATCTAGATATATTAAATCTATATTGTTTCTTTTGTCATAATTCGAGATAACTATGTTGTAGAATTCGAGTAAGTTAGTCACGCAAGAACGTTTCCGTCTGAAACCATGCTGGCTATCATTTATCAAACGGTTACTTTCTAAATGATGTTCGATAGCATCTCTGATGATAGTTTCCATTATTTTCCTACGATTGAAGTCAAACTTATAGGCCTATATTTATTTGGTTTCTTTTCGTCACCTTTTTTGAATATGGGAATAACGTTAGCTAGCTTCCATTCTCTTGGGACATCTCCGGATATGATGGATTTCTTGAAAATAATTTCTAATGGAACAACAATCTCATTTTTCATTTCCTTTAAGATTCTTGGATGCCAACCGTCAGGCCCTGGTGTTTTATTAACTTTGAGTTTATCTGTACACCTTTTAATTTTTTCTTTTGTTATATTTACTGTAGTGAGTAAGTTTACCCTAGACTTTTCACAGGTTTCAGTTTGGAGTTCACTTTGAGGTGTTTCGTTTACGAATACCGAGCTAAAATAATTGT
>NC_134795.1:37156851-37161851 GCF_046742065.1 Oratosquilla oratoria | reverse complement strand
CCGTCATCCAGGAGGTGCTAAGATAAGAGGGAGGGTGGAGGGGTGTGGAGTGTATTCAGGGATGGAATGGATGGGAATGATTTTATGCCTTTTCGTTTTTGGCTACCTCCCTTGTAAGGGGGAAAAAGCCTTTGTATATGTATGTATGATATATATATATATATATATATATATATATATGTATATATATAGATATAGATATATATGTATATATATGTATATACATATATATATTTATATATATATATATATATACATATATATATATATATATATATACATATATATATATATATATAGATAAATATATCAAGGACTACTATTACACAGGACGTGCGCACCCAGATCCCTGGGTCCGTTAGCGGAGGCCATTGCTTTCTTTGTAACATAACATTTTATATTGGACAAATATATCAAGACTACATATCTAACATTGTATATAGGGCAAATATATAAACTATTGGCTTATTCAATGCAGTATAAGTTAATATGAACTTTTATAGTGATATAAGGAACTATTTTTAAGGCACTGTTATGCTTTGAAACGCCAATTTTAGTCAGACTTAACAGTTATTATTGTATGAGGTTAGTGGACACCAGAGTTGGCGATTTTTTTTTTATCTTTGTAGAAGATATAAGAAATAGATTTTTTTTTTTTATAAAATCAGATTTATTTGATTTAAATAGATTGTTTTTTTTTATAGATTTTAAATATTGTGTGATTGCTATCTGATATGCGATCTGATGGCCAAAGGACATTTTTGGCATATCAATTTAAGAAGCAGTGTTATATAGACTTGCTACAAGTATACAAGGAACGGTATATACCTACATATAATATATATCACTGTGCAGCCCACAACAATTTTCAATAAGATTCTTGTTGAAACTTGTTCTAGGTAAGCAGCTTCTCACTGAGTCAGTTGTTGCTTTGGAATCCACCAGGAAGGATATCTTCTGGACTTGGCAGAGTGGTTCCTTCTGGCAGAAAAATGATCCTGTCTGGAATTATCTTGAAAAACTACCAACAACTTGTGGCAAAGGGTACCAAGTTAAATGCAAAGACTGTAGTCAGGAACTACAGGGCATTGTGTCAATATCAAAATCTCACAGAGATAAATGCCAAGGTCAGCCACAGCATACAGAAGAAGAAATTGATGACCCAGGTAAATAATTTTACTTATATTGTGTGCATTTCTCCCTTTTCATACGCAACTATATAAATTTGGTGAACAATGGAGAGCATGTGCAATAAAAATGTGAAGGTCTAAAGAGATGATACTTCAACTTCATTACTTCAAAATTTGGGTAATGACTATATCACCACAATATACTGTATCCACTCAACTTTGGGGCCTAGATGATTGTTATTAATTTCATTCAACATTTTGTAATATATTTTATAGGTTCCCTTGGAATTCAGCCCACATGGGATTCAGCCCAAAGGGATTTAACCTAACCTAACCCAACTAACCCATTATTTTGAGTGAATTTAAATGCGGAGTGAATCCAAGCCCACCTATTTCATATCCTGTTAATTATTTCCAAATAATTTAGTGGCTTGTATGAATATGATCATTATCTAAAAAAATAACTACTGTACTTAAAAGTAGCCTAAATCACACTGTATTCATTCATTTATTTATTCATTTATAAATTATGTAATATGCTAAAAATTTCTTTTTCCATTTCACGATCTGTATCAACAGCTTCAATCCCTTCATCATCGGCTCCACTTGAATTATCTGCAAACCTGACTCCACCATTAAAAAGCTCACTATCAGACTCCTTCACAGGCGCGACTTCTGCAAAATATTTTTCATCTAGAAGAAAGTCGTCAGCATCTCTGGGCAGATTTATCATAAAAACTTCAGCCTCTCAAAAGGAAAATCTCGACAAAGAAGTTGCAAGAATTATATTTGCTACAAATTCATCATTTCGTCTTGTTCTGCATCCTCAGTTTCTCAAGATGGTTCAGAGCCTGAGGCCAGGTTATATTCCTCCATCCAGAAAAGATATTGCTGATAAGTACTTGGATCTTGTGTATGAAAAGGAATATAAAAAGTGTGCAGATGACCTGAATAATGAAACTGTATGTCTTTCAATTGATTGGTGGTCTAACATCCATAATGAGCCCATAATATGTGTCACTCTAACAACATCCACTGGTCAGATTTATTTAGTTGACACAATAGACACATCAAGGAAACCTCACACTGCTGAATATCTTCTACAACTTGTACAAAATTCGATCAAGAAGGCTGAACAAGATTTTGGCTGTCACATTGGAAGGGTTGTGACAGACAATGCAGCAAATGTCATCAAGATGAGAAAACTCTTGGAGGAATCGAGTAAACCTGAGCATGCCGTCCTCACATACAGCATATACAGTTCCTTGTATACTTGTGGCAAGTCTATATAAAACTGCTCCTTATACTGATATGCTAAAAATTTCCTTTTGCAATCAGATCGCATATCAGATAGCAATCCCACAATATCTAAAATTTCTAAAAAACAATCTATTTAAATCAAATAAATGTGATAAAAAACTAGATTTTTTATATATATATTAAAAAAAGAAAAAAGAAAGAAAAAAAGATATATATGTATATATATATATATATATATATATATTTATATATATAAATCGCCAACCCTGGTGTCCACTAACTAACCTGTTAAGTTAGGCTAAAATTGGCATTTCAAAGCATAACAGTGCCTTAAAAATAGTTCCTTATTTCACTATAAAAGTTCATATTAACTTATACTGCATTGAATAAGTCAATAGTTGATATATTTGTCCTATATACAATGTTAGATATCTAGTTTTGATATATTTGTCCAATATAAAATGTTAGGTTACAAAGAAAGCAATAGCCTCCGCTAGCGGACCCAGGGATCTGGGTGCGCACGTCCTGTGTAATAGTAGTCCTTGATATATATATACATATATATATATATATACATATATATATATATATATATATATTATATATATATATATATACATATATATATATATGCATATATATGTATATGTATATACGTGTATATATGTATATATATAGGTATATGTATATGTATAGTTATATATGTATGTATATGTATATTTATATGTATATGTATATGTATATGTATATGTATATGTATATGTATATGTATATGTATATGTATATGTTATTTATATAAGTATATGTGCAGAAGAAATCACTTGAACGCGTGATACTAGTATGCAGACAAACCACTGGGAAAATGAAAGAGATGAGACCGAGCGCTTTCGTCTATTCAGACATTTTCAAGGTATAGATACATAAAAGAGACAAGTATATATACTCAGAAGGTTAAGGTGGATCTCTTCCAGTGCCATATTGGCTCAAGTGTCCGGACATTTGGTTTACAATTTTTGTTATAATAAATTCATCCAATTTGTATAATCCTTGACTTAAATTTAAATTATTAACAAATGTATTCTTGATCAGACTGGATTCTATGATGTTTCTATTCAAATAAGAATTACTTTTGACAATTACTTTAGCTTCATTCCAATTGATATAATGGTTAAAATCCCTAAGATGGACAAATAACGCGTTGGACGTTTGACCACTTCTAACGCTATATTTGTGTTGCTTTATTCTAACATTTAATTCCTTTCCAGTCTGACCAATATAGCATTTGTTGCAATCTTTACATGGAATTTTATATACACAGCCTTCCTTATTTTCAGGGGAATTTTTAATCAAAAGACTTTTGACTGTGTTGGAGTTCCTAAAAATGGTTTGGATGTTGAAATTCTTAAGAATATGCGGCAATTTAATTAAGTTGTCATGATACGGAAGAACGAGAAGATTTTTAGAATTAAATTTTTCTTTAGTTTTGTCATCAAAATAAGACTTTCTAGCAATTTTTTGAGAAATTTCAATTAGATGATTTGGATACTTTAATTTTAAAGCTATGTCATTTATTCTTGAGAATTCATCATCCAAAAACTCCGGACTACAAATCCGATAAGCACGAAGGTACATTGAAGATAACACAGATGCTTTGGTCCTGTAATGATGAGAAGAGTAAAAATGAACATATGAAAGAACATTGGTGGGTTTCCTATAAACATCAAATTTGAAAGACCTTTCGTTTCTGTATATCAATACATCAAGGAAAGGTAATTGATTATTTTGTTCTAATTCCATGGTAAAATTGATTGAAGGGACTAAGGCGTTAAGTTGTGACAAGAAAGTTGACGGGTCAGCATTAACAGGCCAAATGCACAAAATATCATCAATGTACCTAAACCAAGTAACATTTTGGGGGAGAATATTGGGTAACAACTTTGTTTCAAAAAATTCCATATAAAGATTGCTAAGAATTGGAGAAATCGGATTACCCATTGCCATACCGAAATTCTGTAAATAATAGTTACCGTTAAACACAAAATGAGATTCCAATTCCAATTCTCATTTTGTGTTTAACGGTAACTATTATATACAGAATTTCGGTATGGCAATGGGTAATCCGATTTCTCCAATTCTTAGCAATCTTTATATGGAGGAAGGAGTATCGGGCCAATCAGCATGCGGCATTCTGAAACGTCCAGGCGGATGAGCCATAAGGAGAATATATATGCTGTACACACACGTTGTCTGTCACTCTGAAGAAGACTTGTGGTCGAAACGTCAGGAATATAGTGTTCTCGCTCTAACCCTCGTTTCTCTACCACCTTTTCCACTCATATATACATATATATATATATATATATATATATATATATATATATATGTATATATATATATATATATATATATTATATATATATATATATATATATATATATATATATATACACGACTTATTGAACCACTGTCGGAGAATGAGATAAGATGGACAGAAAATCTGTATATTTCGTCCACTATCTGTGGTCCTCTTCAGCAGAATGATACATAGTGTTGAGTATGAGAATATATATATATATATGTATATATGTGTATATATATATATATATATAT
>NC_134795.1:37136851-37146851 GCF_046742065.1 Oratosquilla oratoria | reverse complement strand
TACTATCAACAATTCGATTAAGGAAGAGGACTGTACGGAATCCATTTGGGTAGAGATTATAGACAAGAATAAGAAAGTTATTATTGGCGTCTTGTATAGACCTCCTAACTCAGTATTGAGCAGACTGATCCCCTGATTCGTGAAATTCACAGAGCGTCCCAGTACAAAAACGTTGTGATCATGGGAGATTTTATTATAGAAACATTGACTGGGAAACTTTAATAGGAAATCAGGAAACAAAGAAATTCCTAGATGTGGTGCAGGATAATTTCCTAAAACAAGTGATTGCCGATCTTACGAGGGGAGAAAATACTCTGGACTTAGTTTTAACTAATAATGGGCACCTAATGAGTAACGTAAAAGTGGGAGATAGTCTAGGCTTTAGCGATCATCAAGAAATAAGATCTAATATTATTTGAGAAGAATTAAAAAGTACAAATAACGTCCAAGTACCAGACTTCAGAAGAGCAAACTTTGACAATATAAAAACCTATTTGAAATTGAATATGAAATGTCATGCGGACGTTGCGGACGTTTCGGACATTGTCGTGTCTCGGTGCGTGACCGGGGGTCAGGTCATGGACAGGGGTCGGGTCATGGAGGGTAATATGCATACCTTGGGTCAGGTCATTTGGGGGCGAGGGCTCAACAGACAGGTCAGTTATTTGGATGAAATGTATAACAATCTAACTGATTTAATTATTAATGCACAAAATACACTTATCCACTTGAAGTCAATACGGAAAAAATAGTAATACTCCCAAATGGATGACGGACAGATTGAAAAATGAGATCGGAATGAAAAGAGAACTTTATGTAAAAAAAAAAAAAAAAAAAAAAAAACGGGAAATCACACCTTAGATCAAGATATAACGAAATGGCAAAACTGGTTAAAAAGAACATACGTACAGCGAAACGTTATTATGAAATTAAGGTTGCTAGTCAAGCAAGATCCAACCCAAAGGGTTTCTTTCATCTCTATAGAACAAAAAATAAAGAAAGAATAGGACCAATTAAAAACGATGAAAATGTCATGATAGAATCGGAGGAAAAAATGAGTGAGAAGTTTAACAATTATTTTCTATCGGTGTTTACTAATGAGAGGTTAGATAAAGTACCTGACTGCGATCCGATTTTCAGAGGGGATGAAGAAAGTAGTCTATCTAATATCAGCATTAGTAAAGTAGAAGTAGTCAAGCAGATTGAAAGACTTAAAACTACAAAATCCCCGGGTCCAGACGAATTTTTTCCGAGAATGCTAAAGGATTGTAAAATTGAAATCTGCGACCAGTTAACTGAAATAATTAATAAATCAATAGACATTGGTTTTGTGCCTACTGCTTGGAGGCAAGCAAACGTTGTTCCTGTTTTTAAGAAGGGAGATAGATCGTCTATGTGCAACTATAGGCCAATCAGTTTGACATCGGTTATAGGAAAAATGCTTGAATCAGTAATAGTAAATAGACTCAGAGAACACATCGAAAATCATAATTTAATTCGTGATTCACAGCATGGGTTCTCCAAGGGTAAGTCTTATGTGACTAATCTTCTATCCTCTTACACTAAAGTATATAAGGCATCAGATAACAATGATAATTACGATGTTATTTACCTTGACTTTAGCAAAGCGTTCGACAAGGTGCCACACCAGAGACTACTAAATAAAATCAAAGCCCATGACATAGGAGGAAAAATGTTAGAATGAATTAGAGCTTGGATTAGTAACAGAAAACAGCGGGTCACCATAAATGGAGTAAAATCTAGGTGGGGCAATGTTACTAGTGGGGTCCTCCAGGGCTTGGTTTTGGGTCTCTTGTTGTTCATTATGTACATGAACGACTTAGACGACGGGATAAATAGTGATATTAGTAAGTTTGCGGATGACACTAAAATAAGACACCTAATTAGGTCAGGAGACGACGCAGAGATTCAGCGGGATGATCTTAACAAATTGTTCACATGGTCGGTGAAATGGCAAATGAACTTCAATATCTCTAAGTGTAGCGTGTTAAACGTAGGACTACACAAGCCCGAAAATAGATACAGCTTAGATAACACGCTTTTAGAGGAAACTGAGTGCGAGAGAGACTTGGGAGTTCTAGTGAGTCCGGACTTTAAAACCAGGAAAAAGTGCATTAGCGCCAGGAATAAAGATAACAGAGCATTAGGTTTCATTGCTAGGACGGTAACGAATAGAAGTGCAGAGGTAATTATTAAACTATATCTAGCTATAGTTAGACCCATCCTTGACTATGCGGTACAGTTTTGGTCTCCGTCCTACAGAATGGACATAAATTCACTAGAATCAGTACAGAGAAGAATGACCAAAATGATACATGGACTCAGAAATTTACCTTATGAAGAGAGGTTTAGGCACCTTAACTTACACTCTGTGGAAAGACGCAGACCGTGAGGGACCAGATGTCCGTGATGGGGCAAATGTCCATGAGGCATTGAATGTCACTGAAGGACCAAATGTCAGTACAGAGCAAGGTGCCAATATAGAACAAAATCATAATATAAGGCATGATGTTGAAACTCAAAACGTGTCAAAAAGAAATAATCACGAGTTTCTTAAAACCATGTACTTTAATGCTCGCAGTATTAGGAACAAATTCCAAGAAATCCAGGCGTATGTCAAAAGCGAAAATCTTGATATGATAGGAATAACCGAGACATGGTTAAACGGTAAAGATTTTGAAGCTGAATTTAATATTGCGGGATTTAAACAATTTCATCAGGATAAAAAAAACCAAGAAAGGTAGGGGTGTTCTGTTCTACGTTAAAAGCAATGCCCATGCCTATGTTTTAGAGAAAGTAAAACAAAATGCATATGATAGTTTGTGGGTAAAATCAACCCAAACGAATGGACAAAAAATGAATGTAGGTGTAATATATGGGCCAAAAACATTATCGTTAGCAGACGACAAACTGTTGTTTCAAGAACTGTCTAGTTTCTGAAACCGGGACTTATTGATAATGGGTGATTTCACTTTTATTGACATTGATTGGATGACCCTTGAACATGGCCATATAGGTAGTCGCTTGATAGATTTTCTCGGTGATAATTACTTAGTTCAGCATGTAAAAGTCCACAAGACATAGAAACTTACTCGATCAATTGATCCCTAGCCGCGAAAGCATGATAACCGATGTAGAAGTTGGTGAAACTATTGCAAATAGCAATCACAACTTAAGTTAGATTCAAAATGCTAATTTTTTTTTAGAATAGATACTTGTGTATCTAAAATATCCGATCTCAGTAAAGATCAGTTCATAGGACTACGTCAGGAGCTTCAGCTTACAGATTGGGAGGCAAAATTAAGCGAAAGACTTGTAAATCAGATGTGGGAAATATTTCAAAATACGCTTACTAAGATGATTCACACTGACATCCAGGTTCAGGATATACCCCCCCCTCCGCCAAATCAGGCTCGCCCCCCCTCAAAAAAAAATATATACATATATATATATTGCTATAAAAAGACAGGCTTATAAGAAATACAATTGCTCGGGTGCACCTAATGACTAAAAAATTTATGTAATAATACAGAGAGATTTAAAAAAATACATAAAAAACGAAAACAACAATACGAAACGAATATCGCTGATAAACCCAAAGAGAGTCCCAAAGAATTCTATAGTTACAATAGAGATAAAAAGGTTATTAGGAATCACATTGGCCCACTATCATCTGCTGACGGTCAACTTGAATATTCATATGAAGGAATGTGTGATATCTTAAAAAACTATTTTAGCTCAGTATTCGTAAACGAAACACCCCAAAGTGAACTCTATACTGAAACCTGTGAAAAGTCTAGGGTGAACTTACTACGGTAGGTATAACAAAAGACAATTTTTATAGGTGTATAGAAAAACTCAAAGTTAATAAAACACCAGGGCCTGACGGTTGGCATCCAATAATCTTAAAGGAAATGAAAAATAAAATTATTTTCAAGAAATCCATCATATCCAAAGTGACAAAAATAAGTAGATAAATAAATAAAGAATAAAAAATAAATACAGGCCTATAAGCTTGACTTCAATCGTAGGAAAAATGATGGAAACTATCATCAGAGATGCCATCGAGCATATTTTATAAAGTAACTGTTTGATAAATGATAGCCAGCATGGATTCAGACAGAATCGTTCTTGCTCGACTAACTTAGTCGAATTCTACAACACAGTTATCTCGAATTATGACAAAAGAAACAATATATATTTAATATATCTAGAATTTACAAAAGCTTTTGATACCGTCCCACACGAAAGGCTACTTACTAAATTATCGTCACACGGAATAATGGGTAGCCTATTAAGTTGGACTAGAAAATGGTTGAACAGAGAGCTGTTATAAATGGCAAAATATCTAGATGGAAAATGTTACAAGTGGAGTTCCTCAGGGTTCCGTTCTTGGGCCACTTCTATTCATAGTATATATAAATGATATAGACCACGGACTAAAATACATTGTTTCCAAATTTGCTGATGACACAAAACTGTGCGGAATGGCAAATGATCATTTAAACCAATTAGATATTCAAGAAGATTTAGATAAATTACAGCAATGTTCTGAAAAGTGCCTAATGAAATTTAACACCAGTAAATGCAAGGTTATGCACATACATAAAAATAACAGTAAGTGCGATTACAAGTTATTTAGAAATTCGTTTACAAAAATAGATAGTGAAAATGACCTCGACGTAATTATCAATAACGATCTCAAATCATCTAAGCAGTGTATTTCAGCCTCTGAGAAAGCATATAAGATTCTAGGACTGATTGCTCGATCTTGACTTTAAAAGTCCATCATTCATTAACAAGCTATATAAATCGTTAGTTCGTCCACATTTGGAATATGTTGTTTCCGTCTGTTTCCGTATGGTCACCGAATTTCATTAAAGACATTGACAGATTGAAAAAAATACAACAGCAAGCCACAAAACTTATTCCAAATATCAAAAATAAATCATACGAAAATCGACTAAAACATATGAATCTATTTTCCCTAAAAAGCGTAGGCTCAGAGGTAACTTGATACAGGTCTTTATGATTTTAAAGGGAATTGACATCAAAAGTGACAAAATTTTTATACTGAATGAGAATCTGACAAGGAATAATGGCCTCAAACTGACAGGAAATAGATTTGATTTGGAAGTGGGTAGAAACAACTTTACAAATCGTATAGTTAATGAATGGAATAAACTTCCAGCAGAGGCAGTGTAATATAGCTCAGTTCGAAGCTTTAAGATTCGTTTAGATAAACACTAAGCAAGGTGCTGTAATGCCTGACATTTATTTTTGTATTATTTGTTTGTTTGTTATTTATCTGTTTGTTTGTCATTATTTCCTTGATTTTCATTTATTATTGCTTATCTGTCAATTTACTATTATTTACTATTTTCCTGTTTGTTTACTATCTAACAATACCGATGCACTTATTTATTTTGTTTGTTGTTATTTGTGCTGTAATAGTTTAATATTTGTTTATTTATCTGGGGTATTGGCTGCATGTTATTTGGGCAAAATGGTATGCAGTTGATACTTTAGGGTCTATATGGGGCGCCCCTACGGACCAGAGTCACACATCATTTTGTCTGTGATAGAGGAAAACTCTGTTCATAGAGAAATGATGACACTTTTACACTAAGACTGTCCCTCCGTTATGCTGTCCCCCAACCCCTTGTTACTGTCCTGTTTAATTTCTCTGAATATTCATTTCCTTTTTCGCCTACCGTCCCTGTGGTGGGGGAAAAGAATACTGCCACCAAGTAATTCCACTTGGATCGTAAGAGGCAAGAAGAAAGGGACGGGGATTGGGACTAGGCATCCTTCTCCTTGTAGCCTCACAGGGGACATTCCTAAAAGAAAAAGCAAAGGTATAAGAGGGTCTGGGAGTTTTCCGACCAGCACCGTAAGGTTTGGGTCTTTTAATGTGCGTGGATGTGGTACAGATGAGAGTAAAAGGGAAGAGATAGGTAGTATGTTTGTGAGAAGAAAGATGGATGTGTTGGCTTTGAGTGAATCTAAGCTGAAAGGGAAGGGCGAGTGTAAGTTTGGGAGTGTAAGTGGGACGTTATCAGGAGTGAAGAGAGGGCGAGGGAGAAAAGGGGTGGCTATACTACTAAGTGAAGAGATAGGTAAACGTGTAGTGGAGTGGAAGGAGGTTTCCTCAAGGATAATGTGGATGAAGGTGAAATTGGGAAAGGAGATGTGGGTTTTTGTAAGTGCATATGGGCCTGGTATTGAGAAAAGAGTAGAAGAAAGGGAGGCTTTTTGGATAGATTTAAATGAGTGCATAGAGGATTTAGGGAGGAATGTCAATGTAATAGTACTGGGAGACCTTAATGCTAGGGTAGGAAATGATCCAATTGATGGAGTGGTTGGGAAATGTGGAGTTCCAGGAAAGAATCGTAGTGGAGAGTTGATGGTGGAAATGTGTCTAGAAAGAGAGTTGATGATAGCAAATACAGTGTTTTAGAAGAAAGTCAAGCATAAGTACACATGGGAGAGGGTAGTGGAGGGAAGGGTGGTAGATAGAGCGTTAATGGACTATGTAGTGGTAAATAGGATTATGATAGGAAGAGTTAAGGATGTACATGTGCTAAGGGGAGAGGATGGGGGAATATCAGATCATTTTTTGGTGGAAGGTAAGTTGAGAGTGGAGGATAGATGGAGAAAGAGGAAAGGGACAAAAGGTAGGGAGGTGCTTAGAGTGAACTCTTTAAATGAAAAGGAAAAGGAGAAGGAGTACAAAAAAGAAGCTGAAGGAGGAGTGGGAGGGAGTGAAGGATAGAGTAGAGCTAGGTGTGGAGAAGGAATGGGGATGGTTCAAGGAGGGAGTCACAAAGTGTGCAAGGATGGTGTGTGGAACAAGAAAGACAGGAGGAAATAGAAGGAAGGGTAGTGAATGGTGGGATGAGGAAACAAAGAAGGTTGTAGAAGAGAAGAAGCGAGCCTTCACGGATTGGTTACATAATAGGACGAGGGAGTCATATGAGAAGTATAAAGAAAAGAAAAGAGAAGTAAAGCAAAATGTAAAGGAGGCAAAGAGGAGAGCAGATGTGAAGTGGGGTAAGAGTATGACAGAAAATTTTTAAAATAATTAAAAGATGTTTTGGAAAGAAATTAAGAGAAGAAGAGGAGGCGAATCAAGTAGAGAAGAAAAGGTAAAAGGTACAGATGGAGAGATGATAATGGAAGAGAAGGCAGTAAGGGGAAGATGGGCAGAATATTTTAGGGAGTTGCTAAATGTGAAGAAGGCTAGGGAGGGAAAAATAGCTGCAGTGGGAAATGCTAAGAAAATGAGAGTGATGAGTGAGGAAAATGGAGGAGAAATAAGGAAGGATGAGGTGAAGGCAGTTGTTAATATAATGAAAGCAGGTAAGGCATCTTTTCTGGATGGATTCCATGCAGAATGTCTAAAAAAAGGAGGTACAGTGATGGTAGACTGGCTGGTGAGATTATTTAATGTTTGCTGGAGAGAGGGTAGAGTGCCGGAGGACTGGAGGAGTGCCTGTATAGTTCCACTTTACAAGGGAAAAGGGGACAAGTGTGAATGTAGTAGTTTCAGAGGGATTAGCTTGTTAAGTGTAGTTGGGAAGGCTTATGGGAGGATCTTGATTGAGAGGATTAGGAGAGGAACAGAGGGAGTAATTGGTGAGGAACAGTGTGGATTTAGGACATGTAGAGGTTGTGTAGATCAGATTTTTGTGGTAAGACAGATATGCGAGAAAGCTATAGGAAAGGGGAAGGATGTTTTTTGGGCTTTTATGGACCTGGAAAAGGCTTACGACAGGGTAGACAGAAAGGCACTGTGGGAGGTTTTGCGGATATACGGGATAGGAGGAAAGCTTCTGGGAGCTGTCAAGAGTTTTTATGAGAGTAGTAGAGGTTGTGTCAGGATTAGAAATGGAGAGAGTGAGTGGTTCGAGGTAAAGGTGGGACTTCGTCAAGGATGCGTTATGTCGCCCTGGCTGTTCAACTTATACTTGGATGGTGTAGTGCGAGAGGTAAATGCAAGGGTAGTGGGTCAGGGATTGGAGATGGTTAAAGAAAATGGAGAAAAGTGGGAGGAGAGCCAGCTGTTGTTTGCGGACGACACTGCGCTTATGGCAGGATCGGAGGAGGGATTGAGGAAGTTGATGACAGAGTTTGGGAGAGTGTGCGACAGAAGAAAGCTAAATATAAATGTGGGTAAATGTAAGGTGATGAGATGTACAAGGGGGAAAAGTGGCAGTAGACTGGAAGTGAGCATAGGGAGAGCGACTGGAGGAAGTGGATAGTTTTAGATACTTGGGTGCAAATGTTGCAGGTAAAGGTGGAGTTAAGGTGGAGGTAGAATGTAGATTGAGAGAAGCGAGTAAATGCCTTGGTGGATTAAAAAGTGTAATGAGGAATAAACATTTGGGAATGGATGCTAAGAGGAGGTTATATGAAGGAGTGATTGTGCCAAAAGCACTGTATGGAGCAGAAATCTGGAACATATGAGAGGAAGAGAGAAGGAATTTGAATGTGTTTGAGATGAGGTGTCTGAGAAGTATGATGGGGGTTACTAGGTTAGATGTAGTGAGAAATGAGGAGGTGAGGAGGAGAACAGGGGTGGAATGGGGGTTGGGAGATGGGGTTGATGAAAGAGTATTAGGATGGTTCGGACACATGGAAAGAATGAGTGAAGAAAGATTAGTAAAAAAGGTGTGGAAGGCAGATATGGAGGGAGTGAACATGAAGGGACGTCCTAGGATGAGGTGGATGGATGGGGTGAAGGGGGCTTTGGGGAAGAGGGGAATGTCTGTTGAGGAAGGACGGGAGAGGACAGAAGACAGGGGTGAATGGAGAATGATTGTACATGGATGATGTTTTGATGCATGAGGAGGAATGGGCGGGGGGATGGGGGGTGAGGTAGTATGTGTGAGCAAAATTTGACGCAGCCCGAAAGGATTTCTCCCCGTCTTCTCCTTTATGCAATGGGGGGACGGAGAGGGGGGTCGCCGATTTAATGAAGCGGCCTTGCTGTGGATGTGCTGTGTCTTGCGACACTGCTTCTGACCCAGGGCAGTGGACAAGGTGCAGGGATGACCCGTCATCCAGGAGGTGCAAAGATGAGAGGGAGGGTGGATGGGTGTGGAGTGTATTCAGGGATGGAATGAGTGGGAGTGAATTTATGCCTTTTCCTTTTTGGCTACCTCCCTTGTAAGGGGGAAAAAGCCTTGGTATATGTATGTATTATTAATATATATATTTTTTCGCATCCGACCTAGTCATGGACCAAAAGATCTCCTGTCGGCATGCTCCTCCTTTGTAATATGTATGTATATATATATATATATATATATATATATATATATATATATATATATATATATATATATATATGTATGTATGTATATAAAATAGTTCCTACAGTTGTCCCCGAACTTGAACCCGAGACTTGCGCGGTGGCAGGCCGTCGCTCTTCCGACTATGCTACTGAGACTATAAGATTCTCTAACCTCAGGGTTAATCTAACTCCCGGAGGATTGAAGTCGACTTTTAACTGCCGTCCTAATCTCGATTTTACGGAGAATCAAGCCCACTTGTAGCTAGTGGTTAAGCTGGTATGTATCCTTGATAGACTTTCGTCTTTGTAATACCTGAATAGAATCGCCAATGACGACGATGTCAGTCAAATAATTCAGACAGTTGTCCCCGGACTCGAATCCGTGACTTGCGTGGTGTCAGGCTGTCGCTCTTCCGACTGTGCTACTGAGTCTATAAGATTCTCCAACCTCGGGGTTAATCTAACTCCCTTAGAATTTGAGTCGACTGCTAACTGTCGTCCTAATTTCGATTTTAAGGAGAACCAAGCCCACTTGTAGCTAGTGGTTAAGCTGGTACGTATCCTTGATAAACTTTCGTTGTAGCAATACCAATGACGACGATGTCAATCAAATAACAGTTGTCTCCGGATTCGAACCCGAGACTATAAGATTCTCCAACCACAGTAGCATAGTCGGAAGAG
>NC_134795.1:37124351-37131851 GCF_046742065.1 Oratosquilla oratoria | reverse complement strand
CACCATCACTCTCACCCTCCCCAATCACCCTGACCCTCATCCCAATCACCCTCAACCCAGTTACCCTCACCCCTGTCACCCTAATCCTCACCCCAATCGCCCTCATCCTCACCCCAATCACCCTGACTCTTACCCAACCACCCTGACCCTCCCCCTAATCACCCTCACCCCATTCACCTTCACCCTCACCCTACTTCTGATCACACATGGAGAGGAAACTGACCATCTGTCAGGGTGTCATGAAGGTGAAAGGCATTGTTGGTTGTCTGGCTCAGCGAAACGTGTTGAAACATGCTTGGATACCTCACGGAGCTCTGCATACTAAACAATGCAAACGAAGGGTACAGCGACCTGCGGCTGAGAATGTGTACGGATAATTATCACTCTGTGGTGGTTCGTGGTGTGCATGCTCAAACGCTGTCTAACGCATGTTATTTTTTTATCTATTTTATTTACTTATTTATTCATTTGTTGTACAACCTGAGCAGGAGAATATAAGACTTAGTCTGGGTGAATATGAGAATGTGATACAATGATGTAAACATGTTTAGAGAAACATATGAATTACATAATACAAACTTCGCTTGTGTTTTCAAACCACCATGCCTTCTGTAGCCGTTTGCTTCTCGTCTTAGACAGTTGAAAAACATTTTCGGAAATAATTAGAATATAATCTGGCGTGAAGTTCCTACGGATTAAGACGCTAGTTCTCGCCAAGAACCTAATTTTTTGGTTACAAAGAGCATTGTATTCGCCTAGATATGGTGTTTGATATCTATAACCAAAAATCTGTAATCTTGATATTGTGAGAAAGGATTTTCTGTCTTCTTTAAACTTTTCTGTTTCCATTTTGGAAAGCAAAAGAGGGTCAAATTAGTAAGGTTTCCTGTTATCTGAATGGTGGTAGTGGATGAAAAGATGATTAGGCATTATCCACAACAGGGATGTAAGTCATATACCTTTAGATCAGGAAGATGCAGGAAGAAGATTGCAAATTGATGCTGCATACCCGTGAGCTCAGATGATCAAGGAATGAAGATCTGCACCAAAAATATCAATGTTTTGGTGTTCATATTTCGTCATAAGTAAATCGCTAAAAAAGGGGGCTTACTGGAGGATGTCTTTGTATATCTACTTCAGTGGTTCTTAACCATTTTTGGCAGCGACCAAAAATCCTGTCTAGATCGGCCATGGCGACCCATACCCCCCATTTAGTTCCATTTAAATATAAAAATAATTATACTCAATTATATGGTCTGTATAATGTTGTGCTTAGATGTTATTATTGTTAATGATTTAGGTATTCGAATGCAGTATTATTACTTATAATAATATTTTCATTAGGAATATTGGGAAAATGATAAGTCCACAAATCCTTGAGGACACATACAAATGGCTTGGCGACCCTAGTGTTAAAAATGACTGGTCTAGTTGATATGCGAGGGTTCAGACACGCTACTGTAGCGTTCTACACCCCATGATGTACGCTGCTGCAGTTCTGGCTAACTCCACTCGATCTTGTTATGTCGACGGGTATACCTTGAACTTTCGCCCCGACTGAATATCACTTTCAATCTAATATCACCTTTTTCTTTCTTAATATACCCATAAAAACATAATTTTCCTCAAGTACAAAATTTTATAACTGTATATACAGAAATATCAACCATAAGGTTAAACTTTCAAATATTTGGTTCAAAATGATGTACAGCAGTCATTAAGCTTCGGTTCATTGCTTTGTCAGAATTGCTCTAATAGGTTCCTATTAAGTCCTATTGCAAGTGAAGATCATGAATTAATTGAAACCTGAATGTCATGTTTGAAAGAGTTCAGAAACACAAATGATATTTCGTTTTCAGTTTTTGGGTGATAATGACGTCGGATGAGGTATTTGGTGTTTGTATGTTTATCGAAGAATCAGGGCATTCATCGACTATGTTATACTTAATTTCAAACAGAGGAAAACATTACATTTTCTCGGAATTTTCCTAGACATAACACAAGATATGGACAGTTCTCTCCAGCTTTACAGAATGATAACAGTTCATAAAAAGAGTAGGACAGCCCCCCCCCCCCCCAAAAAAAAAAGAACATCAGATCATGGAAATAGCAATCATACAGATAACTAGTTCTTCTACAGAGGAATTAGTTTTTCCTTTCTTTTCCTTTCGTAAAGGATAGAAAAAAGAGAGAGAGAGAACTGGAACAGCCAAGTGGTTTTCACTGATAATACATTCTCATTGTCCTCTGTGTGGGTTTGGGTATCTATTGGCTGAGGACACAAGACTTAATTCGAGAGAAATTAAACTTGATTCAGTGTTGGTAGCTCTGTGATGGCTGATGACAGCCAATATTCTCGCACATTCTCCTCATCTGACATTGAAATGAGGTCGCACAGAAACTGACTTTGATTTTCATCCACTCAGAGGACTTCAATAATCAGTGACTCTATCCTTGGGGGTAATATCGCACCGATGAGATGGAGTCACTGAAGTGGTAAATAAAAGATTTGAGGACACTACATATAACGGTAATATTTTTAATGGTGTTGCTCTCATCTCCTTATAGGCTGTCTATTTCTTTTCTTGTTGTTGTTTTGTATGGACTTTACCGAGTCCTTTTCGACCTACATGCTTTTGGAGGAGCATTTATTATTTTCATATTGTCTGATTCACCCGCACCTTTCCTATGTTCGTATTACAGTCTCCCGCTACCAATAAGTATTTATCGTTTTTCTAAATCCATTATCTGGCTTGGATTATCATAGAAGAACTCTGTTTCGTCGTTTGGGTTTTATGATTTTTATGCATTTATCTAGATTATTTTTAGATATTATGTTTTACATGTCATAATCGCAGTTCAAACGACCCAATCTGACACACTACTAAATAACACTATTGCCAACAAAATCTCCATTGATTAAGAATTCTGTACTACTGGATATTTCCCCCTACGTCTGTAGTATAATATGTAGTTATTGCACTGTGGTTACATAAGTATTTCCTCCCCTCTTCGGACTAGACCAGTGGTTCCCAAACCTTTTCCTGTCATTTCCCCCTACAACCAGTTCAACCATCCATATTTTTCCCTTCATGTGTGCGACGGAAAGAGTAGTCAAAACACATTGTGACTATTTGCTAGTTATCTAAAAAATGTACAAGTATACTGATAAACATATATTCACATGGTAAACTAAATTTAGTTGCGGTTAGTAACAACTAAAAGGACATTTTGTTTGCTCTCTCTCTCTCTCTCTCTCTCTCAGGCATGAGAAAATTCATGTGATGTTTTTTCATTGCTGGTAAGCAGTGTAATTATTTCCTTCCTGTTAGCTTCAAATTTCCCTAAGAGGGAAATTCCCCGTTTGGGAAATGCTGGACTAGACTGTACCTGATGACTTCCTCTCGTTCTTCCATCTATCGCTCTAGTTTGTGGTTTCCTGAGAGAGTTCTCACTTAGTGTGTGCAGATCTTCATCCAAGACTCAGATATGCTTAGGCAATGCTTATTTGTATTCAGTGGCACGCTGTCCACAAGCAAAATGAGCAAGCGGTTGCAAGATCCAACAGGAACACCCGTGATGCCAGTGGGTGTTCATGGTTAATTGAGAGGCTGTGACAATATAATCTCATCTCGTCTCACGGTTTCTGGTGAAATATATCTTTGATGCCATCATTTTCAATACATTCTAAGCGTTTGTAGGGTACCCAATGGTCTACGCCATCAGCAGGTCCGTGCGTATATTCGTGCGTACGTGCAAGTAGCATGTATGGTAGAGGTATATGTGCATGCGTATAGATCCAGTAGGTATGCCTTTGTTGCCTTTGGAAAATGTGAACACATGAGAGAAAAATACCTTGAAAGGATCCCAAGAGAGAACAAATACAATAAAGAGAGAGAAAAAGAAGAAGAAGGAGAAGAAGAAGAAGAAAAGAAAGAAAATGATGATTAGCAAGTTAAAAACATTAGAAAAGTAGAAAGGCTGGGAAGCAGGCAAATGGCGAAGGAAAACGGAGAAGACGAAGACGAAGAAAAAGAACGACAAATAATCCAGGAGTATTAGCTTTTCACCCGGAAAAAAATTAGTAACAAGCTGAAAATTTCAGAAAGTACTCAGAAAACCTTTTCTAATAACATACTAAAAGTCCCTAAGATTCCCTTGCGAGGGTTTTGAGAAATTCAAGATGGCGTCCAAAATGGCAACCAATTTTAGATTTTGTCATATTTCAAGCCCCAAACATCATAGAAAGTCAAACAATAAGTCAATATATATGTTTCTTGGGTCAAGGAGTTCAATTCTCTAACTGATTTTTGGATTATCTGAATTTTAAATGGAATCATTAGCAAAATAAAATAAAATACATGTTTATTAACCTGAACATACACACATTATACGCTTAAACATTACCTTAACTATAGACAAAAGATGTTTAGCTGTAGTCCTAATTATAGAATTTTAATCAATCAATCAATCAATAAATCAATAAATCAAATAAATTTTGACGATGGTCTTAGGCATCGTCTTCGTCATCAGTTTCAGGAGAAACTGGTCTTGGTGCTTCAGTCTCTTCATCATCATCAATGAAGGATGGCATTTGTGCTGCATTGTTGCAGGTTTGACCACTGCACTTTGTACACATGGCAGAGCAGTGCACCCCCATCTTCCTGCAGCCACATGATGCTCCACAGCTATCTGCTTTGCAGCCACATGAGATCATGTTGAGCAGACAGTCGGGGGCAATGGGGTGGTCAGTTTCAACTGGAATTAGGATGTCCTCCAGCTTCCATCCCCAGGCTGTTGGCTGCAAGGGCCTGCCCATCCATTACTGGACAGTGTGATAAGTTCTGAAGGAATACTGTTTGGCTGCAGCACTTGTCGGAGGTAAACTTGCCAGTTGGAAGGATAAAGACAGAGATGTTCTGCTGATTGCCTGTTTGTAGGCAGTGTAGCGGAACTCATCCAGTGACACACCATGAAGTGCACCATACAACTTCAAAAGGAAGCTTTCACCTGCTTCTTGCACTTGTTGGTGAGTGGTTCCAGCATTAGAGAATATCTTGAGTTGATCATACTCCTTCTTGTTGTGAACCAGGTTAAATGCCTTGCACTTCCCTTGCTGATACACAGCAGACACTGTGTCACATCCAGTTATGGCGTGTAACACCATCAGATATTTACTGGTCTCACCAAGGTTTTCCTGGATGTCACAAATCTTGTACAATGTGGTGGGATTCACACAGCATAGCATATAAAGATCCATGTCTGCACTTGCTTGGTTCACCAGCATCACCAACAAGCCAGTGTCAGTCCCAACGACAACTACTGGTTCACCAGACTCTGCCAAGGATAGAGCTGTAGAAACAAGGCATCTGCATCAGCACTTGCCTGCTTCACTGCTATGCCTGCTAGAGAGCATGTCTATGATACTCTTCTTATTGTTGCTATTTGCCAGAAATACTGCCTGTGTTGTGGTGGTATGCGTGTGCTGGTCAAACAGGATGTCACTGGATGTGGCCTTCTTTGCCCTGCGCATTTGCTCTGCTGCCTTTGTGGAGATAGTGCTGTAACCATCAAACACAGTGGTAATGCCAGCCCCATAGTGCTTAAGGACATAGGCAATGTAGCCATGACACACACTTCCATAGGTAGATAGTTGTGGCCAAACTACAGATTGCAGCAGGTAGCCGCCATCCACTACAAACTGACAGTTGTTTGGAAGGCTGTGTTGCATCGGAGCAAATGACTTGAGGACAGTAACCCGGAGCACTCTTGGTTGGTTTCCGCATAGCACCATCTTGAAAGAGGGATGGGGGCTGTGGAGCAAGCTCATATGACATGTACTTCTCCATGTCAGAACTTGTCTTCAAGATGCAAGTGATGCGGTTGAAGAATATAGTGGGATTTACGAATGTGCTCTGCCCCCTGACATTGATGCTGTTCTTGTCTCCCATGGTCTTCATTTTGTCAGTGCGATGCAGGGTGATGTCTGTGAAGCATTTCCTGTTATCTTAGATGCTGCAGCAAGACCAATCTGCACTGCATTGTCACAATTGACAGGTGCATGAGCCACAACACCTGTGGCTATAGATACCAACCGATCAGGTTGGTAGCCTGCAAATGGTGGATGGGCCTTTAGCCACTGGAGAAAGACATCAAAGTCGTTCTTGTCTTTGACCTGAGAGGATGAGCGGAGATCCTTGTGCTGCTCAGATGTCATGGTGTGAACACCTGTGAACTTTTATAGGGCATCACACACAGGCATGCAGCGAGGCAGTGCATGTACCCATTTGGTCAAGGCGATGTCAGTTATTACAAAGGATTACAAAGGCGGAGCATACCAACAGGAGACCTTTTGGTCCATATCTAGGTCGGATGCGAAAAAAATCAAAATAATAATAAATCAATAAATAAAAACTATAATAATGTAAATAACAAATAAAAACATAAACAAATGCATAGGTATAGTTAAATGATAAACAAACAGATAAATAGTAAATAATAATGAATTGACATATAACTAATCATTAATGAGAATCAAACAGACAAATGATAACAAAACAAAAACAAATAATATAAAATAAATGATAATCACTACAACATCTTGCTTAGGTGTTTATCTAAATGATTCTTAAAGCTTCGAACTGAACTGCATTACACTGCCTCTGCAGGAAGTTTATTCCATTCATTAACGACACGGTTGGCGAAGTTGTTTCTACCCATTTACAAACTGAATCTATTTCCGGACAGTTTGACACCATTGTTTCTTGTTTGATTCTCATTCAATGTGAAAATTTTGTCACTTTTGATGTTGTCAATTCCCTTTAGAATTTTAAAGACCTGTATCAAATTACCTCTGAGTCTACGCTTTTTTTTTTTTTTTTTTAGGGAAAACAGATTCATATGTTTTAGTCGATTTTCGTATGATTTATTTTTGATATTTGGAATCAGTTTTGTGGCTCACCGTTGTACTTTTTCCAGTCTGTCGATGTCATTAATGAGATTCGGTGACCATACGGAAAAAGCATTTTCCAAATGTGGACGAACTAACGATTTATATAGCTTGTTAATGAGTGATGGACTTTTGAAGTCAAAAGATCGCGCAATCAGTCCTAGAATCTTATTTGCTTTCTCAGAGGCTGAAATACACGGCTTGGATGATTTGAGATCGTTACTGATAATTACGCCGAGATCTTTTTCACTATCCACTTTTGTTAACGAACCTCCAAATAACTTGTAATCGTACTTACTGTTATTTTTACCTATGTGCATTACCTTGCATTTACTTGTGTTAAATTTCATTAGCCACTTTTCAGACCACTGCTGTAATTTATCTAAATCTTCTTGAATATCTAATTGGTTTAAGTGATCATTTTTCATTCCACACAGTTTTGTATCATCAGCAAATTTGGAAACAGTGGATTTTAGTCCATGGTCTATATGATTTATATATACTATGAATAGAAGTGGTCCAAGAACGGAACCATGAGGAACTCCACTTGT
>NC_134795.1:37104351-37119351 GCF_046742065.1 Oratosquilla oratoria | reverse complement strand
ATACTCTCCCAAACTCTGCCACCAGCTTCCTCAATCCCTCCTCTGACCCTGCCACAAGCGCAGTGTCGTCCGCAAACAACAGCTGGCTCACCTCCCACTTTTTTCCATTTTCTTTAACCATCTCCAATCCCTGACTCACTACCCTAGCATTCACCTCTCGCACCACCCCATCCATGTATAAGTTGAACAGCCAGGGCGACATAACGCATCCTTGACGAAGTCCCACCTTTACTTCAAACCACTCACTCTCTCCATTTCTAATCCTAACACATGCTCTACTACTCTCATAAAAACTCTTGACAGCTCCCAAAAGCTTTCCTCCTATCCCATAAATCTGCATAACCTCCCACAGTGCCTTTCTGTCTACCCTATCATAGGCCTTTTCCAGATCCATGAAAGCCCAAAAAACATCCTTCCCCTTTCCTATAGCTTTCTCACATATCTGTCTTACCACAAAGATCTGATCTACACAACCTCTACCCGTCCTAAATCCACACTGTTCCTCACCAATTACTCCTTCTGTTCCTCTCCTAATCCTCTCAATTAAGATCCTCCCATAAGCCTTCCCTACTACACTCAACAGGCTAATCCCTCTAAAATTACTACATTCACACTTGTCCCCTTTTCCCTTGTAAAGAGGAACTATACAGGCAACTCTACCCTCTCTCCAGCAAACATTAAATAACCTCACCAACCAGTCCACCATCACTGCACCTCCCTTTTTCAGACATTCTGCATGACATCCATCCAGACCAGGTGCCTTACCTGCTTTCATCATCTTTACAGCTGCCTTCACCTCATCCTTCCTTATTTCTCCTCCATTCTCCTCACTCATCACTCTCATTTTCTTCGCATTTCCCACTGCAGCTATCTTTCCTTCCCTATCCTCCTTCACATTCAGCAACTCCCTAAAATATTCTGCCCATCTTCCCCTCACTGCCATCTCTTCCATTATCAACTCTCCATCTGTACCTTTTACCTTTTCTTCCCTACTTGATTCGCCTCCTCTTCCTCTCTTAATTTCTTTCCAAAACATCTTTTTATTACTTTCAAAATTTTCTGTCATACTCCTACCCCATTTCACATCTGCTCTCCTCTTTGCCTCCTTTACCTTTTGCTTTACTTCTCTTTTCTTTTCTTTGTACGTCTCATATGACTCCCCTGTCCTCTTTTGTAACCAATCTGTGAATGCTCGCTTCTTCTCTTCTACAGCCTTCTTTGTTTCCTCATCCCACCATTCACTACCTTTTCTTCTATTTCCCCCTGTCCTTCTTGTTCCACACACCATCCTTGCACACTTTAAGACTCCCTCCTTGAACCATCCCCATTCCTCCTCCACACCCATCTCTGCTCTATCCTTTACTCCCTCCCACTCCTCCTTCAGCTTCTTTTCGTACTCCTTCTCCTTTTCCTTTTCATTCAAGGAGTTCACTCTAAGAACCTCCCTACCTTTTGTCCCTTTCCTCCTTCTCCATCTATCCTCCACTCTCAGCTTACCTTCCACCAAAAAATGATCTGATATTCCCCCACCCTCTCCCCTTAGCACATGTACATCCTTAACTCTTCCTATCATAATCCTATTTACCACTACATAATCCATTAGCGCTCTATCTACCACCCTTCCCTCCACCACCCTCTCCCATGTGTACTTATGCTTGACTTTCTTCCGAAACACTGTATTTGCTATCATCAACTCTCTTTCTAGACACATTTCCACCATCAACTCTCCACTACGATTTTTTCCTGGAACTCCACACTTCCCAACCACTCCATCGATTGGACCATTTCCCACCCTAGCATTAAGGTCTCCCAGTACTATTACATTGACATTTCTTCCTAAACCCTCTATGCACTCATTTAAATCTATCCAAAAGGCCTCCCTTTCTTCCATGTTCTTCTCACTGCCCGGCCCATATGCACTTACAAAGACCCACATCTCCTTTCCCAGTTTCACCTTCATCCACATTATCCTTGAGGAAACCTCCTTCCACTCCACTACCCCTTTACCTATCTCCTCACTTGCTAGAATAGCCACCCCTTCCCTCCCTCGCCCTCTCTTCACTCCTGATAACCTCCCACTTACACTCCCAAACTTACACTCACCCTTCCCTTTCAACTTAGTTTCACTCAAAGCCAACACATCCAATTTTCTTCTCACAAACATACTACCTATCTCTTCCCTTTTACTCTCATCTGTACCACATCCACGCACATTAAAAGACCCAAACCTTAGGGTGCTGGCCCGAGGCCCTCCAGCACCCCTTATGCCTTTCCTTTGATTCTTAGGAATTTGCCCCTTGGGGCTACAGGGAGAAGGATGCCTAGTCCCTCTCCCCGTCTCTTTCTTCTCGCCTCTTACGATCCAAGTGGGAAAACTTGGTGGCAGTATTCTTTTCCCCCACCACAGGGAATTCCCCCAATCAGAAAGAGAATACTCAGAGAAATGGTACAGGACAGCAACAAGGGGTTGGGGGACAGCATAACGGAGGGACAGTCGTAGTATAAAAGTGTCATCATTTCTCTATGAACAGAATTTCTTCTATCATAGACAAAATGATGTGTGGCTCTGGTCCGTAGGGGCGCCCCATATAGACCCTAAAGTATCGACTGCATGCTACTTTGCCACAATAACAAGCAACCAATACCCCAGACTTGTAGCCAAAAAACAAAGGCATAAAACCATTCCCACCCATTCCATCCTTACCACTCTCCACTCCCTTCCACCCTCTTTACAAAGGCGGAGCATGCCGACAGGAGACCTTTTGATCCATATCTAGGTCGGATGAAAAAAAAAATAAAAAAAAATAATAAAAACTATAATAATGTAAATAACAAATAAAATACATAAATAAATGCATAGGTATAGTTAAAATAATAAACAAACAGGTAAATAGTAAATAATAAATTAACATATAACTAATAATAAATGAAAATCAGACAGACAAATGATAACAAAACAAAAACAAATAATATAAGATAAATTATAATCATTACAGCATCTTACTTAAGTATTTATCTAAATGATTCTTAAAGCTTCGAACTGAACTACATTGCACTACCTGTGCAGGAAGTTTATTCCATTCATTAACTACACGGTTGGCAAAGTTGTTTCTACCTATCCAAATTGAATCTATTTCCGGACAGTTTGAGACCATTGTTTCTTGTCTGATTCTCATTCAATGTGAAAATTTTGTCACTTTTGATGTTGTCAATCCCTTTAAAATCTTAAAGACCTGTATCAAGTCACCTCTGAGTCTACGCTTTTTTAGGGAAAACAGATTCATGTGTTTTAGTCGATTTTCGTATGATAAATTTTTGATATTTGGAATCAGTTTTGTGGCTCGCCGTTGTACTTTTTCCAGTCTGTCAATGTCTTTAATGAGATTCGGTGACCATACGGAAACAGCATATTCCAAATGTGGACGAACTAACGATTTATATAGCTTGTTAATGAGTGATGGACTTTTGAAATCAAAAGATCGCGCAATCAGTCCCAGAATCTTATTTGCTTGGATGATTTGAGGTCGTTACTGATAATTACGCCGAGATCTTTTTCACTATCCACTTTTGTTAACGAATTTCCAAATAACTTGTAATCGTACTTACTGTTATTTTTACCTATGTGCATTACCTTGCATTTACTTGTGTTAAATTTCATTAGCCACTTTTCAGACCTCTTATCTTGGCACCTCCTGGATGTTGGGTCATCCCTGCATCTTGTACACTGCCCTGGGTCAGAAGCAGTGTTGCAAGACAGCACATCCACAGCAAGGCCGCTTCATTACATCGGCGACCCCTCCTCTCCATCCCTTCATGCAGAGAAGGAGAAGACGGGGAAATATCCCTTCGGACTGCGTCAAAATTTTCTCACACATACTCCCTCACCCCCCATTCTCCACCCACTCCACCTCTTGCATCACAATATCATCCATATACAACCATTCTCCACCCATCCCTGTCCTCTGTCCTCCCCCGTCCTTCCTCAACAGACATTTCCCTCTTCCCCAAAGCCCCTTTTACCCCCATCCATCCATCTCATCCTAGATCGCACCCCTATATTCACTCCTTCCACATCTGCCTTCCACACCTCTTTTACTAGTCTTCACTCATTCTTTCTATGTTTCCAAATCATCCCAATACTCTTTCATCCACCCTATCTCCTAACTCCCTTTCCACCCCTGTTCTCCTCCTTACCTTCTCATTTCTCTCTCTCTCCAGCCTACTGACCCCATCATACTTCTCAGACATTTCATCTCAAATAAGTTCAAACTCCTTCTCTCTTATGTTTGATGTTTCTGCCCCATACAGTGCTGTCGGCACAATCACTCCTTCATACAATCTCCTCTTAGCATCCATTCCTAAATGTCTTTTTCTCATTACACTTTTTAATCCACCAAGGAATTTACTCACTTCTCTCAATCTACATTCTACTTTCACCTCCACTCCTCCCTTTCCTGCCACATTCTCACCCAAGTATCTAAGACTATCCACTTCCTCCAGTCCCTCTCCCTTAATACTCACTTCCAGTCTGCTGCCACTGTCGCCCCTTGTACATCTCATCACCTTACTTTTACCCATATTTATCTTCAACTTCCTTCTTTCACGCACTTACCCAAACTCTGTCACTAACTTCCTCAACCCCTCCTCTGACCCTGCTACAAGCGCAATGTCGTCAGCAAACAACCACTGGCTTGCCTCCCACTTTTCTCCATTTTCTTTAACTATCTTCAATCCCTGACCCACCACCCTAGCATTTACCTCTCGCACCACCCCATCCATGTATAAATTGAACAGCCAGAGTGACATAACACATCCCTTTACCTCGAACCACTCACTCTCTCCATTTCTAATCCTGACACATGCTCTACTACCCTCATAAAAACTCTTGAGAGCTCCTAGAAGCTTTCCTCCTATCCCGTATATCTGCAATACCTCCCACAGTGCCTTTCTGTCTACCCTGTCATAAGCCTTTTCCAGATCCATAAAAGCCCAAAAAACATTCTTACTATAGCTTTCTCACATATCTGTCTTACCACAAAAATCTGATCTACGCAACCTCTACCTGTTCTAAACCCACACTGTTCCTCACCAATTACTCCCTCTGTTCCTCTCCTAATCCTCACAATCAAGGTCCTCCCATAAGCCTTCCCAACTACACTTGACAAGCTAATCCCTCTGAAACTACTACACTTACACTTGTCCCCTTTTCTCTTGTAAATTGGAACTATACAGGGGGTGAATGTGGCGGTTTCGGAGGGATTAGCTTGTTGAGTGTGGTTGGGAAGGCTTGTGAGAGGGTCTTAATTGGGAGGATTGGGAGAGGAACGGAGGGAGTGATTGGTGGGAAGCGGTGTGGGGACAGGTGGAGGTTGCGTGGATCGGGTTTTTGTGGTGAGACAGGTGTGTGAGGTGGCTGTGGTAGGGGGTCGGGATATTTTTTGTGCATTTGTGGATTTGGAGGGGGGTTATGATAGGGTGGACGGGGGGGGGGTGCGCTGTGGGAGGTGTTGCAGATGTGTGGGATGGGAGGGAGGCTTTTGGGAGCTGTCAAGATTTTTACGAGAGTAGTGGAGCGTGTGTCAGGATTGAAAATGGATAGAGTGAGTGGTTTGAGGTGGGGGTGGGACTTCGTCGGGGACGTTTTGTGTCACCCTGGCTGTTCCAAATCCACGAAAGCCCCCAAAACATCCCCACCCGTTACCACAGCCAATATAAGAGAGAGGGAAGAGGGTGGAGGGGAGTGGAGAGTGATTAGGATGGAATGGGTGGGAATTGTTTTATACCTTTGTTTTTTTTGGCTACCTGCCTTATAAGGAAAAAAAAAAAGCCTTTAGTATATGCATTAGAGAAAAACTTCTGCCCAAATACCCTATATGTATATATATATATATATATATATATATATATATATATATATATGTATATCATTAAAATGAATGGCAAGCTTGTCATGACAGAGCTTCTTGTCGTATTTTTCTCTCTTTCTCAGAGTAATCTTGCCTACAGAAGGGAAGATTTATCTAAGAAAGAGAGAAAAATACGACAAGAAGCTCTGTCATAACAAGCTTGCCATTCATTTTAATGAAGTATGCTTGAGGGAAAACCTCCTGCCCATTTACACTATATATATATATATATATATATATATATATATATATATATATATATATATATATATATATGTATATACATATCCACGCTTTTGTATTTGCGAACAATCATTCCTATTTTCTATAATGGTGCAGTAATACATACATACCTATACGAAGGGCTTTTTCCTTTTTACAAGAGAGGTAGCCAAAGTCAAAAGGCATAATTCCACTCCCACTCATTTCATTCCCACCCAATCCACCCCAATTCATCCAACCCTCCCTCCCTCCTTCTGGATGACGGGTCATCTCTGCATCTCGCCCATCGCCCTGGATCAGAAGCAATGCTGCAAAACACAGCAAATCCACGGCAAGGCCGCTTAATTTATTTGACGTCCCTCCCCCCCTCTCCGTCCCCTCAAGCAGTAACATTGAAGACGGGGAGAAATCCCTGTCATCAATGTTACTGCATGAGGAGACGGAGAGGGAGGGGAATTGCCGATGTCTTGGGTACAATGATAACGTATGGAATAATGGATATAGATGTTCTACTGGAGATTACAGGCGAATTTGGTCAGCGATATATTTCTATTTCACTCTACGAAAGGCTTAGTCTCTCTTTTTCATTCTCATTCACTTGATTTCACTCTTTCTCATCCTATTTGTTTTCATTTTGTCCCATAGAAAATCAAAAGAATGAACTCCCTATACTTTCTCTTCTCCAGCCGTCCGCTCACCTCCAATTCTCTGCTCTCCATCATATCTGTTCTTCTTTAAACAAATCTTTTCTGATGGATTTGTGCTGCTTTCAATCTAAAAGTGGGGTTCCCTTGTTTTTAAGACTTCTTTTATCATTATTATTTTTATTTCACTTTATTTTAGTTTTATTTTTATCCTATTTTTATTTTTATTATTATTATTATATATACATATATATATATATATGTATATATATGTATATATATATGCATATATATATATATACATACATATATATATATACATGTATATATATGCATATATATATATGCATATATATATATATACATATATATATATATATATGTATACATTTTTGGCGTCTTGATTATATCTATTTTGTACTTGTAACTGAGTGACCCCCATATTCTGTGAAATGGCTTGATCACATTTTATGTGGTTATTAATATTCAGAGTGAAAGAGAACGAATAATACAGTTATAACTTTATATTCTATAACGCGAGTATTGTGATGCATCATCAATCATCGTACACCAGGCAGCTGATGGTGCCCGCGGGAATTTGACTTGTATTGAAGAAGTTAATTCCGCAGCATATCAGCCTTGGTCAAGCTTACCCATAGCTTCATCTCTACCCTTCAATTTGTTATGGCACACACACACACACACACACACGCACACACACACACACACACACACACACACACACACACACACACACACACACACACACACACACACACACACACACACACACACACAGACACACACACACACACACACACACACACACACACACACACACATACACACACACACACACACACACACACACACACACACACACACACACACACACACACACACACACACACACACACACACACACACACACACACACACACACACACATACACACAACTGACTGATTTTGGTGACACCAATAACACACCAGAGCGACACACCATTCGTTTATGTTATGAGACTTACCCTCGATCATGGACGAATGTTGAACCATATTCAGCGTTTCACAATCCCTCTTTGAATGTCTCTTTTATTACCTCTAGGACCCCACCTCTTCTTTCCATCATCCCTTGTATCGCAGGGGTGGGGGGTGGGGAATGCAGCCAACGTGTTCCCCTCTGTGTTGTAAAAGGAGACTAATTGGGGAGGATGGAAGAGAGAGGGAAATAGTTCTTTCTGTATTTTTTTTCCCACGAAGAGTGGAAGCGAAGAGAAGTGTTCTGGGAAGGGAACTCCTACCAGTACACTAGTAATTGGTCTCTGAATACGTATGGTTGTGGAACGATTGATAAAAGAAAAAGGGAAGATATTATTGAACGTAAGAACCTGAGAATTAAGGAGACTGCCATAGACCATAAGGCCTACACTAGGCAATTCCTTGTCCATCCTCACCTGTCATCCACATCCATAAAGTTATCTAACCTTTTCTTAAAACAACTGATAGTTTCAGCGCTCACTACGTGGTTGCTAAGTCTATTCCATTCATTCACCGCTCTATTAGTAAACCATTTCTTGTGTATTTCTTTCTTAAATCTAAATTTGTCCAATTTAACTCCATTGCTGTGAGTTCTGCCCTGTTGTCTTAATATGATGACCTTGTTTACATCATCCTTGTTAAATCCTTTGATTCATTTGAACACCTCTATCAGATCACTCCGAACTCTGCGTTTTTCCAGAGATAAGGTGCCTAAGTCTCGCCTCGTAAGGTAAATTTCTGAGCCTGTGTCCTCCTCCTCTACTGATTCTAGTGAATTATCCATTCTATTGGATGGAGACCAAAACTGTACCATATAGTCAAGCATGGATCTGACTAAAGCTAGATAGATTTTGATAATTACCTCTGCAATTTTATTCGTAACTGTCCTAGCAATGAAACCTAATGCTCTGTTAGCTTTATTCCTGGCGCTAATGCACTGTTTCTCGCACTCAGTTTTCTCTAAAAAAGAGTTATCTAAGGTATACCTACTTTCTGGGTGTTTAATCCTACGTTTAACACACTGCACTTTCAGATATTGAAGTCCATTTGTCATTTCACCGACCATGTGAACACTGTTAAGATTTTACTGCTGAATCTCGGCGTCTTCTCCAGACCTAATTTGACGTCCTATTTTAGTGTCGTCCATAAACTTACTAACACCACAATCAATCCCATTGTCCAAATAATTTATATACATAATGAACAGCAAGGGGTACAAAACCGAGCCTTGGGGAACTCCACTAGAAACACTCCCCTATTTGTATTTTACACCGTTTATGGTGACCCGCTGTTTTCTGTCACTGACCCAAGCTCTAATCCATTCAAACTCTTCTCCACCTATGTCATTGGCTTTGTTTTTATTTAGTAGTCTCTGGTGGGGCACCTTGTCGAACGCTTTGCTGAAGTCAAGGTAAATAACATGGTAACTATCATTGTTATCTGACGCCTTGTATACATTAGCGTAAAAAGATAGAAGATTAGTTACACATGACTTAGCCTTCGAAAACCCATGATGTGAGTCACGAATCAAATTATGTATTAGCTATTATCAATTTAAGCTTCTTCTCTATAACTGATGTCAAACTGATTGGCCTGTAGTTGCACATAGACAATTTATCTCCCTTTTTGAAAACAGGAACAACGTTTGCCTACCCCCAAGCAAGAGCCACAAAATCAGTGTCTACCTACTTATTGAATATTTCCGTTAATTGGTCTCAGATTTCAAATTAACACTCTTTAAGCACTCTCAGAAAAAAATCGGCTGGACCTGGAGATTCTATAGCTTTAAGTCTACCAATCTGTTTAATTACCAATGCTGATGTTAGATAGTATACTTCCTTCATCCCCATTGAAAATCGGGTCGCAGTCAGGTATCATATCTAACCTCTCCTTACTAAACGTCGTGAGAAAATGTTTGTTAGATACCTCGATCATTTTTTCCTCTCTGGTGTTAGGGTTGTGGGAAGAAAGATGGATATGTTAGTGTTGAGGGAAACTAAATTAAAAGGGAAAGGTGAGGTAGAGTTTAGGAGCGTGGTTTGTAGCATATCTGTAGTGAAAGGAGAGGGGAGAAAAGGAGAAGCCCTGTTGCAAGGAGGTGTCTCAAATGATTATCTGAAACAAATATAAAGGTGTGGGTGTCTTGTGGGTGCATATGGTCTAGATAGCAAGAGAAATGAGACAAAGGATTTTTTTTTTCTTTTTTAACGAAAAGAATGAGTGCCTGGGGAAACCAGAAACATGTGTCATGAGTCAATGAATTGGAAAGAATAATGTGTTTGGGGCGCTGGTGGCGTAATCGTACACGTGTGGGTCTTACACTTTCCTAGTTATGGGTTCGAATCCTACGCTCCTCTCATCGATTCCTCCTAGCAGTGACTTGGTGTTACTTATTCCAACAGTCCAAACCACTGCGCAACTGTGACGGCTTCGGCCGCAGTTACGTCCCCTTCTACGGTTTGTTTGGGATATAAAAACGGAGATAAAAAACTGGAGATGTTTACGGAGAGAGTTTTAAGAAGAGACACGTACCTCATCGATGAAACTGGACAATTTTGACGGCTACGGGACTTCCAAAAGGAATTTCAGTCGGTAGTCCTGATACCCACCTACCCCTCCCTAACCCAACCCTCCCCATCAAAGGCTTCTGATTGGTTGCGTTCAATTGCACATTAAACACATCAAAGCACCTAGACACGTATATATGACGAGGAACAGAGGACAAAGTAAGGAGTAAGGCAGAGATAATAAACATATATGAAGATAAATGTGAGGAGCCTACGCCAGGCGGCTTTGGGGACTGTTGGGGCAGGTAACTAACTGTTATTGCTGCGAATCCGAGAGAAGTGAGGGACTCGAACCCGCAACTAGGAAGATGCGAGACAGGCACGTTTCCGACTGTTAGAAGTATGTGACTTTCTCTCTCTCTCTCTCTCTCTCTCTCTCTCTCTCTCTCTCTCTCTCTCTCTCTCTCTCTCTCTCTCTCTCTCTCTCTCTCTCTCTCTCTCTCTCTCTTTCTCTCTCTATCTATCTACCTCCCTCCCTCCCTCTTTCTCTCTCTCGCTCTATCTTTATATGTATGTATGTATGTATGTATGTATGTATGTATGTATGTATGTATGTATGTATGTATGTATGTATGTATGTATCTGTTTATTTATTTACTTATTTATTTATTCATCTATCTATCTATCTATCTATCTATCTGTCTATATATCTATCTATCTATCTATCTATCTATCTATCTATCTATCTATCTATCTATCTATCCATCTATCTATCTGTCTATCTGCATATCTCTCTCTCTCTCTCCCTCTCTCTCTCTCTCTCGCTCTCTATCTATCTATCTATCTATCTATCTGTCTATCTTCTCTCTCTCTCTCTCTCTCTCTCTCTGTCCTTCTCCCTCTCCCTCTCTTCCTCCACCGGATGGATATCTACAAAGACTACAGTCCTATGGACGAAGACTAAAATAAACTATTGTTGTGTGGTCCACTTTATTTGGACTGCTGGCAGACACTGAAAGGTTCGATAATAAAATAATCAAAGTTACATTGATTAACGCTTTCGTTGCACGATCTAAATTGCACCATTGTCCAGCTTGCCACCAGTCAGTTTTACTTACCTGGAAGGAAAAAACACTGGACACAGAAAAAGTTCAGTTTCATGTTGCTGGATTTTTTTTCTTCAGTAAATTTCTGAATTACCTGGCTTTCACAGTTGCAAGACTACATAAACGGCTCTGGTGGCAAACAGAGAAATTCTTCAAAGATATATAGGTACCCAGTAGCGTGGACATCTGGGAGCTATTGATGTTTAGTGTTGCAGACATTATTGTGTAGGATTGCATAAAAAAGTATACTCCATCTCCCTTTTCCTCCTCTTTCTATTCCTCTTACTCTTTTCTACTTCCTCCTTTTCCTCTTCCTCTTCCTCGTGTTCATCTTACTATTTCTCCTCCTCTTCTTCTTCCTCCTCTTCGTCTTTCCCCTCTTTCTCTTACTCTTCCTCTTTTCCCCTTCCTCCTCTTCCTTCTCTTCCTTCCCTTTCTCTTTTTCTTCCTCCTATTTCTCCCCTTCCTTTTATTCTTCCACTTCTTCCTCCTCTTCCACTTCCTACGCTTACTCGTGCCTGGGGACCCTCAGGTGATGTCGAAAAAAAAAAAAAAAGTAAAAACAATAGTCTTCTTTTTACAAAAGATAAAACTTAAATTTGAATTCTGTACTCTGGATGACTTGCTTTTCTTCTTGGTTTTCTCTTTCTTTCCTCCTTTCCCACTTTCTTTCATTTTTTCTTTCCTCTGCCTTCTTCTTCTGTATCTATTTTTTTGTTCTTTTTCTTGTTCATTCTTTTCTTCTTTTTTTTTCTTCTTTTTCACCTTCTTCTTCTTCTCTTTCTTTTTCTTCTTCTTCTTTCTTTTCTTTCTTCTTCTTATTCTTCTTTTTCTTCACATTCTTCTTCACATTCTTCTTCACATTCTTCTTCTTCTTCTTCTTCTTCTTCTTCTTCTTCTTCTTCTTCTTCTTCTTCTTCTTCTTCTTCTTCTTCTTCCTCTTCTTCGAGTTTCCTTCCTTTATTATTTTTCTCTCTCTTCTTTCTTTCCATATTTTTTTCTTCTTCTACCTCCTCCTACCTCTTCTTCGTCTTCTTCTTCCTTGATTTCTCTCCTTCTTCTTCTTTTTCTTTGATTTTTCTTCTTTTTCTTTTTCTTCTTCCTTTTCTTCGTCTATGATTGTTGTTGTTGTTGTTGTTGTTGTTGTTGTTGTTGTTGTTGTTGTTGTTGTTGTTGTTGTTGTTCTTCTTCTTCTTCTTCTTCTTCTTCTTCTTCTTCTTCTTTTTCTTCTTCTTCTTCTTCTTCTTTTTCTTCTTCTTCTTCTTCTTCTTCTTCTTCTTCTTCTTCTTCTTCTTCTTCTTCTTCTTCTTCTTCTTCTTCTTCTTCTTCTTCTTCGAGTTTCCTTCCTTTATTATTTTTCTCTCTCTTCTTTCTTTCCATATTTATTCCTTCTTCTACCTCCTCCTCCTCTTCTTCGTCTTCTTCTTCCTTGATTTTTCTCCTTCTTCTTCTTCTTCTTCTTTTTCTTTGATTTTTCTTCTTTATCTTTTCCTTCTTCTTCCTTTTCTTCGTCTATGATTGTTGTTGTTGTTGTTGTTGTAGTTATTGTTGTTGTTGTTGTTGTTGTTGTTGTTGTTGTTGTTGTTGTTGTTGTTGTTGTTGTTCTTCTTCTTCTTCTTCTTCTTCGTCTTCTTCTTCTTCTTCTTCTTCTTCTTCTTCTTCTTCTTCTTCTTCTTCTTCTTCTTCTTCTTCTTCTTCTTCTTCGTCTTCTTCTTCGTCTTCTTCTTCTTCTTCTTCTTCTTCTTCTTCTTCTTCTTCTTCTTCTTCTTCTTCTTCTTCTTCGAGTTTCCTTCCTTCATTATTTTTCTTTCTCTTCTTTCTTTCCATATTTTTCCTTCTTCTGCTTCCTCCTCCTCTTCTTCGTCTTCTTCTTCCTTGATTTTTCTCCTTCTTCTTCTTCTTGTTCTTGTTCTTGTTCTTCTTCTTGCTCTTCTTCTTCTTTAATTTTTCTTCTTTTTCTTTTCCTTCTCCTTCCTTTTCTTCGTCTATGATTGTTGTTGTTGTTGTTATTATTATTATTGTTATTGTTGTTGTTGTTGTTGTTGTTGTTGTTGTTGTTCTTCTTCTTCTTCTTCTTCTTCTTCTTCTTCTTCTTCTTCTTCTTCTTCTTTTTCTTCTTCTTCTTCTTCTTCTTCTTCTTCTTCTTCTTCTTCTTCTTCTTCTTCTTCTTTTTCTTCGTTTCCTTCTTCCTCTTCTACTTCTTTGAGTTTCCTTCATTTCTTTCTCTCCTTTTTTCTTCCTTCTTTATTTTTCTTTCCTTTCTTTCCACCTTCTTTCCTTCTTCTTCCTCCTCCTTTTCTTCTTTGTCTTTCTTCTTCTTCTTCTTCTTCTTCGTTTCCTTCTTCCTCTTCTACTTCTTTGAGTTTCCTTCATTTCTTTCTCTCCTTTTTTCTTCCTTCTTTATTTTTCTTTCCTTTCTTTCCACCTTCTTTCCTTCTTCTTCCTCCTCCTTTTCTTCTTTGTCTTTCTTCTTCTTCTTCTTCTTCTTCTTCTTCTTCTTCTTCTTCTTCTTCTTCTTCTTCTTCTTCTTCTTTTTCTTCTCCTTTTCCTTCCTTTTCTTCTTCTTTTTCTTCTTCTTCTTCTTCTTCTTTTTCTTCTTATTTTCTTAGTTTTAGTCTTTTTAACTTTTTTCCGGTTTTCTCTACTTATCTAACAAATTACAATATGGTCGAACGGGTTAGAGCGTCGCTACTTGCGGCGGAGGTTGAGGTGACGATGGTTCGATACCTGCCGCCAGCGAGTTGGGCCAAGGTCATGGTTCATTAGATTTCACGCTACATATTTTTCTATATGGGGCACTGTCCTGGCATTCTGATGGGGAGAGTTCGTGACGTTAAACCGAATTATCAATTCACAATATCATTCATTCATATATCGTTTTACCGAGTTGGTTGTCTAGTAATTGTTTGTTCGTCTATTCATGTATTTGTTCATATAAGCATTTGTTTAATTAATGATTCATTCATTCATTCTGTCATTTATTCGATCGTTTGTTCATTCATTCTTTTATTTGTTGATTTATGAATTTATATATTTCTTCATTTTTTCCATTTATTCGCTTCTCAGATGTTTTACTTATCTTCAGCTACATTTATTTTTATACACAGATTTATACACACTTGCATATCTATTTACTAACTTATGTACTCATTGATTTTATCTAGTAATTTATTTCTTTAGTCATCCATTTCTTATCCATTAATCTATTTATCTATTAACTATTTTTTTCATCTATCATCGTCAGAGATTTCGAAAAATAAATAAATGAATAAATAAATAGATGAATAAATAAATAGATGAATGAATAAAAGTCAATAAATAAATAAGTGAGTAAATAAAAATAGATATATAAACAAATGCATAGGTAAATAAACAAATTGATTATTTAATAAACAAATAAAAAATAAATCGAGACAAGAGGAATCGAGCCAGTGAATCCCAATTTTCTTCTAAGAACCGAAGTATTTCTGCTTTAGAATGTACAAAAACAAAAAGGAAAGGTATTGCACGCAGACCATCGAAACAAAGGCAATTTTACCGCAAATTGGACGAAAGTCAAAGAGAAGATAGAATACCCAA
>NC_134795.1:37081851-37086851 GCF_046742065.1 Oratosquilla oratoria | reverse complement strand
TTGTTCCCCAGGAAGTTGTTCACCACCTGCACAAACGACCTCCAGGCGGCGCACTCTAGCGTGTTCATGGAGTTTTCGAACTCTGTGTCCTTGATGAGCTGCCGTACCTGTGGGCCATCGAAAATGCCGGCCTTCAGCTTCTCAATGGTCACTCCAGGGAAGGCTCGCCACAGGTAGTTGAAGCACCTCCCATCCTTGTCCAGAGTGCGCGTGAACTGTTTCATTAACCCAAGCTTGATGTGAAGCGGTGTTAACAAAATCTTTTCCCGGTCAACAAGAGGTTCGTTTATGATGTTGCTCGCCCCAGGTACTAACTGCTCTCGCGCCGGCCACTCTTTCTTCACATAGTGCTGGGCTCTGTCTCGACTGTCCCACTTACATATAAAGCATGGGTACTTTGTGTACCCGGACTGCTGACCAAGTAGAAAGTTCACCATCTTAAGGTCGACGCAGATGAGCCATTGGTGCTGCTCATATTGGATTTTGTCGAGCACGTACTTGACTGCTTCATATTTCTCTTTGAGAGTTGTGGAGTGCGCAAGAGGAATTGAGGCGAACTCGTTCCCGTTGTGGATGAGCACACTCTTCAAAGAGCGCTTGCTACTGTCTATGAAGAGTCGCCAATCTCTCGGATCATATTGAGGAGCGCCGAGTTTAACAAGAAGACCGGCGACATCTCGGTAGTACACGAGGTCTTCCTCCTGGCAGAAGTAGCCCATGTAGTCCTGATGCCTTCTACGAAAGAACGTAATACGCGCGTCCTCGCCGAGTAGATTTTTCTCTTTGAGTCTGGAGGCCAACAGCTCGGCGGAAGTCTTCGACAAGCTGAGATTCCGAACCAGATCATTAAGCTCACATTGTGAAAAGGGCTGCGGACCATCTTGTGTTTCATACTCTTCTTCTGTATCTCCTCCCTCATATGCAGTGGTGGCCTCGTCGTCGCTGTCAGGAAGCTCTCTGCACGCTGGTACAGGAAGTTCTTCGCAGTGAGCAACTGGACGGCGGGCAGATGGAAGGTCGGGGTACTGGAGGCTGCTCCGATTCTTCCGGTTGATGCCAGTAGTATTGATGGCGCAGAAGTAACAATCCGATTCATGGTCAGACGGCTCCCTCCAAACCATCGGAATCCTTGGTATGTATTTATTTATATGTATGTATAAATATATATATATATATATATATATATATATATATATATATGTATGTATATGTATATATATATACATATATATATATACATATATATATGTATATATATATATGTATATATATATATATATATATATATATATATATTACACTATCAAGAGAGAGACCTCTTGATAGCGTAATGAGTTTAGTCAAGGACACTTGTCATGTCCAAGCTGAGTTCAAGTCCTTGGCTCGACCACGTTTTAATTTCCATTATGTACCATAATTTCCATATATATATATATATATATATATATATATATATATATATATATATATATATATATATATATGTATATGTATATATATTCTTTAACTGCAACTCGACGACTGGGGTATGCGATGCCGGGTAGAAAGGCTTCCATATAATGATTGGTGTAAAATGATACCTGCAGACACCGGAGTTAATTGAAAACACGTGGGGTTACAAGATAACGTGGCACTGCACCTGCATTTAACGATGAGTTAGTAGGTTTAACCGGGTTGATCAAAGTTCGATATACAGTAATTTGTACATTAGTGCTACAAAAACCGTGAGGTCTTAGTGTATCGGGCACACACGCCTTAAATCCTCTCGCTGCCTTACTCCCATGAAGGGTTTCCATGGTTACAATTACATGGATAGCATCGCCCACCTCTATCGATCATCGACACTTAATAATATTGGTCGGGATGGTTGGGGCACTGAGGGTTCTTTGAATATTTGAATGTCCTATCTTTTTATACATCATACATACATATACCAAGGCTTTTTCCCCCTTCCAAGGGAGGTAGCCAAAAAGGGAAAGGCATAAAAACACTCCCACCCATTTCATCCCTAAATACCCTCCACACCCCTCCCACCCTTCCTCTCATCTGAGCACCTCTTGGATGACGGGTCATCCCTGCACCCTGCCCACCGCCCTGGGTCAGAAGCAGTGTCGCAAGACACAGTACATCCACAGCAAGGCCGCTTCATTTAATCGGCGACCCCCCTCTCCGTCCCCCTTTGCATATAAGGCGAGGACGGGGAGAAATCCCTTCGGGCTGCGTCAAAATTTACTCACACATACTACCCCACCCCCCACCCCCCCGCCCATTCCTCCTCATGCAGTCACAACATCATCCATATACAACCATTCTCCACTCACCTCTGTCTTCCGTCCTCTCCCTTCCTTCCTCAACAGACATTCCCCTCTTCCCCAAAGCCCCCTTCACCCCATCCATCCACCTCATCCTAGGACGTCCCCTCATGTTCACTCCCTCCACATCTGCCTTCCATACCTCTTTTACTAGTCTTTCTTCACTCATTCTTTCCATGTGTCCAAACCATCCTAATATTCTTTCATCAACCCTATCTCCCAAATCCTTTTTTACCCCTGTTCTCCTCCTCACCTCCTCATTTCTCACTCTATCCAGCCTAGTAACCCCCACCATACTTCTCAGACACCTCATCTCAAACACATTCAAACTCCTTCTCTCTTCTTCTCTTATGTTCCACGTTTCTGCCCCATACAGTGCTGTTGGCACACTCACTCCCTCATACAGTCTCCTCTTCGCATCCATTCCCAAATGTCTATTCCTCATTACAGTCTTTAATCCACCAAGGCATTTACTCGCTTCTCTCAATCTACATTCTACCTCCACTTTCACTCCACCTTTTCCTGCTACACTTGCACCCAAGTATCTAAAACTATCCACTTCCTCCAGTCGCTCTCCCTTAATGTTCACTTCCAGTCTACTGCCACTTTCACCCCTTGTACATCTCATCACCTTACTTTTACCCACATATATCTTTAGCTTTCTTCTATCACATACTCTCCCAAACTCTGCCACCAGCTTCCTCAATCCCTCCTCTGACCCTGCCACAAGCGCAGTGTCGTCCGCAAACAACAGCTGGCTCACCTCCCACTTTTCTCCATTTTCTTTAACCATCTCCAATCCCTGACTCACTACCCTAGCATTCACCTCTCGCAGCACTCCATCCATGTATAAGTTGAACAGCCAGGGCGACATAACGCATCCTTGACGAAGTCCCACCTTTACTTCAAACCACTCACTCTCTCCATTTCTAATCCTAACACATGCTCTACTACTCTCATAAAAACTCTTGACAGCTCCCAAAAACTTTCCTCCTATCCCATAAATCTGCATAACCTCCCACAGTGCCTTTCTGTCTACCCTATCATAAGCTTTTTCCAGATCCATAAAAGCCCAAAAAACATCCCTCCCCTTTCCTATAGCTTTCTCACATATCTGTCTTACCACAAAGATCTGATCTACACAACCTCTACCCGTCCTAAATCCACACTGTTCCTCACCAATTACTCCTTCTGTTCCTCTACTAATCCTCTCAATTAAGATCCTCCCATAAGCCTTCCCTACTACACTCAACAGGCTAATCCCTCTGAAATTACTACATTCACACTTGTCCCCTTTTCCCTTGTAAAGAGGAACTATACAGGCACTACTCCAGTCCTCCGGTACTCTACCCTCTCTCCAGCAAACATTAAATAACCTCACCAACCAGTCCACCATCACTGAACCTCCCTTTTTCAGACATTCTGCATGACATCCATCCAGACCAGGTGCCTTACCTGCTTTCATCATCTTTACAACTGCCTTCACCTCATCCTTCCTTATTTCTCCTCCATTCTCCTCACTCATCACTCTCATTTTCTTCGCATTTCCCACTGCAGCTATCTTTCCTTCCCTATTCTCCTTCACATTCAGCAACTCCCTAAAATATTCTGCCCATCTTCCCCTCACTGCCATCTCTTCCATTATCATCTCTCCATCTGTACCGTTTACCTTTTCTTCCCTACTTGATTCGCCTCCTCTTCCTCTCTTAATTTCTTTCCAAAACATCTTTTTATTACTTTCAAAATTTTCTGTCATACTCCTACCCCATTTCACATCTGCTCTCCTCTTTGCCTCCTTTACCTTTTGCTTTACTTCTCTTTTCCTTTCTTTGTACGTCTCATATGACTCCCCTGTCCTCTTTTGTAACCAATCTGTGAAAGCTCGCTTCTTCTCTTCTACAACCTTCTTTGTTTCCTCATCCCACCATTCACTACCCTTTCTTCTATTTCCTCCTGTCCTTCTTGTTCCACACACCATCCTTGCACACTTTAAGACTCCCTCCTTGAACCATCCCCATTCCTCCTCCACACCCATCTCTGCTCTATCCTTTACTCCCTCCCACTCCTCCTTCAGCTTCTTTTCGTACTCCTTCTCCTTTTCCTTTTCATTCAAGGAGTTCACTCTAAGAACCTCCCTACCTTTTGTCCCTTTCCTCCTTCTCCATCTATCCTCCACTCTCAGCTTACCTTCCACCAAAAAATGATCTGATATTCCCCCACCCTCTCCCCTTAGCACATGTACATCCTTAACTCTTCCTATCATAATCCTATTTACCACTACATAATCCATTAGCGCTCTATCTACCACCCTTCCCTCCACCACCCTCTCCCATGTGTACTTATGCTTGACTTTCTTCCGAAACACTGTATTTGCTATCATCAACTCTCTTTCTAGACACATTTCCACCATCAACTCTCCACTACGATTTTTTCCTGGAACTCCACACTTCCCAACCACTCCATCGATTGGACCATTTCCCACCCTAGCATTAAGGTCTCCCAGTACTATTACATTTACATTTCTTCCTAAACCCTCTATGCACTCATTTAAATCTATCCAAAAGGCCTCCCTTTCTTCCATGCTCTTCTCACTGCCAGGCCCATATTTTATAGTCTCCAGTTTATCTTTGTACCTTTCTTATCCTTTTATTATTATCATTATTATTACTATTATAATAGTACTAATAA
>NC_134795.1:37064351-37076851 GCF_046742065.1 Oratosquilla oratoria | reverse complement strand
GCAGACATACAGTATGTCTGTATATGTATAAACATGTATATATATATATATATATATATATATATATATATATATATATATATATATATATATATACAGGCTAGTGATCAATCTGCTAGTTATAAACACGCATTTGCAAATCGATTTTGTTTTAACAAAAATTTTCTCGTTAATTTATATATTTACTTATTTGTGTGCTTATTCACTTATTTATTTAAGACGATTTTTCAGCTTTATTCCATTCAATGCAATGATTAAAATATTTCATATGTACAAATAACCCATTTGATATTTGTCCTGTTCTGACGCTATACTTATGCTTATACTTATGTATAGAGTTTGAACAGGACAAATATCAAATGGGTTATTTGTACATGTGAGAGATTTTGATCATTGCATTGAATGGAATAAAGCTAAAAAAATTGTCTTGAATAAAACATTATGGAGAGAAATATTAGTGAATCATACTATATTAAGAACACATTTAATAACAACATGAATATGAGTTTGGGATTGTATAAATTTGATAATTTTATTATTAAAAAAGTTGTAGATGGTAGACATGTAACCTGGCAACCTGTGTTGAGCTAGTCACAGTGGACCTTCCCTAGTTTCTTTTATGTTCTGTATGTACTGTATATAATAGTCTTATTTCTCGTTTATATTGTACCTTTGAAAATGTCTTAAATAGACGAAAACGTTCGGTTACAAAGTTCTCATTTTCCTAGTGGTTACTTACATATTTTGTGGATCACGTGTTATTTTTGATTTCATTGCATGTATATGTATATGTATATGCATATGTATATGTGTATGTATATGTATATGTATATATATATGCATGCATTGTTAAAATCGACAGCGTTAGTGAGGTTGTTGATCTTCTTGTGAGTATTCTCCAGTTTTCTAACCAATATTCTGCCATTTAGAGGGTGGGCATATACCAAGTTGCCAAAATGATTCATTTATTTCAACGTTTCGTCTAACAAAGAGACATCTTCAGGAAATTCTGTAACATAGATAATAATGACGTACAGAAATATAGAAAACAACATCTAAATCTAACCAATTATACAAATATAGAAGCAAATATCAATAAATGCGCAAATTCACACAAAATAAACACTATACATGGGCTGATGGGGACCGTTACTTACAATAGTTAAAAGGTCCGATGAAATGACGAAGAAAACCCTTCGCTCGGTGACATATATACGCCCCTAGCCGGCTTGGGTGGTGGTGGAGGGCGGGAGTGGTATCTCATTAATACGAGAAGAAGAGGGTTGGGGGAGGGGTTGGGGGGTTAGGGGGTTGCGGGGTCGGTTGGGGGGAGGATGGAAGGAGTGGGTAGGAGGAGGTGGAGGGGGGGTTTCGGAGAGAGGTCATGCTAGGTAGTAGCTTCGTGCTGCTATACAAAGCGATGACAGAAGTCATGTTGCATTGGATATTAATGATAGGACTACATTCTCTGATAAACATAGCTTCTAGAAGCTTAAGTTTATGTACATCCCTATTACTTGCTATAATCCTAGTGTTTGAAACTAGGTATTCACGGGTGGCTGTTAGGTTATGGTATTTCTTTAAGTGATGTTTTATAGCCCCATTTTGTAAATGCATAGAGGGAAAGTTGTACGTCCAGCACGACGGGATAACGATGGGTTCCCCCCTGGGAGTACTCTTTGCCCAAGCGTTCATGTCGGCAGTAGAGGAAGCAGTCTTTAAAGATGACGTCACCAAACCTTCATTATACTACAGGTACATAGACGACATCTTTGTGTGCGCACAATCAGAAGCCCTTCTCCAGGGATTGAGACTGCGCCTCCAGGAGGAATCTGGTCTTAGCTTCACGACTGAAATGAATAAGGATGGCAAACTCCCTTTCCTCGATATTTTAGTGGACTCTTCTTCCGGGGAATTTACAACGAAGGTGTACAGTAAACCTACGAACTCTGAGAAGTGTTTGAACTACAAAAGTGAGTGCCCGACTAGCTATAAAACCAGTGTGATTAGAGCGTATGTCCGGAGGGCTATCAAAGTGTGTTCTTCCTGGCAGGCTCTGCATACAGAATTGCAGCACATCCGCCAGATTCTGGTAAATAATGGTTTCCCTAATAGTGATTTTGATGTAATTTGTAATAAAATGTTGTGTGACCACCTTTCCCCACAAACATCCCCTAAGCCCCAATTCATTGATATATATTACCATAACATCTTCAACAAGGGTTACAAAAAAGATGAAAAAAAAAAATAGTTAAAGACATCATCACTAAGAACTGTCATCCGGTATCTAAAGATAAGGAAATCCGGGTGGTTGTATACTACTCCAACCCTAAAACTAGTTCATTGGTTATAACTAATAACTTAAATAGTAATACTGAGACTATGTCTAAAACTAATTGTGTTTATGAATTCACCTGTAGCACCGGGAACTGTGTAGCCCGTCATACAGCATATATTGGTTTTACTAGATGTAGTCTCAGTAGGAGAATTATTATGCATTTACAAAATGGGGCTATAAAACATCACTTAAAGAAATACCATAACCTAACAGCCACCCGTGAATACCTAGTTTCAAACACTAGGATTATAGCAAGTAATAGGGATGTACATAAACTTAAGCTTCTAGAAGCTATGTTTATCAGAGAATGTAGTCCTATCATTAATATCCAATGCAACATGACTTCTGTCATCGCTTTGTATAGCAGCACGAAGCTACTACCTAGCATGACCTCTCTCCGAAACCCCCCCCTCCACCTCCTCCTACCCACTCCTTCCATCCTCCCCCCAACCGACCCCGCAACCCCCTAACCCCCCAACCCCTCCCCCAACCCTCTTCTTCTCGTATTAATGAGATACCACCCCCGCCCCCTCTCCCGCCCTCCACCACCACCCAAGCCGGCTAGGGGCGTATATATGTCACCGAGCGAAGGGTTTTCTTCGTCATTTCATCGGACCTTTTAACTATTGTAAGTAACGGTCCCCATCAGCCCATGTATAGTGTTTATTTTGTGTGAATTTGCGCATTTATTGATATTTGCTTCTATATTTGTATAATTGGTTAGATTTAGATGTTGTTTTCTATATTTCTGTACGTCATTATTATCTATGTTACAGAATTTCCTGAAGATGTCTCTTTGTTAGACGAAACGTTGAAATAAATGAATCATTTTGGCAACTTGGTATATGCCCACCCTCTAAATGGCAGAATATTGGTTAGAAAACTGGATAATACTCACAAGAAGATCAACAACCTCACTAACGCTGTCGATTTTAACAATGCATGCATACAAGAGAATCTGCTCCCCAGATATTCAAATGTATATATATATGTATATGTATATGTATATGTATATGTATATGTATATGTATATGTATATTGTCATGGGCTTGCTAGGTTTGGCCTGAGTTGATGGAAATAATGAAACTAGTTTCGAGTCTACGGGTAAGTCGAGTTCCAGATCGGAAGCAAGCCCGTAACAATAAAGTGGAACGAATAGAGAATATAGATAGATTAAGGTACGTTCCAATGAAAAGCTCTATATGAGACTGGATGTGAGCAAGGTTATAAGGAAGGAGGTTAATATAGAAGTCTGTACGAAACTTAAATAATGAATCTATTTTAACTACAAGTGAAAAAATAAAACTTTACTGTTTTTACATTTACAAACATACACTCACAGTAATCTGAGGAATAACATAAATACACTTTCCTAATAAAAGAAAACATACAACTCACAGATCATCGAGTCTTAACAAACTTTATAATTCGAACAAAATAATTAATAACCTTATACAAGTCCAAGAGAATTGGTTTACACTATACTTGCGTATACTTGGTGCACAATCAACAGGGAAGAAGGGGTGAGACCAGGTCCGTGAAGTCCCCCGGGGGGGGGGGTTGTAAGTAAGAGTGAGAGCCGGCTGAAGGCCGATCCCCTTTATATAGTCGAGGGGGGCGTGGCTAATTGTTTCATGGTCAAGTTTCGAGTACCAACGTTGTTTATACGTTGATGGTGATGAGACGAATTCAAAACTTTGTTAGTAGCAGGCGGGAGATTTGAAAGTCTCATTCGATTCACGGTTGGCTATAACACCCCCCTCCGGAAGTCCAGCGTAACGGGGGGCAGCTGGACTAGAGAGTCCTTAGTCACCGTGAATCGTCTAGGAGGCTGGTCGCTCCCCTAGACAGGGTGTCAGCAATGATGTTGTCTTCTGCTTTGATGTGAACCATGCAAAAATTGAAGGCTTGGAGGACAAGAGCCCACCGGAGGACTCGTTGACGGGCCCTCTCTATGAAGGTAAGGGGGTTGTGGTCGGAGTAGACGAGCATTACATGGCCAGGATACGTCAGGTAATACTCAAATGTTTGAATGTAGAGACCAAGGCTAAGGCCTCCTTCTCTACCGTGGAATATGATCTCTGGTAGGGTAGCAGTTTAGCAGAGTAGTAACACACGGGATGCAAGGCCCGGATGTCGTCGTCAGCTTGCAGCAAGACCCTCCTATCCCTTCTCCCGATGCGTCTACGTGGAGGACGAAGGGTTGGGAGTAGTCGGGGGTCTTCAACACCGGTTCGCTGCTCAGGAACTGCCGAAGGGTCTCGAAGGAGCGTTGGTAGGCTAGAGACCAGACAAATTTCTCCTTGGGACTTGTGAGGGCGGTGAGAGGGGCAGCGATGGAGGAAAAGTTGCGGCAGAATCGGCGGTAGAAATTCGACATCCCCAAGAACCGTTGGAGAGACTTCCTGTTGGATGGTATTGGGAACTTCAGGATAGCCTCCACGTTCGCCTACTTTGGTTGGTACTGTTCGTTTCCCACCTCATGCCCCAAGTATGATATCGTCGCACTGCCAAAGCTGGACTTAGATAGATTGACGGCAAATCCAGTGGTGGTAAGTCGATCAAGAAGGGCGTCCAACTTACGGAGGTGTTCTCCCCAGGAATCTGCTAGGATGATAAGGTCATCAAGGTAATCGTAAGTATCAAGGAGGCCGGCTATAGTATTTATGAATAGCACGTTGGAAGGTGGCAGGGGCATTGCAAAGCACGAAAGGTAGTACAAGGAAATTAAAAAGGCCGAAAGGGGTGATAAAGGAGGATAAGGTTTGCGCTCTGGGGGTTAATCTGATTTGATGGTAGCCTCTAATCAGGTCCACCTTAGAGATTAAAGGAGCTCTTTCCACTTGATCCACGAAGGCGTCGATACGGGGTAACGGGTAGCAGTCCTTGACTGTCACCGCGTTTAGCTTCCGGTAGTCGACACAAAGCCTCCACTATCATCACCTTTCTTCGGGACTAGAAGCGCCGGCGATGCCCAGGGGGAGCAGCTAGGTTCAACTAGTCCGTTCTCCAACAAGTAGGTCACTTCTTTCTGCGTCTTCTCTGCCTTGTGGGGGTTGAGGCGATAAGGGGTCTGGCGGATAGTAAGAGTATTAGGGTGCAATTCTATACCATGAGTAATAGTGGTGCACAATCCTGGTTTATCCGAGAAGACGGAGGGGTGTTTCTCGAATAACTGAAATATGTTTTCCCGTTTCGTTTCATTTAGGCGCCCAAGGCACTGAATAGGTTCTTCAAGGAGGGCAGATTTGGACTTGAGAGCAGTCGTAGCGACCTCTCGTAAGTTAGGTTCATCGGTAAGGTGGGGATTTTACAAGGTATGATACTGGTCTCTCTAGCACATCAGTAGGTTTTCTACGAACGTACTCTTTCATTAGATTAATGTGAACGAGTCTAGAGTCTTTGCGACGGTCAGGAGTGAGGACTACGTAATTTTACTTACTCAGCCGATGAGAAGCTGCATAAGGGACCTGGAATTTGAGAGAAAGAGGGCCCTCATCCCTGGGACTGGTAAGAGAAGAATTACCTCATCACCTGGATTGAATTTCCTAACTTTAACTTTTTTGTCAAAATGAGGCTTCATTTTTTGTTGAGAAGTTTTTAAATTTTCCAAGGCAATGCTCCTTACTTTGTACAGTTAAATTTTTAATTTATCCAAGAATTGATTCACTGTCTGTTTAGGATATTGAGGAGTTTCCTGGTACCACTGTTCTTTTAGAACCTTGAGGGGTCCTCTTATCTGGCACCCATAGAGCAGTTCAAAGGGAGAGCATCCCAATGACTGTTGAACCTTCTCTCTGATAGCGAACATCATTAGTGGTAACCCCTCATCCTAATCTGAAGAGGATTGATTGCAATATATTTTGAGGATTGACTTGAGAGATTGATGAAAGCGTTCAAATGGCCCTTGTGATTTCGTATGATAAGCAGAGGACAGGTTTTGGGAAATACCTAGCTTCTTTAGGATACTGGCAAAGAGGTCGCTCGTGAAGTTAGTTCATCGATCGGATTGAATTTCTTTTGGCAATCCTACTTGAGTAAAACATTTCAACAAGGAGTCAGCTATAACTTTGGTATTTATTTTCTTAAGAGGAAAAGCTTCAGGATACCTCGTTACCGGGCACATGACAGTAAGAATGAATTGATATACCTTTTTGGCCTTAGGGCTCATCTGGAACTGGAATGGGGTTTAAGGGAGCCTGGGGAATTTTCTGGTGCGGCTTGCCACCATTTGGCAAATGTGGTAAGACCTCATATATTCCGAGGTTGTCTTATTTAAAGTAGACCAGAAGAAATAATTTTGAATTTTCTTATAAGTTTTACTAACTCCCATATGTCCTCCAGCTCCATCATGGGCTATTTCAATCATTTGGTTTCTGATGGATAAAGGGATAACTATCTGGTGGACCTCTGCCCAAGAATCACAGTCAAAGCAATTGGGAGGTTTGCAACATCTCATCAAGATACCATCCTGGTAATAATAATCTCGGAAATGGTCGACCTCTTCTCTGAAATCGACCGCTAGTCTATGGAAATTCTTTTAGGTGGGATTATCGTGTTGAGCTTTGATATTTTGGTTGGGGAGATCAAACTTATAGGATACATTACTATCAGAGAGGGGAGTCTGAGATCTGGTGACTGCGCACAGGGGAAAAATGTTAGGATGAAGATGATCTTCCACAACAGTAGGGGTCTTTTTACTAGGGAACTTAGTAATATCTGGAGGAGGGACAATCATAGAACCAGCTAGATCATTTCCTAGGATGAGATCAACCCCGGGGACAGGGGTATATGTATATGTATATGTATATATATGTATATGCATATGTATATGTATAAGTATATGTATAAGTATATGTATAAGTATGTGCATATGTATATGCATATGTATATGTATATGTATATGTATATGTACTGTATATGTATATGTATATGTATATGTATATGTATATGTATATGTATATGTATATTTATATGTATATGTATATAAGTATATAAGATATGTGTATATATACATATGTATATGTATATGTATATGTATATGTATATGTATATGTATATGTATATGTATATGTATATGTATATGTATATGTATATGTATATGTGTTGGTGGTTGATTCAACCCAAGGAAAGCCAATCCTAATCGCAAGACAGCAACAGATGTCGCAGGATGGATTTACCTGAAGTGGTAGAGGAAGAGTGGGTGGAGGTTGGGTAAGAGGCTGGGAGGGTGGAATTGGGGCTAGGGGGGAGGGGGAGGTAATCGGATTGCGATGGTCGACATAGTAGAAAGGTCGAAGTTGAAGAAAAGACAAAAAAGGGAGGGGGAGAGGGAAGGGGGAGAGGGGAAGTAGGAGGGGGGAGTAGGAGGGGGGAGTAGGAGGGGAGGGGAGGGAGAGTGGAAAGTAAGGAGAGGGAAGGGAGAGAGGGAAGTAGGAGGGAAGGGAGAGAGGGAAGTAGGAGGGAAGGGTAAGGTGGAGTGAGTGAGGGAGAGGATGAATATTGTTATCTGAATATTTGTAGTTCTCGGGGTCTTTGAGAATGAATGCACTCACAGAGGATAGAAAACTATTTCTCGAATTTGAATGATTATATATATATATATATATATATATATATATATATATATACATATATATATATATATATATATATATATTTAAACTTAGAACCCACTGTCGGTGGACAAATATAAAAAGTGAGATAATTGTTCCTGTATATTTCGACCTCTCTCTGTGGTCCTCTTCAGCAGAATGATTACAAAGGTATAGTGCAATAATTTATACATAGTTCAGAGGTACATGAAGGGGGGCATGGGAAGACATAGGTGAATATTCCCTAGGTAGGATGATCGTTGTTGGAACCAATAATGTTTGAACATAGTTTATTAACTGCTAATGATGTAATACAGTCCGGAATCCAATGACCAACAACATCAGGCCAAATTCCCCATTTCTGTCTCAGATCTCATTAAGTTAACTCGGCTGTGCATTAACACCAATGTTTTTTCTTTTCAAGGCAAGTTTTTCAGACAGAAATTTGGTTGCAGTATGGGGTCCAACCTTTCTCCAGTATTCGCCAACCTGTACATGGAATATTTCGAAAGTGTCCTATTGCCAGACATTAAACCTCCGGACATGTTTTGGTATTTGTATGTTGACGACATTTTCACTATTTGGAATGACGATTGGGGCTTGTTTGATGAATTTCTTGCCAGAATTAACAACTTAGCAAATAGCATTGAATTTAAAGTGGAATGGGAATATAACAACAAATTACCCTTTTTAGACATTCTAGTGATTAGGAATTGTGACCAACTGTCCTTCTCAGTTTACCGGAAACCAACCCACACAGGTAGTTATCTACACTTCTTTAGCCACCATCCAGAAAAAGTTAAGTACAGTGTAGCTTCAGGTCTGTACCTAAGAGCCCTTAGACTATGTAGTCCACAGTACCTTGAAGAAGAACTAGAGGAAGTAAGATCACAACTAAAGAAAATAGGATATCCAGACTGGTTCTTATTCAAAGCCCTTAGTAAAGCAAAAACCAGCCATTACAAAGATAACTCCAACACTCAAAACATACATAATTGGGACAAAAAATGTATAAAATTACCATACCATGACTCCATCCACAAAGCTTCTAAACTACTTCCTCCTGAACAAATAAAATTCACTTTTAATTATCCCAACAGCCTATTCTCTAAAGTAGTTAATGTCCATAGAAGAACCCAAGATAATAACAACCCAGGAGTTTATAAATTACCATGCAAGGATTGTGATCAAGTGTACTGGGGTCAAACCGGACGAAACCTCACCACCAGGATTAAAGAACACAAAAACTCGGTTAAATATGCATACGAGAACTCTGCAGTGTTTCTTCACTCATCCAACAAAGACCACCGCATAGACTGGGACAACGCAGATATAATTTTTAAATCAAATTGTAGCTTCAAGAGAAAAATAATAGAATCTTCTTTCATCAAAGATGTCTCGAATTTCAATATCTCAAAAGGTCATTGGATTCCGGACTGTATTACATCATTAGCAATTAATAAAATATGTTCAAACATTATTGGTTCCAACAACGATCACCCTACCTAGGGAATATTCACCTGTGTCTTCCCATGTCCCCCTTCATGTACCTCTGAACTATGTATAAATTATTGTACTATACCTTTGTAATCATTCTGCTGAAGAGGACCACAGAGAGTGGTCGAAATATACAGGAACAATTATCTCACTTTTGATCTTTTTCCACCGACAGTGGGTTCTAAGTTTAAATTTTACCAATGTGTTACGACATTAGTGTAATCTAATATATATATATATATGTATATATATATATATATGTATGTATATATATATATATATATATATGTATATATATAAATACGGCCAAGAAAACTCAGCTGTATTCCTCCATTCTAGTCTTTTAGATCACATAATAGATTGGAAGAATGCAGCTACAGTATACAAATCACATTGTAGTTTCAAAAGAAAAATTATTGAGTCCTCATTAATAGAATAGTTCCCAAATTATAACATTTCTAAAGGTCAATGGTCACCAGATGTCATTACTAGTATGGCAGTTAATGAATTCATCTCCACTGGACGAAACGTCCGACCTCACTCAGGGCAAGTGACCTGAGGCTTACTGAGTTCCCCACTGTAACTTCCTCCCCTGTATATAACCTCTTATCTATGTACCCTATAAGTGTAACTGCTGAAGAGGACCACAGTTAGTGGTCGAAATATACGGTTTACTCTGTATCTCAGCTTATCTTTCTCCGAGAGTGGGTTTAAGTTTTATTCTATTTTATTTTATTCTTGTGTTACGACATCTACGTTACTTGATTTGATTTTACTCCCACCATGGAACTCTCTTCACCTTTGCATATTCTCCTCCAACATCAGGGAGTTAAGCAAGCCTTTCGTCATTATGAAAATTCTCTCACCATCAGCAAGAAGAAGAAGAATCAACACCAGTTTCTTATAAATTGTCTGGAAGAACAAGTGTGCCCTAAATCCTTTGGCTTTAATAAACACAGCCAACTAGGATACAGTTTCCCGTCTTATGTCAGTGCTTTTCTGAAAAAACGTATTAAGATTGCTCCCTTGGAGTGTGACTCAGCCTTTCACCGTGTGAGATTATCTAACAGGAATCTTAAATTCTATAGTCCAAATGTTCACATTCACAAACACCTCTCAAAGTTAGCACTTGGAAAAGCCTTTTACATCAGTGTCCAACACAAGGAGAACCTCAACAAAAAACTGAATAGATTGTGCAACAACAGTGTGTGGTCTAAATTTTCAGTAATCATCCGGATAATATAAAATACAGTGTTGCCTCGGGCCTTTATTTAAGAGCTCTTCGGCTTATCTTTCTCCGAGAGTGGGTTTAAATTTTATCATATATATATATATATATATATATATATATATATATATATATATATATAATAGATGTTCAAGTTCATATATATATATATATATATATATATATATATATATAATAGATGTTCAAGTTCGGACATTCTTCTATTTGAACATCTCCAAAGGTCAGCGGTCCCCGGATATAATCTCACGTCTAGCTGTGAGCTGTTTGGTTAAAAATCTTTATCCTCCTGATCCCTCTCCTCCACCACTCATGAGCCCGATTCCCTTCTGACCTCACACCTCTACCCACGTATCCCCTCTCTTCTGACTCAGCCCTACGAGATAGAATGTCTTGTTTTTAGCTATGCCTGTTCCCTTTCCACTCACCTCTCAATTGTATTTATGTCTCTATAATTTCTTGTAACCTGAACTTTCCTGAAGAGGCATATAGCTATTAGCCGAAATTTAGAAGTTATGCTTTCTTCTAAGTTTCCATTTAATCAGACTGTGGGTTCTTCGTGATTATTTGAACAAAAATTTGTCACTACATTTTGTCCAAGTGATATATATATATATATATATATATATATATATATATATATATATATATATATATATATATATATACACACACACAGACATATATGTATATATATAAATATACATATATATATATGTATATACATACATAAATATATTGCAACGAACCTAGACGTTTGTTGCAATTTTAAGGGAATGGTCCGCACTGGTTTCCATCGCGGATAATGACTCAGAGAGGAATACGAAATGAAATATTAACCTCACTTTTCAACGTATATTTCACTATTCTGTGGAAATACATACACTATTTCTTACAATAACGCCACTAGCATGTGATAGCACAAACCACATGAAATTACCGACAATAAGGTCACCATAATACACCATAACCAGACACGAAAATGATCACTATATTTAATTTTTTCTCTCACTCATATTTCGTGTATTTGTTATTTCCTCTCACTCTATTTTAAACATGTGTCTTCCACTGTTCACACCATACTAATTCGAGGTAGTTCTGAGGTAGATAGGAATAATACACAAATCATCGAGGGGAAAAACGACCACCCTTGGCCAGACCTTGTATTGGAACTACGCACTACTAACCTGCTTACCCGCAGATCAGGCATCCCGCGTTGCCAAACGTACGATTCATGCCCCCCTCCACACAGACGAATCTGTGTACCTAATACATACTACAATTGTTGCTTAACCTCCAATCACTTTCGTGTGTGTGTGCAGAAGCATAAAGGTTATGACGCCTGAAAAAGAGACACCAAGGATTAAGAAAGTGGTATCCCAGTTGCGTGCACAATCGTGATATCCTCTCATTTATCCCTATGGCTCTACTGTTCCAACACGAACCAGCGTAGATCCTCGGAAGGATCCCACAGACTATGTGACGGCACCCACACTCCTTCATCTCCTGAAGGAGGACCTTGTAATTCCGAACAAGTTCCTCTGATCTCACCCTACCCACATCGTTACTTCCCGTATGAACAATCGTAACCGTGTTTGTCCGCCTTTGCTCCCTGATGGTCAGGGTACAATCGACGATCCCACGGCCCGGTTGACATACAAGTATGCAACGTCGTTTAGTTTTCCGCTGCAGGATGTTGCCATAGCCTCGCACCATGGAGTTCTCTACCTCCAAAAACTCCTGATTTTCAGCCACCTCATTCTCCAGCAGAGCAAAACGATTGGCTAGAGCCAGCGGTTGCTCCACAGGGCACCTGGTTACCGAA
>NC_134795.1:37056851-37059351 GCF_046742065.1 Oratosquilla oratoria | reverse complement strand
ACCAAGAGAGGACTGGAAAGAATTGGCAAAGGATAGAACTATCTGGAGAGGCATAGTGAAAGCGGTGAAGGGCCGTCCGGCCTGACAACCAACAGAATAAGAGTAAGAGTAAGTATGAATTCACCATGGGATATCGTTGTATACTAGGGGTTACATCTCTCTCTCTCTCTCTCATTTACACTCCCCGCATCTCTTTATCTCTTTTGTTTTTTCTTTGTCTTTCTCTATCTCTTTCTGCCTTTCTCTTTTTTTGGCTTCATCTTTTTTCTTTCTTTTTCTTCCTTTTCCTCTTTCACTTTCCCATTTCCGTCTGTCTGTTTGTCTGTCTGTCTGTCTGTATGTCTGTCTGTCTGTCTGTCTGTCTGTCTCTCTCTCTCTCTTTCTCTTTCTTTATCTCTTTATCTCTCTCTTTATCTCGCTCTTTCTATCTGTTCTTACCCTTTTTTAACTCATTCTCCATCGCCCCGTCTACCACTCTTTTTTATTTCCTCTTCTCTGTTTACTTTCTTTATTACAATATTTTCCAATTCCATCCTTTTCCATCTCCTCCTATTGAAGTCGTCTTCACCCATTTGCTTATTCCATTTTTTCTTTCCTTTTGTTCATTTATAGAATATTCGTCCTCTTTGCATTGCTCTCTCCCAGCTTGACTTCGAAATCCCTTCACCATACCTATCTCTGCCTCTATCCCTCTTCCTCTCCCTCTCTCTCTCTCCTTCTCTCCTATCCTTTCTTTCCCCTCTCTCTCTGTCTCACCCCTTTCCCCCTCCCTTTCTCTCTCCCTCCCCATCTCTCTCACACATTTTCTTTCCACCACACTCTCTCTCTCTCTCTCTCTCTCTCTCTCTCTCTCTCTCTCTCTCTCTCTCTCTCTCTCTCTCTCTCTCTCTCTCTCTCTCTCTCTCTCTCTCTCTCTCTCTCGTTCTCTCTCTCTCTCTCTCTCTCTCTCTCTCTCTCTCTCTCTCTCTCTCTCTCTCTCTCTCTCTCTCTCTCTCTCTCTCTCTCTCTCTCTCTCTCTGTAAGAGGCCGGTAGATAGAGGTAGACATTTAGGTAGATCGAGGGGTAGGAGGAAAGGAATGTAAATTTTATAGTCATTTCATATTCGGTTGTTATGAAACAATGGCCGAATAGGAAGTGCAGAGTTGCATATTATAAGAAGTGCAGAGTTTCAGATTCTAGCCTACCGCCTGATATTTGTAAATATAGATTAGTATATCGAAAGGTGCTGATGTGACTAAATGTAAACACAGAGTTCGTTCTGCTTGCGAGAAATTGCTTGCATAAACAAGATTTCTAGTGGCAATCTCTGATTGGAGAAAAGGGTGGAGGAGGAGAAACATTATTGGTGCATGGAGGTAAAGTCCCGCCCTAAAAGGGTGGCACTTATTTGTAACGTTCAAAGTTATTGGATGAATTAAATAGTGATGTCGGAGCAGAGGCAGCTTGGTGGGATGTAAGAGGATCCCTGGGGGAATCTTCTGGTGTACCTAAGACCATACGTTGTACCAGAATTCGTGAAGAAAATGAAGAAAAATTTAAATTCAATTTAATTCACCTTTGTTACTGAGTAATGGAACTTGACCTGATGCATAAGTTACGGAAGAGGCATGGGGCCTACGGAATAATAACACAAGTGACTAAGTGTTAATGGCAGCGAAGCTAACACTCTCTCTCTCTCTCTCTCTCTCTCTCTCTCTCTCTCTCTCTCTCTCTCTCTCTCTCTCTCTCTCGCTCCCTTTCTCCCTTTCTCTTTTTCTTTCCACACTCTTTCTCCCACTTTCTCTCTTACTTTCTCTCCCCACTTTTCTCTTTTCCCCAGTCTCTCTCCCTCTTTATGCACCCTCTCTATCCCACTTTCCATCCCTTTTTCTTTCTCTACATTGTCTCTTCACTTTAACTCTCCCTCTCATTTTCCCTCTCCCTCTACCCTTCCTTCTCCTCTCCCCACACTGTCTCTCCACACTCTTTCACCCTTTCTGTTCCCCCTCCCTCTCCTCCCCCATTAAAACCCAATTGTAATAAAAATTTCGTAAAGTCAATCAAAATCCTTCTGAAGAAACTGATCATCCTCTTCTTTTCATCCTTTATCCTTCTCCCTCTCTCCCTTCCTCCTTTTCTTCCTCCTTTCCTCCCTTCCTTTTTCTCTTTTCTTCTCTTTCCTCCCTTTCTCTCTTCCTCCTCCTCTTCTCCTTCCACTTTATCCCTTCCTTCTTGTCCTCTCTTTTCTCCTCCCTCCCTCCATTCCTTCTCCCATTTTCTTTCCTCCTCCTCCTCCTCTCCCTTCCCCTACATCTCATTTTCCACTCTCTACAACCCTTCCTTTCCCCCTCTTTCCTTTATCTCAATTTCCTTCTGTTTTCCTCGTCTCCTTTTTTTTCATCATCCTCTTTTTTCCAATATCTCTTTGTACCAAAGGCTAGCTTTCCATTCACAACCCCTTTCTCTCTCTCTCTCTCTCTCTCTCTCTCTCTCTCTCTCTCTCTCTCTCTCTCTCTCTCT
>NC_134795.1:37034351-37039351 GCF_046742065.1 Oratosquilla oratoria | reverse complement strand
TTTCTCTATCCCTCCTCCCTCTCTCTCTACCTTTTCTCTATCTCTCCTCTGTCTCTCTCTCTCTCTCTCTCTCTCTCTTTCTCTGAAATACACTGCTTAGATGATATGAGATCATTACTGATAATTACGCCGAGATCCTTTTCACTATCCTCTTTTATTAACGAATTTCTAAATAACTTGTAATCATACTTACTGTTACTTTTACCTATATGCATAACTTTGCATATACTTATGTTAAATTTCATTAGCCACTTTTCAGACGATTGCTGTAATCTATATAAATCTTCTTGAATATCTAATTAATTTAAGTGATAATTTGGTATTCCGCACAGTTTTATATCATCAGCAAGTTTGGAGACAATAGATTTTAGTCCGTGGTCTATATCATTTATATATACTATGAATAGAAGTGGCCCAAGAACGGAACCCTGAGGAACTCCACTCGTAACATTTTTACATCTAGAAGTTATGTCATTTAGAACAACTCCCTGTTTTAGATCATCCAACCAATTTCTAATCCAACTTAATGGGCTACCACTTACTCCGTGTGAAGCTAATTTAGTAAGTAGTCTTTCGTAGGGGACGGTATGAAAAGCTTTTGCAAAGTCTAGATATATTTAATCTATTTTTTTTCATAATTCGAGATGACTGTGTTGTAGAATTCAAGGAAGTTAGTCACGCAAGAACGTTCTCGTCTGCATCCATGCTGGCAATCATTTATCAAACAGTTACTTTCTAAATTATGTTAGATAGTATCTCTGATGATAGTTTCCACCATTTTTCCTACGATTGAAGTCAAGCTTATAAGCCTGTAGTTATTTGGTTTCTTTTTGTCGCCTTTTTTTAATATAGGAGTAACATTAGCTAGTTTCCATTCTCTTGGAACATCTTCGGATATGATGAATTTGTTGAAAATAATTTCAATTGGAACAACAATCCCATTTTTCATTTCCTTTAAGATGCTTGGATGCCAACCGTCATGCCCTGGTGTTTTATTAACTTTGAATTTCTCTATACACCCTTTATTTTTTTCTTTTGTTATATTTACCGTAGTAAGTTCACTCTAAAGTTTTCACAAGTTTCAATATGAAGTTCATTTTGAGGTGTTTCGTTTACGAATACTGAGCTAAAATATTTGTTTAAAATATCATACACTCCTTCATTTGAATATTTAAGTTGACTGTCAGTAGATAATACGAATAGTAGGCCAATGTGATTACTAATAACCTTTTTATCTCTAATGTAACTATAGAATTCTTTGAGATTCTCTTTGAATTTATCATCGATATTGTTTTCGTATTGTTTTCGTTTTTTTATTGTCTTTTTTAAATCTCTTTGTATCATTACATAGCTTCAATAGTCATGATATGCAACCGAGCACTTGTATTTCTTATAAGCCTGTCTCTTTTTAGCAATACATTTTCAGTTTCTTTGTCGAGCCCTTTTGGGCGAGCCTGATTTGGGGACCATCTGTCCTTAAACGGAATGTAAGAATGAATCATCTTAGTGAACGTATTTTCCCACATCTGATCTACAGGTCTTTCGTTTGATTTTACCTCCCAATCCGTAAGCTGAAGCTCCTGACGTAGTCCTATGAACTGAGCTTACTAAAATTGGGTATTTTAGATACACAAGTATCTATTCTAAAAATTTTAGCAGTTTGAATCTAAATTGTGATCGCTATTTGCAATAGTTTCACCGACTTCTACATTGATTACCATGCTTTCACGGCTAGTGATCAATAGATCGAGTAAGTTTCCATGTTTTGTGGGCTCTTTTACATGCTGAACTAAGTAATTGTCACCGAGAAAATCTATCAAGCGACTACTTATATGGCCATGTTCAAGGGTCATTCAATCGATGTCAGTAAAATTGAAATCACCAATCATCAATAAGACTCGGTTGCAGAAACTAGACAGTTCTTGAAACAACAGTTTGTCGTCTACTAATGATAATGTTTTTGGCCTATATATTACACCTACATTAAATTTTTGTCCAATTGTTTGGGTTAATTCTACCCAGAAACTATCATATGCATCCTGTTTTACTTTCTCTAAAACACAGACATGGACAATGCTTTTAATGTACAACAGAACACCCCCACCTTTTTTGTGAATTCTATCCTGATAAAAGTGTTTAAATCCCGCAATATCAAATTCAGCTTCAAACTTTTTACCATTTAACTATGTCTCGGTTATTATTATCATATCGAGATTTTCGCTTTTGACATACGCCTGTATTTCTTGGAATTTATTCATAATACTACGAGCATTAAAGTGCATGGTATTAAGAAACTCGTAATTATTTCTTCTTGACACGTATTGTATTTCAACATCATGCTTTAAATCATAATTTTGTTCTTTATTGACACCTTGCTCTATATTGACATTTGGTCCTTCGGTGACATCCAATGCCTCATGGACATTTGCCCCATCATAGACATCTGGTCCCTTGCGGTCATCCAATCTCTGATGTATACCCCCCCCCCCCCACACACACACGTTAACGCGTTCCACACCGGCCACCCGTCGTTCACTGACATTCTGTCCGGCATCCCTTCCTAAAATTATATTCTGTCCTCCTCTGACATTATATCCTACCGCGATATTTTGTCCTCCACTATCATTACGTACCATCGTGTTTTTTTTGTCTTCTACTATTATTATATCCCATCGTGATATTTTTCCTCCACTATTATTACATCCCATCGTGACATTTTGTCCTTTGACATAATATCCTAATGTAATGTTTCGTCTTCTATCGACATTATATCCTGAAATGACATATTGCACTACATTATTGCTATATTTTACTCTATTTTCCCCAATACACTCTATTTCCCCTTCCCTTTGAGTTTCTACCCCCAAAAAAGGAACTAGTTCATTACAAACTCCCACAATGAAGTTTGTAAGAGCATCTTTGCCTTTGCAAGTAAGATGGATCCCATCAGAAGCATAAAGGTCATGACGCCTGAAAAAGGGGCATCCCAGTTGCGTGCACAATCGTGATGTCCTCTCATTTATCCCTATGGCTCTACTGTTCCAACACGAACCAGCGTAGATCCTCGGAAGGATCCCACAGACTATGCGATGGCTCCCACACTCCTTCATCTCCTAAAAGAGGACCTTGTTATTCCGAACAAGTTCCTCTGATCTCACCCTACCCACATCGTTACTTCCCGTATGAATAGTCGTAACCGTGTTTGTCCGCCTTTGCTCCCTGATGGTTTGGGTACAATCGGCGATCCCACGGCCCGGTTGACATACAAGTATGCAACGTCGTTTAGTTTTCCGCTGCAGGATGTCGCCATAGCCTCGCACCATGGAGTTCTCTACCACCAAGAACTTCTGATTATCAGCCACCTCATTCTCCAGCAGAGCAAAACGATTGGCTAGAGCCAGCGGTTGCTCCACAGGGCACCTGCTTACCTAGCGCGGGCTCGACAAATGGGACCCCACGGAATGCCACTCACTCACGGCTGTGGCAGAAGTGGAAGAGGTGGTACGCTCTTTGGGTTGTGGGCGGGCTTCACTCTTCTCACAGAGTGCAATCTTGAGAAGACGAATCTCCTCACACATCCTCAGGCGGTCCTCCAGGCTCACACATCCTTCAGAAGCCACTTCGCTCCTCCTTCGGCAATACAAACGGCAAAGAGAAAATATAAAACAACAAAAGAAACACAAGCGGTCACTAAATAAATGAAATACACGAAGCTTATTCTGCTTAACTTATACTGTGTATGTTAAGAATGTTAACTTACACTATTACCCCCACATTTGAAGTACAGTAAATTCTATATTACTAGAACAATATACTTTATCTCATACCTGTAACTATCTAGCGCTATACGTATGCAATTACAAAAACAACACAATCACTTGTCACTATTCAAAGATATAAACTTCACAAGAAGTAATAAACTTAACAAGAAAAGTTAGCTAGCTGGTGTCTTGGTAAAAGACGAGTTTTCAAGCTGCGGTCAAGGAGCAGACTCAATTCAAGGTCACGAAGCAGACTCAACACACACACACACACACACACACACACACACACACACACACACACACACACACACACACACACACACACACACACACACACACACACAACACACACACACACACACACACACACACACACACACACACACACACACACACACACACACACACACACACACACACACACACACACACACACACACACACACACACACACACACATGAAAAATAGAAACTATGCAGTGATTTATGTCCCGCCTGAGGCTCACGCATGGAATGAAAGTGAACACTCCAAAATGCTGGAAGACACAAGACAAACACTAAATGAAATACTAAAGAAAGAAGGAAATCTGGTAATTATGGATAATTTTAACTCGAAAGAAATATGTTGGGAAGAAATTACTGAAAGGTGGAGAAGATCACTGAGGAAACATATTACTGGAAATGATCATTGAATACACATTGGCGCAATGGGTCAGGGAAAATACCAGATATAGAAATAGCGATGAACCCTCAAGTTTGGATTTGATGTTCACATCAGATCCCGAAATTGTGGATAAAATCGATTACAAGACACCAATTGGAAAAAGTGACCACATACTACTAGAACTAGAATTAAATGAAGAAACATCTATAGAAATAAACGAAAAACACAGAAAAGGAAGACTGATGTATAGCAAAACAGATTCTGGGAAACTTGGAAAATCTTTTCAAGAAGCAAATTGGGAAAAAATTTAATAATGTAAAAACAAAGGTGGAAGAGAAATGGACGATTTAGAAGGAAATCTATAATGAAAGAGTGGACAAGTATGTACCTAGACAAAAACAGGAAAGGGTATACATAAAATCTTGGTACAATAAGAAGTGCAGTGAGACAAAAGACAGAAGACAAAAGACAGAAGAGCCTGGAAAAGATGAAAAAAAAAAAAAAAATCTGAAAAATGGAAACTATACACCAAACTAAGAAATGAATATGTAAAAATACGTAGGGAAGAAAAA
>NC_134795.1:37006851-37019351 GCF_046742065.1 Oratosquilla oratoria | reverse complement strand
TGTGTGTGTGTGTGTGTGTGTTTGCAACTACACACACACACACACACACACACACACACACACACACACACACACACACACACACACACACACACACATATATATATGTGTATATATATGTATATATGTATATATGTATATATATATATGTATATATGTATATATATATGTATATATATATATATATACATATATTGTTAAAGTCGACAGCAATAAGGAGGTTGTTAATCTTCTTATGGGTATTTTCAAGCTTTCTAACAAGCACTAGGCCATTTGGGGGATGGGTATAAACCAGATTACCAAAGTAATTAATTTAATTCTCAAGGTTTCGTCTGCAAGGAGACATCATCAGGAAAATCTGTAACATATAAATTACCGACATACAGAAACAAAGAACATAAGTATAAATAATAACAAACATTCATCAATACAGGTACATGGACTGTTGGGGAACAATACTTACAAAATTAAAAAAAAAATTAAAGAAATGACAAAAGATATACAATACAAAAAGGGGGGAAAGATAGTTGGAGGCAGGGTGTAAGGAGGAGGGATGGGTGTTAGTAGGACGTATTGAGGTTGAATAGGGGGTACGTTCGGATTTTTTTTGTTTTTTTGTAATATGCATGTTTTGTTTTTACCTTCATATAGGTTATTGAATTTCAAGGGGTATTAGTGGTTTATCCACTTACAAGGGGAGAGTTGGAGTTACTCTGTCGTTACATGCATATTGTTTTGATAAGTGCGATTTGTAACCGGCTCCTCTGGGAGTTTGTGATGTTATTTATTTTTTCAATTTATTTATCTATTTGGTTATTATTATTGCTCCTTTGGCGTTCTCCTTTAGATATTTATTTGATGGTAGTTATTGATTTAATTATATCGCACGTATTATCTTTTTTTGCATACATACATGTGTATTCAGTGTATTAAAACACCTTCACTCATATATATATATGCATACAAACATAATTATAAACATGATGATAAGTACGACAGTTACGATCCTAACTTAGGCTTTGATTCTAATGCTTATCTTGGTATTACAAAATGCAAAGATGAATTGATTTGAGGCAAGATGTGTCGTACCTATTATTTGAGTGACGACACGTGTGTATTAACACGTTTCCTCAATATTTAGATATCGAAATTGACATATTGACATATTAAATAGATATTAAGTTTTAAATTGAAGTTTGATGTTATTATTTGGGTGTGTGTGTAGAGTGGAATCAGCTGTAATATGGTGTGGGTGGATTGGTGTTTATTTTAGGAGAAATTCTTGGCCATCAGTTGTGATCAGGTGTGTTGTCTGAGTCTAAGTTGTTGCAATGGGTTAGTCTTGATTGACGGTTGTAAGGCTGTTCCATGTTTTCTTTCCTAGTCTGTGACATCTTGTGTTAAGTGGTTCTATTCTATCTTGTTTGTGTAGTTGTTCCATTGTAGTGTGGTAGGGAGGTGTGTGTTTGCGTGTTTTTCTTATGATCTTGTTTTGTGTAGCTTGTAGTATTTTGTATGTGGTTTTGTTTAGTGTAGTGTTGAGTATTGGAGGGTACTCTAATTGTGGTCTTATTAGTGTCTTGTATAGTTTTAGTTGGATTTTTGTGTTTAGATTTTTAAAAGTTTTTAGTTTTTTATTTGTGTTGTTAGCTATCTATATACGTGTGTTTATGTGTGGTCGTATGCCTTGTCTTCCTATGCGTGCTCCTAGTATGGTTATTTGTTTTTTGAATGGTATGTTATTTACTTCTATTGTGATTGGTGTTGGTTTGCGTGTGAAAATGGAGAGTACTTGGATTTTTGTTCTATTTGTGGCTATTTTCCATTTCTTTTCGTATGTGTCTATTATTTGTATTTCTGTTTCTGTCTTTTTTACTAACATTTTTCTACTTTTGTTTTTGGGGTAGGTGATAATTTGTGTAAGGTCGTCTGCGTATTGTATTGGAAGCATTGTGGTGAGGGTCTTGGTATGTTACTTGTGTAAAGGTTGAATAATGTCGGTGATATGATGCTTTCTTGTAGTACTCCACTGTATAATTTGAATGTTGGTCCTGTATATGTATTCATTTTTATGTTTGATGTTCTGTTATCTAAGTAGTTGCATTTAAGTTTGTTTATGGGATTTAGTAAGTTTATCTGTTGTATTTTGTATTTGAGTCCTTCTTGTCATACTTTATCAAATGCTTATGAGATGTCTCTTGAAACTATAGTGCATCCTTGTTTTGGTTTTTGGCTGTTGGCGATGTATTCACAAAGTGTTGCAAGTGCTGTATGTGTGCCTCTTCCTGGAGTGAATCCGTGTTGGTTTGGGTTGATTTGGTTGTTGATTACTAAGTGTGTATATAATCTGTTTGTAATAATTCTTTCGAATATTTTGGCTGGTGCATCTAGAAGTGAAATTGGTCTATAATTCCTTACGTTTGTTGTCTGTTTGTTCTGTTTTGGAATGAATATGAGTGTGGAGTGTTCGAATATGTTTGGGAAGTATCCTAGGCTCAATGTTTCGTTTAGTGCTGTTGTTAAGTAGTTTAACATGCTGTCTGGTACATGTTTTAAAATTATTTTGTTTATTCCTGATTGTCTTGGTGTTTCATTTTTCATGTTTTTTATTATGGTTTTGATGTCTTGTGTTAATTATTGGTTGTGTTATTGTGTTTTCTGGGTCTAGTCTGTTTAGATTTTCTGTCATGTGGGATGAGTTCTTGTGAATGTTGTTGTAAGTGAACTAGTATTTTTTGTTCGTGTGTTTGATCAAATTGTATGTTTTCTTCCGGTGTGACTTTGAATGTATTTTCCCAGTGTTTGCGGAAAGCTGTTTCTTTTCCCTTGTCATTGAGGCATCTTATGTTGTTTTCTATTATGTATGGTATGTTATTTGCGTTTGTACCGGTTAGTCTTTTTATGTCATTCCAGAATAGTTTTCGGTTTTTGGTGTTTATATTTATTTTGTTCATTAAATTGTTCCATGTTTCGTTGTATAGTTTTTTGCTTTCTTCCATTAGGTCTTGCTGGATTTGTCTGATTTCTGTTTTGGTGTTTAGTGTCCAAATTCCATGTCTTGTGTTTGTTAATGTTGTTTGATATCTCCATTGCAGTAGCTTGATTTTGTCTGTTGTTTTGGATGAAGAAAATTTACGTTAAGTGGTGATTGGTATGTGCAAGCGGGTGGCTGTCTGTATCCAATTGTAGAACATGTTTATATTTTCGTCTATGTAATCTGTGTCTTTTTTGTATAGGATGGTGGGTGGGTTTGTTTATGAATGTTATGTGTATTGATGGTGTTTTCTAATGTGTTTTTGAAGTCTTTCCAGTTTGCTTTTGAGAAATTGTACTTCGGTGTTGTTGGTATGAGAATGGGTTTAGTGGATATTTATTTCTTTTGGTACATGATCTGAGGACGTTAGGTCGCCTTGTCTGATACGGTGTATTAGGTGGTGGTGTCTGTTTGCAAGTATGATGTCAGGTTTTCCTACACGTTGTTGTGAAATGTATGTGTGGAAATCAGGACCTAGGTAAATCATGTGATTTTGTTGGATGTATTTGTATTTGTATTTGTGTCCTAATGAGTTGTAATGTGCGTTTAAATCTCCTATTAGGTAAACTGGTATTTGTTTGCGCATGAGACTGAGAATGTCTTGTGTCGGGAAGTGTGGTCTGCGAGGGGGAATGTATGTGGTGGCAATAATTATTGGTCCTTTTTGGGTTTGTAGTTCTATTGCTAGAACTTCCTCCTGAAATGAGTCCATCAATTTATATTCTACTCCTTTTCTTATTGCAATTGCTATGCCAGCGTTGTCTTCGTTGTATGTGCTTAGTGTGTGTGTGTGTTATAGTTCCAGATTTTTATGTTTTGTTTGCCTGTGGAGTTGAGTAATATTACTTCTGGAGAACCTTTAGGTAATAGTTACTCAGTTCGTTTCTTCTGTGGAATGTCCATCTTAGTACGTTATAATACTGATGACCCACTTTCGGAGAAGAATAAGCGAAGATATAGAGATCTGTATATTTCGATCACTTACTGTGATCCTCTTCAGCAGATATCTGTATAAATACACATTGTTCTCTACTCTGTAATTCATATCTGCTGAAGAGGATCACAGTAAGTGATCGAAATATACAGATCTCTATATCTTCGCTTATTCTTCTCCGAAAGTGGGTCATCAGTATTATTTTACAAATGTGCTACGACATAACTTTGTTGTTAGTACGTTATATTGTATTATAGTTACTTGTTCCATCTTATGTATTTTATGATTTTTTATTAGTTTTGATTGTTTTTGTTGTGAATGTGTGTTTCTTTTGCTTGTTTGATCTTTGTGAGAGTTATTCTGAGTGTTGTCTGTGTTTGAGTGATCTTGAGATTCTGTGTAGCTGTCACTGTAATAGTGTGTGTAGGTGTTTGGTGTGTGTGTTTTGTGTATGAGGAGGTAGATGCTTGAGGTTCTTCTTCTTGATGTTCAATGTTGCTTGTTTCTGTGTTTTCCACTGTAGTTTCTGTTGTAGGGTGAGTGAGATTGTTGAGCATGTTTTGTATTGCATGAGTGTTTCTGATTTCCTCTGGAATGATGACTGTTGGGAGGCCGTTTGCTTTGTAAATTTTGTCTTGTGTGTTTTGGAAAGTGCCAGGAGAAGCTACTTCGCTCATGTTTGCATAAATTATGGCTGTGTTGAGGATTACTGTTTGTTCCATAGGTGGTGCTTTCCATGTGTTATTTTGTGTGACTGGTGATGGCGTATTGCTAGTGCGTGTTGCTTGTGCGTATGTATTGTTTGTTTTGTTTCGTGCGTCTTTGAGAAGTTGTTTATGAAGAGCCTTCCTTATTGGATGTTTTGGTGTTATGTTGATTTCCTCTGTGTTGTGTAGATGTGCATTTGTTGCAAATTGTGTAGTTGTCTGGAAGAGTGCATTGCCTACGTGTGTGCTCGTAGCTGTAGCATTTGTTACATTGTGGAATGTGTATGTAGATGTCTTTAGAAAGTGCGTGTGTGGGGAATGACTGACTGAGTATTAGAATACCATTCTTGACGAATCTGGTGACCATACTTGAGTGTTCAATATCTTCTTTGATTTCTTCATCGGTGAAGGAGGTGATGTACTTGTCTACATTTGTAATTACTAAGGTCCTACTTGCGTTTAGTTCTGGGGGATCGATGATTTCAAAGTTGATTTTGTTGAACTTCGTTTTTATTTGAGTTTTCGTGAATTTCTCCAGCTGTTCGTCCGATGTAATCACGTTGAAACCATTACCGCTCTGATCAAGTTGTATGCTTGTAAGCCTGTATCTCGCTTTCCACAGTTCCTGTCTTCTTTGATCTTCTGATTTGTATCGGTTATTGGGGTCTTTATTTCTTATTTTCCCCATGTTGAATTGTTTCATAGTAAGGTTTATGTAGGAAGATGTATTAGTGTTTCCATTAGTAGCTATGTAGGCTTTTGTGTTAATTAATAAGAAAGGAAGGAAGGAAGAGAAAAAAGAATAACAGTCTGGGTCCATTTCGTGGCCATGCTAATAACTGATGGCGGTTAAGGGAAAGCTACCGTGTCTGCTGGTGCCCATAGTGCTTATCTACAGCTCTACCGGGACCTACGATGTTTATACCGGTTCCGCTGAAGAAGAGGGAGACCGGGAGGGGTTTTTCCTTCCCCCGCCACTCAACCAAGCAAGTTTTTAGACCAGTAAGGGCTATGTCTAGTCGAGAGGGGTGGTTATTAGGGCATACGCTAACAGAGCGAGAGGCGAGAGAAATACCTTAGCTCGGGTGATGGCTTAATTCTTCCACGTAATCTTCCAAGTCGATGGCTTGTTCACGGCTGATGGCGTCGGGAGCTCCTGCGTCACGTTTTCTTGCTGTGAATTCTATCTTATCTCTCTCTCATATATCTGAGAAAAGATAGCGTGAGCCTTTGGCTTATATATCAGAGCCTAACCTGCATAGGTGATGGAGGGGGATGGGTAGTGGGGTTTGACCTGTCTTAACAACGTCGGTATGGGGGTTGGGGGGGGTTGTGGTGGGGGGGGTTGCGAGGTCGGTTGGAGGGGAGGATGGAGGGAGTGGGTAGGAGGAGGAGGGAGAGGGTGCTTATGACCCGACTTCACATTGTCAAAGGGTGTGGTGGACACAGAAAGGTTTGGTTGGGGGGGAGGGGTGGGGGTGTTCGCCGTGTGGGCGAGAACATTGTTATACAAGCTAATGCTTGAAATTATGTTACATCAATGTATTTCTTGAAGGTCTTCAATGAAAAGGTTGTGGCTTCATTGAAACTCAGAGGATGTCATGACACTGCTAAGTTCATCCAAATCATCCTCAACTGGTGGATGTATCTGGGAAGGGGCAAGATCAGCGCATGAACGATCCATATCGAGCTGTTCAGGATTCCCAATCAACCAGCCTGCAGACTTTCCTGTTGATTTTCCAGGAGGCTTCTTCAGGACATGGAACAAATCGAATCAAGTGTTTCACCCATGGCACCAAAAATGCACTAGTGCAGACTATGCAGGGACTGATTACCGTTTGCCGCTACTTGTTCAGAAACGCTGACTTCCATTATGTCCTGCTGCGTGAGATCCAGAGTGACCGGCTTGAAGGGGAGTTACCAGTCTAACGTCAATCAACTGGTGCAAACTCTTTCATGACCACTGGGGATGTGTTCTCCGCATGCAAGCAGCGCCTCACGAGATATGCTGCCGTAAACCTCCAGTCCATTGATGTTCACCCTGTGTCGAAGGAACATACCTACTCGGGGACTGCAATTGACCTAGAGGATGCAGCCTCTATTGAGAGGTGCACCAAAGATGTGACACTGATTGTGAATGAAGAGTGCAGTGCGGCCTATGTGGCGGGGTGGCTTGAGACAAAGTGCGCGGACGATGTGGTCTTCAGCGCCGAGGAACCTCTCGTGACCAGTGATGTTAAGGACTTTATCGAGACAGTGTCCAGAGGTTCCCTGACAACTCCACATGTGTGCACTTTAAATCTTGTCGGATGTGGACTGTGTTTCATCAAGGAATCCCGTCACCATTCCTGATGCCAGAAAAGACTGATGGAGATCTTGTCGACACTGGCAAGCTTCAGTGGGATTGGTATTAACTGTCCCAAGATGTTCCGTCATCTGGCAAATGTTCTTCTGAAAGGACTCCACAACCTAGAGAAAAACCAGCAGAAGAATGCACTCCTTCTCCAGACCTCTGTAAAGAAGGCCCGGCTCGCTGATTAATCTCTGCAGTCTGGTAAGCTTTTGCTTCTATGTCTGTATATTTGTGTGAATGTTTGTTTATTTGCAATCACAAAGGCTTAACTATAATCCATTTTGTAAAATGTAAAACAAAAGCAACTTGGGTTCCTTTCAAGTGTCCACTAACCTCATACAAAAATACATGTTAAGTCCGGCTAAAATTGGTATTTCAAAGCATAACAATGCCTTAGAAATAATTTCTTATTTCACTATAAAAGTTTATATTAACTTATACTGCATTGAATAAGTCAATAATTGATATATTTGTCCTATATACAATATTAGGTTTCTAGTTTTGATATATTTGTCCAATGTAAAATGTTAGGTTACAAAGAAAGTAATGACCTCCGCTAGAGGAGCCAGGAATCTGTATAATAGTAGTCCTTGATATATGGCTATATATATATATATATATATCTATATATATATATACATATATATATATGTATATGTATATGTATATATATATATATATATGTATATATATACATATATATGTATATATATGTATATATATACATATATATATATGCATATATATACATATATATATGTATATACAAATGGATATATATATATATATATATATATATATACACACACACACACACACATATAAACACACAACACACACACACACACACCCACACACACACACACACACACACACACACACACACACACACACATATATATATATATGTATATATGTATATATATACATATATATATATACATATGTATATATATATACGAGTATATATACTGTATATGTATATATATATACATATATATATACTGTATATGTATATATATATACTTATATATGCATATATATATACATATATATATATATATGTACATATATATATATATATATATATATATATGTACATATATATATATATATATATATACACAAAATTATGATATATATATATATATATATATCACAATTTTGTACACATTTATTCTCTTGTAATCCTTGAATATGTGATTATAACACGAAACCGCTCGGATTCAAATTTTTTATTTCCTTTCACTGTGGTGTTTAGCAATATATGTATGTATATATATATATATATATATATATATATATATATATATATATACATATATATATATATATGTATATATATAAATATACATATATATATGTATATATATGTATATATATATATGTATATACTGTATATATATAAACATGGGTATTGATGTTTATATTGATGTATTGTATTACCCTGAAGATGACCATTTGTAATGGTTGAAACAGCTGTCGGTAAAATGAATCAACATTCTGAAGCCTTTTACTATTTCCTTCAGAGTTTGAAATATGAAGAGAAAAGGAAATACAGAGAGTTAGAGAAATGTTCTCTTAAAATCATTGACGCCACTTGTGCTTTAGCATTTAATAGGAATATATATATATATATATATATATATACATATATATATACATGTATATATGTATACATATATATATATATATATACATATATATATACATATATATATATATAGATATACATATTACAAAGGATTACAAAGGCGGAGTATGCCGACAGGAGACCTTTTGGTTCATAACTTGGTCGGATACAAAAAAAATATTATAATGATAAATAAATAAATAAAATTTATAACAGTATAAATAATAATAAATATAATTTATAATATTATAAATAATAATAAATAAATAAAATAAATGCATAGGTATAGTTAAGTAATAATCAAACAGGAATATAGTAGATAATAATAAATTGACAGATATATAATACATACATACATATACCAAAGGGTTTTTCCCCCTACACCGGGGGTGGCCAAAACGAAAAAGGCATAGAAACCACTCCCACCCATTCCATTTCCTATACATTCCACTCCCCTCCACCCTCCTCCCTCTCTTTTATCTTGGCACCTCCTGGATGATAGGTCATCCCTGCATCCTGTCCATTGCCCTGGATCATAAGCAGTGTCGCAAGACACAGCACATCCACAGCAAGGCCGCTTCATATATTTGGCGACCCCCCCTCTCCGTCCCCTCATGCAGAAAAGGAGAAGACGGGGAGAAATCCCTTCAGGCTGCGTCAAATTTTTCTCATACATACTTCCTCACCCCCCATCCCCCACCCACTCCCCCTCCTGCATCACAGCATCATCCATACACAACCCCTCTCCATTCACCCCTATCTTCTGTCCTCTCCCGTACTTCCTCCACAGACATTCCTCTCTTTTGTAAAGCCCCTTTCACCCCATCCATCCATCTCATCCTAGGACGCCCCCTCATGTTCACTCCTTCCACCTTTGCCTTCCACACTTCTTTTACTAATCTTTCTTCACTCATTCTTTCCATGTGTCAAAACCATCCTAATACAGTTTCATCAACCCTATCTCCCAGTTCCCTTTCCACCCCTGTTGTCCTCCTCACCTCCTCATTTATCACTCTATCCAGCCTAGTAACCCGTGTCATACTTCTCAGACATTTCATCTCAAACATATTCAAACTCCTTCTCTCTTCGTCAACCAAATGATAATAAACAAACAGATAAATAATAACAAACGCATAAACAAATAATATGAAATAAATGGCAGGCATTACAGCATCTTACTTAGATGTTTATCGAACTGAACTACATTGCACTGCCTCTGCAGGAAGTTTATTCAATTAATTAACTACACGGTTAGCATAATTTTTCTACCTACTTCCAAATTAAATCTATTTCCTGACAGTTGGAGACCATTATTTCTTGTCAGATTCTCATTCAGTGTGAAAATTTTGTCACTTTTGATGTCAATTCCTTTTAAAATCTTAAAGACCTGTATCAAGTCATCTCTGAGTCTACCCTTTTTTAAGGAAAACAGATTCATATGTTTACGAGGGAGAACATACAACTTAGAGATGTCGAGTGGGAGGAGAAAGTCCCTCCTATGAAAGAGATAGAGATAACAAGGAAAGAAATAATGAATCACTTGAGTAATCTCGATGTTAGAAAATCACATGGCTCAGATGAAATGGCAAATTGGATTTTAAGAGAATGCAGGAACGAACTAACAGACAAAATACATAGCCTAATAAGCAGTTCATTGAAAGAAGGAAAAGTTCCAGAAGATTGGAAAAGAGCAAATGTAGTACACAAGGAAGACCCTACTAACTATGGGCCGGTCTCTCTTACAAGTACGGTAGCTAGATTCAAGGCAATTTGGATTTAGACAAGGAAGATCACAAACTTGATGTGTTTCTATTCAAGACTAATAGATATAAACCAAAAAAGAGATGGATGTGCTGATTGTGCATTTCAAGGCCTGAAAAAAGCTTTTGATAAGGTGCCATATAAGAAATTGCTAAAGGAATTAGAAACAGCAGGAGGAATACAGAGCAAACTACTGGAGTGGATGGAAGACTTCTTGCATGAAAGAAAAATGATAGTGGTGATAAGAGACAAACATTCTAATTGGGATGAAGTGATTAGTGGAGTTTCACAAGGAACAGTTTTGGCCCCAATAATGTTTGCTATATATATTAATGATATGGATAAAGGAATTGAAAGTTATATGAGCTTTTTTGCGGACGATGCAAAACTGCTGAAAAAAGAGAACACTGCAGAGGATTGTGAGTCGTTGCAGAGTGATCTCAATAAAGTATGGGAATGGAGTAGGAAGTGGGAGATGGAATTCAATAATAATAAATGTAGTATAATGGAATCTAGAAGAAACGAAAAAAGAATAGTGGGATCATATACATTGGGAGAGGAAGAAATTTAAAAAGTAGAAAATGAGAAGGACCTGGGAGTCATTATTATGAATAATATGTCCCCTGAGAAACATATAAAAAAAAATTGGAGAAACTTATAATTTATCAAGAACAATGAAAGTGATATTTACATACCTGGGCGAAGAAATGGTGAAGAAAATACTAGTCACTTTGATAAGACCAAAATTGGTGTGTGTGCAGCGACGACATGGTCATCAAGTACAAAAAATGTACAACAAAACTTGATAAAATACAAGGAGCAAATACGAAATTGGCACCAACGCCATCAGAACTATCATATGAGGAGAGACTGGCAAAACTTTAGCTACACACATTAGAGCAAAGAAGAGAGAGAGGAGACTTGATAACTATTTATAGAATCATGAAAGGAATAGAAACTATTGATAGAGAGGATGTACTAAAACGGGATAGTAGAGAGATACAAGAGACCACGGAAAGAAAATAAAAAAGACAATTATAAAAGAGAACTGAAAAAGAACAGCTTTCCCTACAGGATAATAGACGTTTGGAACAAGTTAGATGAAATTATGGTGTGTGCAAAAACGATACACGAATTTAAAAACAGTCTAGATTTAGATAAATTACAGCAATGGTCTGAAAAGTGGCTAATGAAATTTAACACAAGTAAATGCAAGGTAATGCACATAGGTAAAAATAACAGTAAGTACGATTACAAGTTATTTGGAAATTCGTTAACAAAAGTGGATAGTGAAAAAGATCTCGGCGTAATCATCAGTAACGACCTCAAATCATCCAAGCAGTGTATTTCAGCCTCTGAGAAAGCAAATAAGATTCTAGGACTGATTGCGCGATCTTTTGATTTCAAAAGTCCATCACTCATTAACAAGCTATATAAATCGTTAGTTCGTCCACATTTGGAATATGCTGTTTCCGTATGGTCACCGAATCTCATTAAAGACATTGACAGATTGGAAAGAGTACAACGGCGAGCCACAAAACTGATTCCAAATATCAAAAATAAATCATACGAAAATCGACTAAAACATATGAATCTGTTTTCCCTAAAAAAGCGTAGACTCAGAGGTGACTTGATACAGGTCTTTAAAATTCTAAAGGGAATTGACAACATCAAAAGTGACCAAATTTTTACATTGAATGAGAATCAGACAAGAAACAATGGTCTTAAACTCTCCGGAAATAGATTCAATTTGGAAGTAGGTAGAAACAACTTTGCCAACCGTGTAGTTAATGAATGGAATAAACTTCCTGCACAGGTAGTGCAATGTAGTTCAGTTCGAAGCTTTAAGAATCATTTAGATAAATACCTAAGTAAGATGCTGTAATGATTATAATTTATCTTATATTATTTGTTTTTGTTTTGTTATCATTTGTCTGTCTGATTTTTATTTATTATTAGTTATATGTCAATTTATTATTATTTACTATTTACCTGTTTGTTTATTATTTAACTATACCTATGCATTTATTTATGTATCTTATTTGTTATTTACATTATCATAGTTTTTATTTATTATT
>NC_134795.1:36991851-37001851 GCF_046742065.1 Oratosquilla oratoria | reverse complement strand
AACCGCTGCTCTGGAGTTTGTGATGTTATTTTTTTTCAATTTATTTATCTATTTGGTTATTATTATTGCTCCTTTGGCATTCTCCTTTAGATATTTATTTGATGGTAGTTATTGACTTAATTATATCGCAGGTATTATCTTTCTTTTTTGCATACATGTGTACTCAGTGTATTAAAACACCTTCACTCATATATATATATATATATATATATATATATATATATATATATATATGCATACAAACATAAATATGCACGATGATAATGTGTACGACAGTTACGATCCTAATTTAGGCTTTGATTTTAATGCTTATTTCAGTATTACAAAATGCAAAGATGAATTGATTTGAGGCAAGATGTGTCGTACCTATTATTTGAGTGACGACACGTGTGTATTAACACGTTTCCTCAATATTTAGATATCGAAATTGACATATTGACATATTAAATAGATATTAAGTTTTAAATTGAAGTTTGATGTTATTATTTGGGTGTGTGTGTAGAGTGGAATCAGCTGTAATATGGTGTGGGTGGATTGGTGTTTATTTTAGGAGAAATTCTTGGCCACCAGTTGTGATCAGGTGTGTTGTCTGAGTCTAAGTTGTTGCAATGGGTTAGTCTTGATTGACGGTTGTAAGGCTGTTCCATGTTTTCTTTCCTAGTCTGTGACATCTTGTGTTAAGTGGTTCTATTCTATCTTGTTTGTGTAGTTGTTCCATTGTAGTGTGGTAGGGAGGTGTGTGTTTGCGTGTTTTTCTTATGATCTTGTTTTGTGTAGCTTGTAGTATTTTGTATGTGGTTTTGTTTAGTGTAGTGTTGAGTATTGGAGGGTACTCTAATTGTGGTCTTATTAGTGTCTTGTATAGTTTTAGTTGGATTTTTGTGTTTAGATTTTTATAAGTTTTTAGTTTTTTATTTGTGTTGTTAGCTATCTATATACGTGTGTTTATGTGTGGTCGTATGCCTTGTCTTCCTATGCGTGCTCCTAGTATGGTTATTTGTTTTTTGAATGGTATGTTATTTACTTCTATTGTGATTGGTGTTGGTTTGCGTGTGAAAATGGAGAGTACTTGGATTTTTGTTCTATTTGTGGCTATTTTCCATTTCTTTTCGTATGTGTCTATTATTTGTATTTCTGTTTCTGTCTTTTTTACTAACATTTTTCTACTTTTGTTTTTGGGGTAGGTGATAATTTGTGTAAGGTCGTCTGCGTATTGTATTGGAAGCATTGTGGTGAGGGTCTTGGTATGTTACTTGTGTAAAGGTTGAATAATGTCGGTGATATGATGCTTTCTTGTAGTACTCCACTGTATAATTTGAATGTTGGTCCTGTATATGTATTCATTTTTATGTTTGATGTTCTGTTATCTAAGTAGTTGCATTTAAGTTTGTTTATGGGATTTAGTAAGTTTATCTGTTGTATTTTGTATTTGAGTCCTTCTTGTCATACTTTATCAAATGCTTATGAGATGTCTCTTGAAACTATAGTGCATCCTTGTTTTGGTTTTTGGCTGTTGGCGATGTATTCACAAAGTGTTGCAAGTGCTGTATGTGTGCCTCTTCCTGGAGTGAATCCGTGTTGGTTTGGGTTGATTTGGTTGTTGATTACTAAGTGTGTATATAATCTGTTTGTAATAATTCTTTCGAATATTTTGGCTGGTGCATCTAGAAGTGAAATTGGTCTATAATTCCTTACGTTTGTTGTCTGTTTGTTCTGTTTTGGAATGAATATGAGTGTGGAGTGTTCGAATATGTTTGGGAAGTATCCTAGGCTCAATGTTTCGTTTAGTGCTGTTGTTAAGTAGTTTAACATGCTGTCTGGTACATGTTTTAAAATTATTTTGTTTATTCCTGATTGTCTTGGTGTTTCATTTTTCATGTTTTTTATTATGGTTTTGATGTCTTGTGTTAATTATTGGTTGTGTTATTGTGTTTTCTGGGTCTAGTCTGTTTAGATTTTCTGTCATGTGGGATGAGTTCTTGTGAATGTTGTTGTAAGTGAACTAGTATTTTTTGTTCGTGTGTTTGATCAAATTGTATGTTTTCTTCCGGTGTGACTTTGAATGTATTTTCCCAGTGTTTGCGGAAAGCTGTTTCTTTTCCCTTGTCATTGAGGCATCTTATGTTGTTTTCTATTATGTATGGTATGTTATTTGCGTTTGTACCGGTTAGTCTTTTTATGTCATTCCAGAATAGTTTTCGGTTTTTGGTGTTTATATTTATTTTGTTCATTAAATTGCTCCATGTTGCGTTGTATAGTTTTTTTCTTTCTTCTATGAGGTCTTGTTGGATTTGTCTGATTTGTGTTTTGGTGTTTAGAGTCCAAATTCCATGTCTTGTGTTTGTTAATATTGTTTGATATCTCCATTGCAGTAGTTTGATTTTGTCTGTTGTTTTGGGTGAAGGAAGTTTACGGTAAGTGGTGATTGGTATGTGTAAGCGGGTGGCTGTCTGTATCCAATTGTAGAACATGTTTATATTTTCGTCTATGTAATCTGTGTCTTTTTTGTATAGGATGATGGATGGGTTTGTTTACGAATGTTATGTGTATTGATGGTGTTTTCTAATGTGTTTTTGAAGTCTTTCCAGAGTGCTTTTGAGAAATTGTGCATCGGTGTTGTTGGCATAAGAACGGGTTTAGTGGATAGTTTAATTTCTATTGGTATGTGATCTGAGAAAGTTAGGTCGCCTTGTTTTATACTGTATATTAGGTGGTGGTGTCTGTTTGAGAGTATTATGTCAGGTTTTCCTATACGTTGTTGTGAAATGTATGTGTGGAAATCTGGGCCTAGGAAAATCATGTGATTTTGTTTGATGTATTTGTATTTGTATTTGTGTCCCAGTGAGTTGTGATGTGCGTTTAAATCTCCTATTAGGTATACTGGTATTTGTTTGCGCATGAGACTGACAATGTCTTGTGTCGGGATATGTGGTCTGCGAGGGGGTATGTATGTGGTGGCAATAATTATTGGTCCTTTTTGGGTTTGTACTTCTATTGCTAGAACTTCCTCCTGAAGTAAGTCCATCAGTTTATAATTTACTTCTTTACTTATTGCAATTGCTATGCCAGCGTTGTCTTCGTTGTATGTGTTTAGTGTGTGTGTGTGTTATAGTTCCAGATTTTTATGTTTTGTTTGCCTGTGAAATTGAGTAATATTACTTCTGGAGATACCTTTAGGTAATAGTTACTCAGTTCGTTTCTTCTGTGGAATGCCCATATTAGTACGTTATAATACTGATGACCCACTTTCGGAGAAGAATAAGCGAAGATATAGAGATCTGTATATTTCGATCACTTACTGTGATCCTCTTCAGCAGATATCTGTATAAATACACATTGTTCTCTACTCTGTAATTCATATCTGCTGAAGAGGATCACAGTAAGTGATCGAAATATACAGATCTCTATATCTTCGCTTATTCTTCTCCGAAAGTGGGTCATCAGTATTATTTTACAAATGTGCTACGACATAACTTTGTTGTTAGTACGTTATATTGTATTATAGTTACTTGTTCCATCTTATGTATTTTATGATTTTTTATTAGTTTTGATTGTTTTTGTTGTGAATGTGTGTTTCTTTTGCTTGTTTGATCTTTGTGAGAGTTATTCTGAGTGTTGTCTGTGTTTGAGTGATCTTGAGATTCTGTGTAGCTGTCACTGTAATAGTGTGTGTAGGTGTTTGGTGTGTGTGTTTTGTGTATGAGGAGGTAGATGCTTGAGGTTCTTCTTCTTGATGTTCAATGTTGCTTGTTTCTGTGTTTTCCACTGTAGTTTCTGTTGTAGGGTGAGTGAGATTGTTGAGCATGTTTTGTATTGCATGAGTGTTTCTGATTTCCTCTGGAATGATGACTGTTGGGAGGCCGTTTGCTTTGTAAATTTTGTCTAGTGTGTTTTGGAAAGTGCCAGGAGAAGCTGCTTCACTCATGTTTGCGTAAATTATGGCTGTGTTGATGATTACTGTTTGTTCCATAGGTGGTGCTTTCCATGTGTTATTTTGTGTGATTGGTGATGGTGTATTGCTAGTGCGTGTTGCTTGTGCGTATGTATTGTTTGTTTTGTTTCGTGCGTCTTTGAGAAGTTGTTTATGAAGAGCCTTCCTTATTGGATGTTTTGGTGTTATGTTGATTTCCTCTGTGTTGTGTAGATGTGCATTTGTTGCAAATTGTGTAGTTGTCTGGAAGAGTGCATTGCCTACGTGTGTGCTCGTAGCTGTAGCATTTGTTACATTGTGGAATGTGTATGTAGATGTCTTTAGAAAGTGCGTGTGTGGGGAATGACTGACTGAGTATTAGAATACCATTCTTGACGAATCTGGTGACCATACTTGAGTGTTCAATATCTTCTTTGATTTCTTCATCGGTGAAGGAGGTGATGTACTTGTCTACATTTGTAATTACTAAGGTCCTACTTGCGTTTAGTTCTGGGGGATCGATGATTTCAAAGTTGATTTTGTTGAACTTCGTTTTTATTTGAGTTTTCGTGAATTTCTCCAGCTGTTCGTCCGATGTAATCACGTTGAAACCATTACCGCTCTGATCAAGTTGTATGCTTGTAAGCCTGTATCTCGCTTTCCACAGTTCCTGTCTTCTTTGATCTTCTGATTTGTATCGGTTATTGGGGTCTTTATTTCTTATTTTCCCCATGTTGAATTGTTTCATAGTAAGGTTTATGTAGGAAGATGTAATAGTGTTTCCATTAGTAGCTATGTAGGAATTTGTGTTAATTGATAAGAAAGGAAGGAAGGAAGAGAAAAGGAATAACAGTCTGGGTTCGTATGTGGCAGTGCTAATAACTGATGGCGGTTAAGGGAAAGCTATCGTGTCTGCTGGTGCCCTACTGTTTATCTGCAGCTCTACCGGGACCTACGATGTCTATGCCGGTTCCGCTGAAGGAGAGGGAGACCGGGAGGGGGTTTTCCCTCCCTCGCCACTCAACCAAGCAAGTTTTTAGACCAACAAGGGCTATGCCTAGTCGAGAGGGGTTGGGTGGGTTATTAGGGCATACGCCAATAGAGCGAGAGGCGTGAGAAGTGCCTTAGCTCGGGTGATGGCTTAATTCTTCCACGTAATCTTCCAAGTCGATGGCTTGTTCACGGCTGATGGCGTCGGGAGCTCCTGCGTCACGTTTTCTTGCTGTGAATTCTATCTTATCTCTCTCTCATATATCTGAGAAAAGATAGCGTGAGCCTTTGGCTTATATATCAGAGCCTAACCTGCATGGGTGGTGGAGGGGGAGGGGGTAGTGGGGTATGACCTGTCTTAACAACGTCGGTATGGGGGTTGGGGGGTTGGGTGTGGAGGGTTGGGTGTGGGGGTTGCGAGGTCGGTTGGAGGGGAGGATGGAGGAAGTGGGTAGGAGGAGGAGGGAGAGGGTGCTTATGACCCGACTTCACATTGTCAAAGGGTGTGGTGGACACAGAAAGGTTTGGTTGGGGGGGAGGGGTGGGGGTGTTCGCCGTGTGGGCGAGAACATTGTTATACAAGCTAATGCTTGAAATTATGTTACATCAATGTATTTCTTGAAGGTCTTCAATGAAAAGGTTGTGGCTTCATTGAAACTCAGAGGATGTCATGACACTGCTAAGTTCATCCAAATCATCCTCAACTGGTGGATGTATCTGGGAAGGGGCAAGATCAGCGCATGAACGATCCATATCGAGCTGTTCAGGATTCCCAATCAACCAGCCTGCAGACTTTCCTGTTGATTTTCCAGGAGGCTTCTTCAGGACATGGAACAAATCGAATCAAGTGTTTCACCCATGGCACCAAAAATGCACTAGTGCAGACTATGCAGGGACTGATTACCGTTTGCCGCTACTTGTTCAGAAACGCTGACTTCCATTATGTCCTGCTGCGTGAGATCCAGAGTGACCGGCTTGAAGGGGAGTTACCAGTCTAACGTCAATCAACTGGTGCAAACTCTTTCATGACCACTGGGGATGTGTTCTCCGCATGCAAGCAGCGCCTCACGAGATATGCTGCCGTAAACCTCCAGTCCATTGATGTTCACCCTGTGTCGAAGGAACATACCTACTCGGGGACTGCAATTGACCTAGAGGATGCAGCCTCTATTGAGAGGTGCACCAAAGATGTGACACTGATTGTGAATGAAGAGTGCAGTGCGGCCTATGTGGCGGGGTGGCTTGAGACAAAGTGCGCGGACGATGTGGTCTTCAGCGCCGAGGAACCTCTCGTGACCAGTGATGTTAAGGACTTTATCGAGACAGTGTCCAGAGGTTCCCTGATAACTCCACATGTGTGCACTTTAAATCTTGTCGGATGTGGACTGTGTTTCATCAAGGAATCCCGTCACCATTCCTGATGCCAGAAAAGACTGATGGAGATCTTGTCGACACTGGCAAGCTTCAGTGGGATTGGTATTAACTGTCCCAAGACGTTCCGTCATCTGGCAAATGTTCTTCTGAAAGGACTCCACAACCTAGAGAAAAACCAGCAGAAGAATGCACTCCTTCTCCAGACCTCTGTAAAGAAGGCCCGGCTCGCTGATTAATCTCTGCAGTCTGGTAAGCTTTTGCTTCTATGTCTGTATATTTGTGTGAATGTTTGTTTATTTGCAATCACAAAGGCTTAACTATAATCCATTTTGTAAAATGTAAAACAAAAGCAACTTGGGTTCCTTTCAAGTGTCCACTAACCTCATACAAAAATACATGTTAAGTCCGGCTAAAATTGGTATTTCAAAGCATAACAATGCCTTAGAAATAATTTCTTATTTCACTATAAAAGTTTATATTAACTTATACTGCATTGAATAAGTCAATAATTGATATATTTGTCCTATATACAATATTAGGTTTCTAGTTTTGATATATTTGTCCAATGTAAAATGTTAGGTTACAAAGAAAGTAATGACCTCCGCTAGAGGAGCCAGGAATCTGTATAATAGTAGTCCTTGATATATGGCTATATATATTTATGTATATATATACACTTATATATATATACATATATATATATATGTATATATATATATATATGTATATATATACATATATATATATATATATATATATATATGTATATGTATATATATATATATATATAAATATATATATGTATATACATACTGTACATATATATATATATATATATATATACACACACACACACACACACACACACACACACACACACACACACACACACACACACACACACACACACACACACACACACACACACACACACACACATATATATATATATATATGTATATATGTATATATATACATATATATATATACATATGTATATATATATACGAGTATATATACTGTATATGTATATATATATACATATATATATACTGTATATGTATATATATATACTTATATATGCATATATATATACATATATATATATATATGTACATATATATATATATATATATATATATATGTACATATATATATATATATATATATATACACAAAATTATGATATATATATATATATATATATCACAATTTTGTACACATTTATTCTCTTGTAATCCTTGAAGATGTGATTATATCACGAAAGCGCTCGGATTCAATTTTTTTATTTCCTTTCACTGTGGTGTTTAGCAATATATATATATGTATATATATATATATATATATATATATATATATATATACATATATATATATGTATATATATAAATATACATATATATATATTTATATATTTATATATATATATGTATATTCTGTATATATATAAACATGGGTATTGATGTTTATATTGATGTATTGTATTACCCTGAAGATGACCATTTGTAATGGTTGAAACAGCTGTCGGTAAAATGAATCAACATTCTGAAGCCTTTTACTATTTCCTTCAGAGTTTGAAATATGAAGAGAAAAGGAAATACAGAGAGTTAGAGAAATGTTCTCTTAAAATCATTGACGCCACTTGTGCTTTAGCATTTAATAGGAATATATATATATATATGTATATATATACATATATATATATATATATGCCTATGTATATGTATATATATATATATATATATATATATATATATATATATACATATATATATATATATATATTGATATACATATTACAAAGGATTACAAAGGCGGAGTATGCCGACAGGAGACCTTTTGGTTCATAACTTGGTCGGATACAAAAAAAATATTATAATGATAAATAAATAAATAAAATTTATAACAGTATAAATAATAATAAATATAATTTATAATATTATAAATAATAATAAATAAATAAAATAAATGCATAGGTATAGTTAAGTAATAATCAAACAGGAATATAGTAGATAATAATAAATTGACAGATATATAATACATACATACATATACCAAAGGGCTTTTCCCCCTACACCGGGGGTGGCCAAAACGAAAAAGGCATAGAAACCACTCCCACCCATTCCATTTCCTATACATTCCACTCCCCTCCACCCTCCTCCCTCTCTTTTATCTTGGCACCTCCTGGATGACAGGTCATCCCTGCATCCTGTCCATTGCCCTGGATCATAAGCAGTGTCGCAAGACACAGCACATCCACAGCAAGGCCGCTTCATATATTTGGCGACCCCCCCTCTCCGTCCCCTCATGCAGAAAAGGAGAAGACGGGGAGAAATCCCTTCAGGCTGCGTCAAATTTTTCTCATACATACTTCCTCACCACCCATCCCCCACCCACTCCCCCTCCTGCATCACAGCATCATCCATACACAACCCCTCTCCATTCACCCCTATCTTCTGTCCTCTCCCGTACTTCCTCCACAGACATTCCTCTCTTTTGTAAAGCCCCTTTCACCCCATCCATCCATCTCATCCTAGGACGCCCCCTCATGTTCACTCCTTCCACCTTTGCCTTCCACACTTCTTTTACTAATCTTTCTTCACTCATTCTTTCCATGTGTCAAAACCATCCTAATACAGTTTCATCAACCCTATCTCCCAGTTCCCTTTCCACCCCTGTTGTCCTCCTCACCTCCTCATTTATCACTCTATCCAGCCTAGTAACCCGTGTCATACTTCTCAGACATTTCATCTCAAACATATTCAAACTCCTTCTCTCTTCGTCAACCAAATGATAATAAACAAACAGATAAATAATAACAAACGCATAAACAAATAATATGAAATAAATGGCAGGCATTACAGCATCTTACTTAGATGTTTATCGAACTGAACTACATTGCACTGCCTCTGCAGGAAGTTTATTCAATTAATTAACTACACGGTTAGCATAATTTTTCTACCTACTTCCAAATTAAATCTATTTCCTGACAGTTGGAGACCATTATTTCTTGTCGGATTCTCATTCAGTGTGAACATTTTGTCACTTTTGATGTCAATTCCTTTTAAAATCTTAAAGACCTGTATCAAGTCATCTCTGAGTCTACCCTTTTTTAAGGAAAACAGATTCATATGTTTACGAGGGAGAACATACAACTTAGAGATGTCGAGTGGGAGGAGAAAGTCCCTCCTATGAAAGAGATAGAGATAACAAGGAAAGAAATAATGAATCACTTGAGTAATCTCGATGTTAGAAAATCACATGGCTCAGATGAAATGGCAAATTGGATTTTAAGAGAATGCAGGAACGAACGAACTAACAGACAAAATACATAGCCTAATAAGCAGTTCATTGAAAGAAGGAAAAGTTCCAGAAGATTGGAAAAGAGCAAATGTAGTACACAAGGAAGACCCTACTAACTATGGGCCGGTCTCTCTTACAAGTACGGTAGCTAGATTCAAGGCAATTTGGATTTAGACAAGGAAGATCACAAACTTGATGTGTTTCTATTCAAGACTAATAGATATAAACCAAAAAAGAGATGGATGTGCTGATTGTGCATTTCAAGGCCTGAAAAAAGCTTTTGATAAGGTGCCATATAAGAAATTGCTAAAGGAATTAGAAACAGCAGGAGGAATACAGAGCAAACTACTGGAGTGGATGGAAGACTTCTTGCATGAAAGAAAAATGATAGTGGTGATAAGAGACAAACATTCTAATTGGGAT
>NC_134795.1:36981851-36984351 GCF_046742065.1 Oratosquilla oratoria | reverse complement strand
GAGGACTAAGAAGAGACACTAACCATTTTGACAACTTATATGTGCAAGACCCATTAGAACAAGTAATGGGCCTAACTGGATTATTAACTTTATGAGTTTTAATTAGACCATACATGTATGGAAGTGACGGAGATACAGTAACACATTTTTTTATCAGTTCGTCGTTACCTTTTAAAATTGTTTTAAGCTTCTTATTAAATTCACTATTAACATTTTCTAGAGGGTTCTTGCTCAATTCAACATAAGTCTCTTCATCACTTAGTAATATTTCCATTTTTTCTAAGTACTCCTTTTTGTTCATGATGACTAAGCAATTACTTTTATCCGCCTTTGTGATGTGTAAATCTTTATCATTCTTTAAATTATTAAAAGTAGTGAAGAAAAGTTTAGGAACACTTGGAGGGCATGGCGTGGATAAAGCATGATACACAAAACCCTTACAAATATTAATATCTTGATTTGAAACATCACTATATTTTTCCAAATTGCAAAAACTCTTAGCAATATCTACATAGTTCACCTGCTGATTATTGGCAACGAATTTCAAACCATATCCTAGAGCACATTTCGCGTCGTCACTCAAAGGTTTGTCCGATAAATTAAGAACAAAATTAGGGTTGGCATCCTTATTCCAACCGCTATTATTAATCAAATGTTTCAACTTCTTTTTAAGTTTAACATCTACTTTATGGCAAACGAACCTTAATTTAGCATATATGTAATCTAATAATTTCACTTTCCACTGGTTTGGAATAGAATTTTGAAAAACGCCTTTCTTTTCTTTTGTGATATAAAATGATTCCTTCACTTCAATCTTCATAATATCTATATGCTTTTGCAAAATAATCCTTTCAAAATCCTCAAAAGGTTTTTGGCGTAGACTCAACAATCGATTGTTGAGAATAGATTTGGGCATAACTTGTTCGTCTAAACAATTCTTCAGAAATTTAAGGCGAAGCTTCAGTTTATGGGACTTGATCAGAGAAGAGCACAATGAAGAAACAATAGGTGTAAGTCCAGGAGAGTATGAAGAAAATTCTCGGAGATGGCGCGTGGTATCCATTATGCAAAGAAATCACAAAACACACGTGATAAAATATTTTTGCAGAAACCACCGGGAAATAGAAAGAAATATTATTGAATCTTGTTTTATAAAAAGAAATTTTGGAAATAACATGAACTTGAGTTTGGGTTTATTTAAATTGGACAATTTTATTATTGACAAAATTGTGTGTGATAAAATGTAACATGGGACCTCTCCGAGTATCCTTGTCTTCTTATGTATTTATTGTTTCTTTCTGTATTGCTTCTTTGTACCTTTGAAAATGTCTAAATAGACGAAAACGTTCGGTATCTGTTTTTTCAATTTCCCGGTGGTTTCTGCAAAAATATATACATATATATATATACATATATATATATATCCATATATATATGTGTATATATACATATATATATATATATATATATATATATACTTATGTATATGTATACATATATATATGTATACACACACACACATATATAAATATATATATAGCTATATATATATATAACTATATAACTATACATATATATATATATATATACATATATATTTATATATATATATTTGTATATATATACAGTATATATATATATATATATGTATAAATATATACATATACATATATATCATATATGTATGTATATATATATATATATATATATATATATATATATATATATATATATACATATGTACAAATATACATATGCATAAATATACATATGGATAAATATATATGTATAAATATACATATATATATACACATACATATATATACATATATATATATACATATATATATATACATGTGTGTAGATATATAAATATATATATGTAAATATATATATATATATATATACATATATATATATATATATACATATGTATATATACATATGTACAAATATACATATTCATAGATATACATATGTATAAATATATATATGTATAAATATACATATACATATATATATATATATATATATATAGGGGTATATATATATATATATATGCATATGCATACATATATATATATCACTGCGCCATGTGTGTGTTGGTCGAGGGCTAATAATACACACTGTAGGTTCTTAAGTACATTCAGCCTTAAACGATAACACAGTTACAAGGAGATACACTAAAATAACATAGTCCAATATAGCGCCCATGCGTAACTCCGCGTCCCTCTACGGTCTCTCACTCACGCACTGTTGCTAAGCACGTATGCATGCCTAGGCCCCGGGCATGCGAGTTGCCACATGTCGCCAGACGGGGTATCACTAACCCACATATATATATAGATATATATATATATATATATATATATATATATATATATATATATATATATATATATATATATATATTACTGTTGAATGCTAAAGCACAAGTAGCATCAATGATTTTTAGAGAACATTTCTCTAACTTTCTAAGTATTATTTTCTCTTCATGATT
>NC_134795.1:36966851-36971851 GCF_046742065.1 Oratosquilla oratoria | reverse complement strand
TACACACATACAAGATGGTGTTGGTTCTTGTTATAATTATCTATTCTACATAAAGAATAATTGCCCTTCTCATTTTCTCCTGGCGTGGGCTTCTCATCATCTTCATCATCTTGTTTACTTACACAACTTTAGAGACGTGTTTTTACAAGGAAAGACGAGCTATGAAGTTTTCCTTAGTTCCGTCCTCTATTCTATCTATTTATTTACTTGTTTATTTATTCATTTATTTATCCATTTACATATTTATTTGTTTATCTATTAATTTATTAGTTTATTTGATTATTTATTTATTTACTCTTTTGTTTATTATTTATCAATTTATTTGGTTATCTATTTATCTAATATTCATTTGTTTATTTTTTATTTATTTATCTGTTTATTCTTTTATTTAATTATTCATTCATTCATTTATTAATTCATATATTTTGTTTATCATTCATTTATTCATCTATTTATCTATACATTCATTTTTTGTCTTAGTCTATTTAGAGTAACTTGGCGAAGATTTTCATATATATATATCTTATTTTTCCAAGGGCCGTAATGGCTGTGACCTCAGCATTTGTAGAATCAATAACATGCTTACTTAGTAAATTGGCCTGCAGCATCTCACTGAGTGCCGCCCGCGGGAATTTGGAATGCCAGGGGAAGTCTTGGCAGGGAGATACTTCCGCTCAATCTTTTTCATTTTGTTTTTAAGACAGCAGGAAGAGGATTCTTATGGGGGGGGGGGAGAGGGGGAAGGAGAGAGAGAGAGAGAGGAGGGAGGTCTCTGAAACTTTTTATTTCTTTTTCGGACTTCTGCCGGAAGAGGGGGAGAAGGATCTTCTTTTCCAGAAGCTTGGAGTCTTGAGTTACGCGTTTTGCTTGCCTCGCGTTTATGGAGTGTTCATTTGTTTTCCTTTTTATATATTTATGTATTCAACAGTTTATTCACTTATTAATTAGTTAATCAATTTATACACCAAATTATTTGTTTATCTATTTATTTATCTATAAAATTATTAAATTACCTATTCACTTGTCTACTTATCTGTCTATTCTATGAATGAATGAATGATTGAATGAATTGATTGATTAGTTAGTAAATTAATTGATTGGTTAATTAATTTGTTTAATTGATTATTTATTCATTTATCTAGAGCATTGGTGTCCAACATTTACCACGCAGTGAGAACGATGCTATTATTATTTGAGATTTAACCTACCAGTAACAGTATGGGATGGAACATTGAATTTGCATACCGAACATTGGTACCCAACATTTACCACGCAGTGAGAACGATGCTATTATTATTGGAGATTTCAACCTACCAGTAACTGTATAGGATGGAACATTGTATTTGCACACCGGTCATGGGATCTACTCAAATATTTTTGAAAGTTCCTTGTATGAACACATTTGCGAGCCAACACGCGGGGTAAAATGTTCTCGATGTTGTTCTTTCCACTAACGATAACCAAGTAACGGACGTAAATATTGGACCGAAATTCAGCACCAGTGACCACAATATCCTTACATTCAACATCGAATGTAACGTCGAGCTACAAAACAACTTAGAAAAGGTGCCAAACTTCTAGCCAGCAGACTTAGAAAATTTAAGAGGTATACTTGGAGAAACGACTGATCAGAAATTTACAAGATCCAGGATGTTGAACAAAGGATATATTCACTAATATACTCAAAAAAGCCGTTGATAGATATGTTCCAATGCACGATAAATAACCATCAAGCAATGCCAAACCTAAATGATATGATGGAATGTTGATATAAAAGATATTTTGTTAGCCAAGAATCATGCATATAGGAGATGCAAATGAACACACAGCCAAGCAGAGAGATTAGAGTACGCAAGATGTCGTTGAGAATCCAAAAGGTTTGTCAAAATCGGTAGGAAATCACAAGAACAGTATATTGCCTCTAAATGCAAAGAATATCCTAAAGAATCTTTAAGATATACCAGGAAAAGAAAAGTACTCAAGAGCACCATTGGTTTCCTCCAATCAGCAGGGGGCGAAATAGTAACAGATGAAAAAATAATGGTAGACATCCAAAATGATGATTTTGTGTCTATGTTCACTATTGAAAACAGCAGAAAAGAACAGCCAGTCCCACCAGGACAGACCGTATCCACACGCCTACTCGGCAGGGCTATTGCAAAAATTGATGTGATGAGCATTAGAAACTTAAAATATACAAATCGCTTGAACCAGACAAAATTTACCCAAGAATACTCAAGGAAGTTAAAAAGGCAATCTACAAGCCCCTCAGTGTGATGTTTAATTTATCTTTAAAATCTTGAAGAGTTGTGCAAGAGTGGAAACTAGCAAATGCTGTGTCCTTGTTCAAAAAGGGTGACAAATCCAATCCTGGTAATTATCGGTTTATTAGGCTTACATCAGCTGTCTGTAAACTAATGGAGTCTACCCTAAGGGACAAGATTATGTAATTCATGAAGAAAAACAATATCATTAAAGATTCACAACATGGTTTCCGTAACAAGCGCTCTTGTCTGACAAACCTTCTCGACTTCTTGCATGATATATACGGAGTGTACTTAGAAGGGAGAGCAGTTGACGTATATATCTTGAGGTCATATTCACCGATGAATTTCTGAATGGCTGTCTGATCGTAAGCAACGTATTGTTCTGAATGGAAAATGCTCAGACTGGTATTGTGTATCAAGTGGAGTGCTTCAGGACTCAGTCCTATGTCCTGTATATTCTCTGATATACATCGATGACCTGGATGAAAATATAAAGTGTAAATTATCCAAATTTGCAGATGATACCAAAATTGCAAATAAGATGATGTCCATAAAAAAACAAAACAATAATTATAAAGTGGTTTGAATATTTTATGCAAATGGGTCGAAAATTCCCAGATGTTTCTCAATACAGATATTTGCATTAGTAATATCCAGGTGAACTCGACGATGAATGGTGTACAATTGGTAAGTGTAGAATAAGAGAAAGACATTAGTGCTGTGATCTCAAATGATATCAAACCAAGCAAATAGTGTTCGGAGGTCATTAGAACTACAAATATATTAATTGGATTTATATGTAGAGCTTTTGAGTTTAGAACTAAAGTAATTATTCTTGGTCTTTACAATGCCCTAGTCAGACCTAACCTAGTGCTGGTCTCCATATTACAAGAAGAATATACAGAAGTTAGAAAGAGTGCAGCGCAGAGTAACAAAGCTCATTCCTAGGTTGCGGAACAACCTGTATGAAGAGCGCTTAAGAGAAATAAATATGTTTAGTTTCTCGAAACGGAGAATGGGAGATATAACCGAGGTCTTCAATTCTGTCAAAGGAGTTGAAAACATGGATGTGGAGAAGTATTTTAAGATTGATTTCTCCTACGTAACAAAGAGTGATGGATACAAAATTGTATGAAAATTATTTCAAATACACGTGGCAAATACTCATTCAATCGCGTTGCTAACGTATAGAATGGTCTACCATCCACTGTAGCTACAAATTGTACCGGGCGTGGCTAATGAAAGTCAAAGTTGTTCGGCGGTATACTGTAATCACTGACGTGTGTATACACGGAGTACAAGCTCTGAACTACGCCCAGAAACGTACATCGCATTTTGTGATATCCAATAATTTTACATAATGATTACACATAGTTAAGATAAAAAACAACAATAAAACATATGACAATTTTATGAAGAGGGGGAAACATATAATTCCCCCAAATGAGCAACACACAAGTACAATGTACGATCATATACAACATAGCATGCTAACACATCGCTCGGCCAGCACCACTCGGTGACCTCACCAAGCAAACAAGAAAAGACTGACCGAGGCAAGGAGAATCCAAAATACACAAGGACAAACCACCACACACACTCCACATATGCAAAAGTGGCAGACAAAAGTGTGGGAAAAATGGACACAATAGCACACTCAATACATTAAATAAACACATACATAATTAATTACATAAAGACAATACATACAAACACAGAAAGGAACATAAGACTGACGTTAGTTAACAAAAATACAAATACAGCAATTGCCGGACGTCCGGGATATGGTACTTAATATCTAAACACGACAAAATACAATTCAAAACAGTACACTTAAGAGCTAAACAATAGTTACACATTATAACCAAGAAAGGGACACACACACAAAAAAAAAGGGAAACATCACAAAGAATACATAACAATACACAATGAAAGTTTAGGTAATTACAGGACCCCTTGACCTAAGGTCATAATTACGAGGGGTAGATAAACAAGGCATAGTTCTTACAGTGGGCCCTGGAGGAGGCCGGGTAAGGGCAGGGACAGGCACTTGAGTCCTCTTGAGCCCATCAGAGTGTGAAATCTCGCCAAGGCCTGTAGAAGGGTAAAATATCCTGAACTCGTTAGGACTGATAAACGAAGGCATCTTTGACTTAGACATGATAGGATTTGACTTAGACATGATAGGATTTGTCTCACACATGATAGGATTTGACTTAGACATGATTGGATTTGTCTTACACATGATAGGATTTGACTTAGACATGATAGGATTTGACTTAGACATGATAGGATTTGACTTAGACATGATAGGATTTGACAACTGTAACCCGCTGCGTAATAACATATAGAATTAAATAGAAAACATCGACACCGAGCAAGAAATAATGTAAATATAACACACTTGCACAAAGCATGAAATAATGTAAAAAAAAAAAAAAAAAGAGAAATCACAGAAGCATTGAAACACAGAAACAATGCAATACATATAGCAAATAATGAAGAAAAAATTATAGTAAGACCGTAATTAGCAAAATTTACGTAAAAAATATATATAATGCACTGATACGTAAGTGTACACAAGACGTCACAGGTGACGCCGACAGGTGACGCCGACAGGTGACGCCGACAGGTGACACCGACAAGTGACGCCGACAGGTGACACCGACAGGTGGCGCCGGCAGGTGACGCCGACAGGAACCACAAACGAGCGTCCCGCAAAAGCAGACGGCG
>NC_134795.1:36941851-36961851 GCF_046742065.1 Oratosquilla oratoria | reverse complement strand
CTGATTGGTAGTGCTGTCAGCCAATTGGACGCCCCAACTTCCTGCGCCATTGTTATCTTTCTTTTTACATAATTCGATAGCCGAGCTAGAAGTGCTTGAAGTTCCTCCTTCTGCCTCTCCTCCCTTCCCTTTGAAATGTTTCTTCTAATTTCCCTAACCTCCTCCATGATAGTCTCCTTCCGTTGATCTTGTGACACGATGTTGTTTGTCAATGAGGACGTGAGTTTCATGGAGTTCCGGTGTTCTGTGTCGGCAAGGTTTAGCGGGTTGGAGATACCTAGCCCTCCCAATCTAGGTGGAAGTTCCATAAGTTTTCTTTCCTCTTCGTTTATTGTCCGTCCGTTGGTGATGGCCGGTATTAGCTCGTTTCTGATGGTTTCTTCAAGGGGTCTTAGTAGGTCGGTGATGTTCGGTACCGTCCTTAATATGTAGTTCCACTTATGTTTCACACCATATATGAATGCGGCATATGCCGCCTGCGGTTCGGTCTTTGCAAAGTTGGCTAGAATTCTAACTTCCGCCACCCATTCGTTAACTTTCTTTTCAACATATTGCTTTTTAAAGGATTCTGAGCCGATCACTGCACCGAGATGTCTTTCCCCCTCCTTTGTTACCTTCACTTCACTGTTCTCAAAGAGGATTCTGGCATTGTTAAGGTACTCTGGCTTCACTATGAGGACAGATTTCTTTGCATTCGGAATGTAACCTAGGCCCGGGCCATGTGCCAACACCAGATCCCACCACTTTTTTAGGTCAGCTACTTTTCCTGCGCCCGTGAGATCATCTGCATATGCTACCTGTTTGACCCCGGTGTCCTCATATTGTATCTTCTGCTGCAGGTGCATAAGACCGAGCGCATACATTGCCATGGCCACCGGGTCTCCCTGAGTGGTGCCTTCCGCTGACTTGATGATCTCCACTTTCGTTTCTTTCTTTTCCGGCCTGCTGGTGACAAATAGGTTTGCTGGTTCTCTGTATGTGTTCTCCACATACTTGGCCAACACTGGGCATTTAATTTTGATGTTGTGTATGGTAGCCTCTCTATTTAAGTTGTTGAATGCGTTTGATGCATCGACTAATAGGACTGCTTCGCAGTCTGGTTCCTCGAATATTTTTCTCATGGCGTGGACTGCAGCCTCGGAACCCGCCTGTTGCCCTGCGCACACCTGCAGGTTGCCAGCCGCTTCTCGCATCTCATCCTTCGCGACTTCCATAATTGCTTTTCCTATTCTTCTTCTTAGCACCTCGCCTATACCAATCGGGCGACAGCCAGGTTTCTTATCTAGCGGGATAAGTCTACACGCTGTGTATGCCTCCAGGTGCTGACAGTCTTCAGACGCCAGTTTCTTCGCCAAACCAGCGATGGCCTCCTGCAGTCCCACCGCTGCCGTTCCAAATAGGCTGGTGCTAAGGAGACATTTCCATCCAGACGCATCTAATCCCGATGGTCCCGCCGCTCCTTGGGTGTGTAGAGCAAGGTTCCAGATCCTTTCTCTTGTGATGCTGTCAAAAACTACCTTGTGGGGTGGGAGGTAGTCACCATTGAATTTAGAGTCCAGGTTCGCTGGTCTTGCTATTGGATGTTTTTCTTTCAGGATCTTTATCGTTTCCTCGTTTAGGGGTAGAACTCCAGGATCTTCATTCTCCCCTGCGAGCGTTCTCATGGCAGCCGCAACCTTTCCCTGCCTCATCTTGTCAGCAAAATTCCTGGCTTTGTCTTCTGGACTTTTCTTTCTGTTGATGCCCTTGTTGAGTCTATCTTGAATAGCCTCCGCTTCCATCAACAGTTGCTCTACTTCTCCCTTTTCCCACTTTTCCATCCTCCGTTGCAATGCCTGGACATTCTCTGAATGCTTAGATTTCCTGTGGGTCCTCTGGCATGTAAGGTGTGGGAGGATAGCTAGCGTTTTGAATACCATCGGGGCGTAGGGAGATAAATTTATATATGCTCTTAATAGATCGGTCATCTCCTCTATTAGGCGTTTGGATGCATTGCATTTAGGTGGGGTGAAGAGGTTTCCTGGAGAAAAGGCAATTATCCTGTTGTAGGTGTCGTCCAGCCACTCTTTAGCCCTGGACTGCTGCCATGTCTGCCAGAATCTGCCCTCCTCTCTCTCACCCTGCCGCTCTAGATGAGGTGGGTTTGCGTCCTCCGGCCTTAAGTTCGTGGAATCTCTTCCCTCTTGTAATTCTCTCTCACTCCCAAGATCACTATTCACGTTCATCTCCATCGCATCACTCCCATCCTCCTCCCTCTCCACATTTCCCAGTTGATCACTCCCCACCTCCGGCGATTGTTGCTTCCCTTGATTTCTGCATTCTCCTCCTCTTCTACAGTTTGTGCATTTCTTTCCACTTTTGGCGCATGTGCATTGCCTGCAGTTTTGCTGTGCAGAGGCACAAACGCAACATGTTTTGCCGACCATCTCGGGTGGGACTTCTGGTCCTTGGGTGACTTAGATGGACAGTGCTAGACTCCCCAGTCCTCACCTGTGCCTGCCCTAGATCACGGCCTCTGTGGTAGCTTAAATTTCTCTCAATTAACATTCTGTATTCATCCCCTGGCTTACCAGTGTCCAGTTCCCACATCATAGATCGCAGTTTCCCCTCGTGTTTGTCTGAGAGAATTCATGCAGGTCTGGGAGAGAGTGTGGGATACATACATCTATATTTATACACACACACACACACACACACACACACACACACACACACACACACACACACACACACACACACACACACACACACACACACACACACATACACACATATACATGCATATACATACATATGCATGCATATATATATATATACACAAATTCACACACATATATTTATATATCTATATATCAATCATTTGGAGAGGGGTGAGAGAGGTAGGGGTGCCCGCGATTGCAATTGCGCATGTATAATGCAAGGGGCAGCTATGGAAATGAAACCAGGACGTGAGATTCGATGGAAGTTACCTATGATAGATATAGATTCAGGAAGAGCAGGAGGAAAGAAACGCTAAGGGAAGTGAAGCGACATGAAGGAGGGGGAGGATGGGGAGGACAGGAGAGGGAGATGGGGGCGGGGGTCAGGAGGGGAGTAGAAGGAGGTGGGTAATTGGAGGGGATGAGAGATTAAGGGGAGTAGGAGGAGGTGGGTAATGGGAGGGGATGAGAGATTAAGGGGAGTAGGAGGTGGGTAATAGGAGGGGATGAGAAAGTAAGAGACAGCGTGAGGGAAAGAGAGAGGCAGAGATAGATAGATAGATTGATAGAGAGAGAGAGAGAGAGAGAGAGAGAGAGAGAGAGAGAGAGAGAGAGAGAGAGAGAGAGAGAGAGAGAGAGAGAGAGAGAGAGAGAGAGAGAGAGAGTCAGAGAGATGGTGAGGATTTTGGGGGAGAAATAGTAACGATGAGAGGGGTAAATGAAGAGAAAGAGGAGGCGAGAGAAGGAGAAATAGAGTGGGAGAGGTAGACAGATGGGTAAAGAAGGAGAGACAGAGAAAGAGAGAGAGAGAGAGGAAGAGAGAGATAGGGAGAGAGAGGGAGAGAAAGAGAGAGAGAGAGAGAGAGAGAGAGAGAGAGAGAGAGAGAGAGAGAGAGAGAGAGAGAGAGAGAGAGAGAGAGAGAGAAAGAGAGAGAGAGAGAAAGAGAGAGAGAAAGGGAGAGAGAGGGAGAGAAAGAGAGAGAGAGAGAGAGGGAGAGAGAGAGAGAGAGAGAGAGAGAGAGAGAGAGAGAGAGAGAGAGAGAGAGAGAGAGAGAGAGAGAGAGAGAGAGAGAGAGAGAGAGAGAGAGAGAGAGAGAGAGAGAGAGAGAGAGAGAGAGAGGAGAGAGAGAGAGAGAGAGAGAGAGAGAGAGAGAGAGAGAGAGAGAGAGAGAGAGAGAGAGAGAGAGAGAGAGAGAGAGAGAGAGAGAGAGAGAGAGAGAGAGAGAGAGAGAGAGAGAGAGAGAGAGAGAGAGAGAGAGAGAGAGAGAGTGGGGGGAGAGAGAGAGAGAGAGAGAGAGAGAGAGAGAGAGAGAGAGAGAGAGAGAGCGAAAGAGAGAGAGAGAGAGAGAGAGAGAGAGAGAGAGAGAGAGAGAGAGAGAAAGAAAGAGAGAGGGAGAGGGAGAGAGAGAGCGAGCGAAAGAGAGAGAGAGGCGGGCGGTTTGCGGTTAGCTTTGGCTCTCTCGGTGAATTGACCTATGACCCCGACTTTTAGCGACTTGCGACTTCTAATTTTTGTTTGGGTCTTCTGACAGATGTATGGCTGTATAGGTCACTTCATGACCCACTGAGCTTATCTGAAAGGTTTCGCTTGTTCGAGCTTAGCTTGGAGGACTCGTTATGTCTGAAAGGCCTCGTTGTCTCTTCATGGTGGAGGGAAAGAAATCCTCCGACGGCGAAAGAAATCGTCTGCCGCCTCACACACTGCTCACTAACTAATAATACGTACACAGACGAATGAGTAAATACACCTGTTTCAACAACAGCTGCCTATCCCTCGTTCATCGGCAAATCTTATCATATACATATATGAACTTACATCTATCTCTACAATCATCTACCAAGTATACCTTAATATCAGGCTTGTGTAAATAGTCTAGTATCCTATTTCCTACCTCCACCTCACCACGCTCTGGAGCTGCCCTCACAATTGGCACTGACTTTTGGCTCTTTAATATCCTTTATAAGTAGGGGGATAGAGGAGGGGCGACATGAGGAGAGAGTGGAGAAAAGAGAGAGAGAGTGATGGGGGAGCGAGAGATATGATAAGGGAGATCTGGCCAAAGCTAGATAGATACAAAATATGATCTATAGTTTGTTTGTTTGTTCGTTTGTTTGTTTGTTTTAATCGATGCATCCAGGCTTATGGTGGTGTGGAGAGGGTGTTGAGCATAACTGTGTGAATTCCTGCTTTATGTTTGATACTTATAAGTAAATAAATGAATAAAAAAAAATGAATAAAACAGATAGGTAAGGACTGATTTAGCTGAATAGGTGTATAAGCAACAATAATAATAAATGAATAAGAAATAACATAGAATTAGAAAGATAAAAAAAAAAAATTAAAAATGAAATATAATCAGACTAAGTAGTAATTATGGAAGGCAGTAAGTTACCTTACAAGAGCTTACAATATCTTAATATTTCTGTTTTAAGTGACTAACACCATATACACCGTTATGCTCACCACCCAAGTGGCTTGTATCCGTGCCTCGAGGCGGTCACTCTCGGGGAATGGGGGGGGGGGGATTCTTACCAGTGCCCCTAGCCTTGACACCTCGCTGTATTTTCAATTTTTCACTAATTTCAGCGCACTTTCCGGGCACCCACGAGCTTCACTTTCACATGAGGTCTAGATACGGCCGACCTCAACACCTTGCACTAGTTTTGTCCATTTATAAGACTCCACCCCACCATATATATATAATTATCTCGAGAGAGAGAGAGAGCACGTCCTCTCGGCACGACTACTATACTACTACTACTACTACTACTACTACTACTACTACTACTACTACTACTACTACTACTACTACTACTACTACTAATAATAATAGTAATAAATGGTAGTAGCGATGATCATATTGATAAGGACTAATAGGTCTGTTGCTGTTCATTTGTCCACATATCTGCATGTAAGCCCTGTCATGAACTTCTCTAACCACGACCGTGATCCCACAGATTCCATACAACACATTTAATAATTTTTTATTGTATGTTATAGGTTGTGGGTTACGTAAATTAAATGGTAGGTGTAACCAATATTCATTAAGAAAAATCAAGCAAAGTTGGAATTTTATTCATTTATTAATTATTGCTTATTATTATAATTTCATGGATGCTCGCTGGCCGAGCGGATAAGAGCGTCATTACTTGTGGCGGAGGTTGAAGTGACGGCAACTCGAAACTTCCTCTAGCGAGTTGGACCAAGGGGATGATTCATTAAATTTCACGATGTAAAGTCCTCTGTAAGGGACACCGGCCTAGCCTTCTGATAGGGGAACTTCGCGACGTTAAATTGAATCCTTAAACTGAATCCCTAATTATTGTTTTATTCATCGTTTTATCCTAGTTTTATCAACATGAAAAATATATAGAACAAGGCCTCCCCCAGAATAATAGACTTGATACCACAGGACTGAAATAAGGAGGGTGGGAGGTACTGTCTAACCCCCCCCCCAAAAAAAAAGAAAAAAGAAAAGAAAAATTAAAGGTAAGAATTATTCAAGTTGAACATATTATCATAGATAATGTCTTCGTTAAAGAAGAAACGATATTTGCTTTCAATTTACAAAATGAGTCATCAGAAAAGAAATGAAATTAAATAGCTGATTATTGCAGTTTTTATCCAACCTTTGCGAGTTTAATTAGAGTATAGACTGAATGACAATGAAAAGAAAATAAATCTATAATTTTCGGAGATCCATACATTTCTATTTTCTTTATATCTGTGAGAGTATTCAAAACATGTTCGCCCGATTATTAGGCCAAAAATAGGTTATGTGATTGCAGATAGGTTGAGAAATCGTATATGAAATTTTGCAAATGGGTTACTATGTTGTAAAATGGGTTACAAAATCGTATTTAGATTACAAAATTGTAAATGGGTTGCAGGACCGTAAGTGGTTCAATAGGTTGTAAATGGGTTACGATATTGTAAATGAGTTACGAGATCGTAAATGAGTTACGAGATTGTAAATGGATTAAAAGATCGTACGTGGCTTGCGAGATCGCAAATGGGTTGCGAGATCGTAAATGGGCTACTAGATCGTAAATGGGTCACGAGATTGTAAGTGGGTAACGAAATTATAAATAGGTTACAGGATCGTAAATGGGTTACGATTTCATATATGAATTACGAGATCGTAAATGGGGTATCATATCGTAAATAGGTCAAGATATGAGACATTTGTTACTCATAATCTCTCTGCTCAAAAAGATTTACTAGAATTTTTTCTTCTGCCTACTGCCAGTAAACCCATTAGCAATCCTATTTATAAGTTCTGAAGCAATTATCTCCTGACTTTGATGTTTTGAATACTTTATACATGTTCCGACCGTTAAGGAACACAATGTGCTTATACTGTACTTATAACTGTCTTTATATACTTATATAATATATTTATGAATGTGTTTATATAGTTATATTCTGTTTTTTATTGTTTTTATACCTATATAATGTATTTATAACTGTGTTTATATATTTATATACTCTATTTGTGACAGTGTATAATATATTTCTGACTGTTTATATATTTCAATAACGAAGTTATGACTTTATTTATGTACTTATATACACCATCAGCACCCAGCCTCACTCACCTCATCACACTTCACCGGAACACTATTGTCGTCGATCACCGACTGGCTACCATAAATATGTACTGTTTATACTCTTATATTGTATTTACAACCATGTTTATGTATCTATATACTGAATCTGTGATTATGTTTATACACTTACTGTGCTTAGATACTTATATAGGAATGGATGCTAAGAGGAGATTGCATGAAGGGGTGATTGTAGCGACAGCATTGTATGAGGCAGAAACATGGAACATAAGAAAGGAAGATTTTAAATGTGTTAGAGATGAAGTGCCTGAGTGGACAGTGAGAAACGATGTGAGGAGGAGAACGGGGGTGGAAAGGGAGTTTGGAGATAGGGTTGATGAAAGATTATTAGGATAGTTTGGACACATGGAAAGAATGACTGAAGAAAGCCTAGTAAAAGAGGTGTGGAAGGCAGAGGTGGAAGGAGTGAACATGAAGGGGTGACCAAGAATGAGATGAAAGGATGGGGTAAAAGGGGTGTTGGGAAAGAGGGGAATATCTATTAAGGAAGGAAGGGAGAAGACAAAAGATAGGGGTGAGTGGAGAATGGTTGTGTATGGATATGCTGTGATGCATGGGAGGGAGAGGGTGGGAGGTGGGGGCGAGTGAGTATATGTGAATGATATTTTGACGCAGCCTAAAGGGATTTCTCCCCGTTTTCTCTTTTTACTGTATAGGGGGACGGAAAGGGGGGTCATCGATTAAATGAAGCGGCCTTACTGTGAATGTGCTGTGTCTTGCTACATTGCTTCTAACCCAGGGCAATAAGAGAGATGCAGGGATGACCCGTCATCCATTAGAGGGAGGATTGTGAATGGGACTGGAGTATGTGGGGATGAAATGGGTGAAAGTGGATTTATGCTTTTGACTTTGGCTACCTCCCTTGTAAGGGAGTACATGAGTATTTATATACTTATGTACTGTATTTATAACTATGTCTATATACTCTAATACTATATTTACAATTGTGCTTATGTATTTATGTTTTGTATTTGTGACTATCTATATATCTATATACTGAATTCATCTCTATATATTTTGTATTTCTTTTTATATCTATGTCTTTGGCTTTTTAAACTCAAGAGAGAAGAGAGGATTTGATTCAGTGCAGCCACTTCTTCCTGTGACAGCAACTCTGAGCTCGATTCTTAATGGACCGTGTCTTGCTCAGCATCTTCAGACGCTCGGTCTTTCGTTTCCCCATTCCTACTTTGACAAGGGGTTGGGGGAGGAGGAGGAGGAAGGGGAGGGGAGGGAGGGAGGGGGGCTGGAAGGATCTGGAACTCTCATTTCATTCCGGACGTCAGCTGGGAGAGGAGGAGGAGGAGGATCCTGATATACACGTGTGCGCACAAATATATATATGCACGCACGCAAACAAACACGCATGCACGGATACACAAGGAGAGACACACACACGCATACACAAGAACGCACACACACAAACACACACACACACACACACACACACACACACACACACACACACACACACACACACACACACACACACACACACACACACACACACACACACACACACACACACACACACACACACACACACACACACACACACACACACACACACACACACACACACACACACACACACACACACACACACACACACACACACAAGTTTCATGTAGTTAATATTTAGACGATTGAAGGGAAGAGCGCTCGTTGTAGACAGCGACAAATATACGTCTACGGGTGGATTACTGCAGGAAGTTGGAGGGGGAATCAAAGTTCAAGATACCTGACGAGATTGACTTAGGGTCGGACATAATGTAGGTCCATAGACGCCGACGTGAATGACATGGCACGTCGGTAAGGTCAAGACACCCCTACGGATAAGAGTCATTTGGAATTTTCTTATCTTTTTTTAGACAAATCTCATCTGAAGAAATAAAGAAGAATGCTAAGCACTTTTGATCTCTAATCTCCCTCCGTCAAGTCCTTACTTTTCCTCCTTAAAAATCTCTCCGTGATCATCTTTATGGCGCTGGTTATTGGTCACAAAAGACTAGAATACATATAAACAGATCCTTCCTAATTTCTTCGATTCTGCAAATCGAAACAGAAAACAAAAGAAAATAAGAATAAAAAAAATATCACACTATTTTCAAAATAGGTCATCACCCAGTATTTCAAAATTATCCAACAACTCTTTCCTTTGAAAATGATGAACGTTCAGATATGCAAGGGCAGTCTTTTTGGAAGATAGGAGAGCATGAAATTATTCATTTGATTTCGTTTCATTCAAGGCGGTTCATCGAATCGTCATTGTGGCAGTTCGCTCTCCTGTTCTCCTCCCTGGCACTTCTCTGCAGCCAAAAATATCACCTTTGACTTTATGAACACGGATAACCAATTCCTGCTTCAATGGAGAGTAACAATTTATCTTTTTCTTGTCCCACTTACCTCCGAAAGTGATGAGGAAATTACCTTACGAAGCGCTGATCAATTTTTGTGAATTCATATTAAACTTGGCTGCGTGCGAAATCCACATAGTCCCTATTGGAGTGGTCTGGAGAATAAGGTAATGTTATTTCAGTTAGAATTTTTTTCTTGACATCAGAATTAAAAGCAAATTTGAAGAAGAAAATACAATTTTATACTCCTCAGTAGAATAATATAAAGAGTAGTTACCTCTTTCTAAAAGGGGAAAATGACCTTAAAAAGACAGTCATGGTACCCTATCTAATGAAAACACTTTTTTCTTACACTTCGGGTTGTATTATTCGAAGAATATTAATCAATTTTGTAATTACTTTCACAAATAATTACCTTCAGTTTTTGTAACGAGTACCATGACAATGTTACACAAATTAAGTTTCTTTTACTGTATGTATTTTTCCTTTATCGTTGACAATTTAGAGCAGTGATATGACATGGGGGAATAAAAGAGACATTGAAGAAACACAACATACCAATTATTGGAGAATTACATAAAGAAGGAATCTTCGAAGATCGCACTGAATGGAGAAGACGGTTGTTCCCACTAACAGGGTGAAGCCTACCTGGAACAGAAAAAATAAAAAAATAAATAAAAAATAAATATATATATATATATACATACACACATATATTATATATATATACTATATATATACACAAATATATACATATATGTATATATACATATATATACATATACATATATATATACAGACGCTCCTCTACTTACGTTCATTCGTTTTACGTTTTTTCGATTTTACGTTTGAACTGAATAAAAAAAAAAAAAAAAAAATTGTATAAAAAAAAAATAAAAAAAAAATTGAGTGAATTTTTTTAGTTTAGCGCGCTCTCCGTAGTTTAAGCGATACTTGCGCATGACGCTGCGTCCATTGTTTACATTGCACAAACGACAAACTGAACATGCCTTGCCTCATCCTCCTATCCTCCTCCCCCTCCTCCTCCACCATCTCAATTTATGTTGCTTGAATTTAATTTATTTGAAATTAATGTTATCATTTTACAATGTTATGTTTATAACTAATGATTTAGGGGTGTTTTATAAGATACGGTAATAGAATTTACGGATGTATAGTACAGTAACAACATACGTTCGGCCGTTCGGAATGTAACTAAAACGTAAGTTGAGGAGCATCTGTATATATATATATATATATATATATATATATATATATATATATATATATATATGTATACATATATGTATACATATATGTATATATATGTATGTATATACATATTATATATCTATACATATATATATATATACAGTATACACACACACACACACACACACACACACACACACACACACATATATATACATATATATATATATATATATATACACATATATTCATATATGTATATATACTGTATATATGCAAAGTAGACCACTTGGAAAAAGAAACTAACGAAGCAGAGCGCTTTCACATATTTCATCTGCACTGAAGATGTAATATACGAAAGCGCTCTGCTTCGTTAGTTTTTTTTTCTCCAAGTGGTCTACTTTGCATAAGCGAACACATGTACCCGTGTTCTTATTAGCATATATATATATACACATATATATATATATATGTATATATATATGTATATATATATGTATGTATGTATACACACACACACACACACGCACACACACACACACACACACACGCACACACACACACACACACACACACACACACACACACACACACACACACACACACACACACACACACACACACACACACACACACACACACACACACACACACACACACATATATATATATATATATATATATATAATATTATTAGTATTTACAATTTGTTTGCATCGTAATCCCCTCTGATTGGTATATAAAGCAAGATGTGATTTTCAGAATCTTCTCCTTTCTTGACATTGATGGGCTTTTTCTTTTCTGAGGTGTATGTAGTTATATGGAAAACACTTCGTCTCAATCAATTTGGTTGTTAATGAACAAAATGTTTACCAACGTCATAGGAAAAATATATGTAGAATACCTCATCAGAACTTCTTTAGAAATGAGGCATTTGTAAGTCTTACATTCTCGGTTTCGTGATCAATTTCTAGAAAGTCAGAAATCTTTCTCTACCTTTTATCTCTACCTTTCTCATTTGAGATCTCCTTTTCTTCTAATCTCTCTTTTTTCTTACCTTTTCTTCTCTTCCTTCCCTCCATACCATCTTTTCTCGCTCAACATGTCACCTGACTACATCTCATTTCGTTTGTTTTTAGTTTCCAATATCCCCTCCTTTCCTTCACTCGATTACCTCCTCCTCCTGCTCCTCCTCCTTTTCCTCCTCCTCCTCCTCCTCCTCCTCTCCCTCTTCTTCTTTTTCTTCTTCTTGCTTATTTTTCACTTCCACTCGTCCGCCATTGCCCATCACGATAAGATCAAAAGGTGAAGCGTAAACTTCACCTTTTGATCTTATCGTTGTTATGGAATGTATTTCACCAGCGCTTCTATCCTTGTGGACAATCTCGCGCCACTCTATTCTTTGGGAATCCTAGTTCCCTCACTGTGACATGTTTCATTCTGTTAGTCGTCAGACGATTTTGTTCAGAGGAAAGTAAACGTCTACCATTCAGTTGTGGTCAAATGCCCACGTTCTGGGGTTTTGAAGTCTGGGTTCGATTGGTCTTCCGTAGGGCGGGACTCGCAATAATGGATTTAGATTGGACAATTTCAAGTTTAAGTAGGAAATAGGCAGGATATGGTTTAAAAAGCAACAACGACGGCGACAGCAATGTGGGAGAGGGGCTAAAAGTAGAGTATGGGATCCAGTGTATTTAACGTTTCGCCCAGCAGGGGGGTCACATAAAAAATTGTCACCCCAGAACGCCCATATGAAGAATAGTCACTCCATGAGATCCCACCTGAAGAATTAACACACCAGTACGCCGAATATCAACAGTGGAATAAAGATTAGGTTAGGTTAAGGTTAGGGTTAGGTTAGGTTAGGTTAGATTAGGTTAGGTTAGTTTAGGTTAGGTTAGGTTTGATTTGGTTTTGGTTTGGTTTGGTTTGGTTTGGTTAGGTTAGGTTAGGTTACGTTACGTTTGGTTAGGCTAGGTTTGGTTAGGTTAGGTTAGGTTAGGTTAGGTTAGGTTGAGTTAGGTTGAATGAGGGTTATGTTTATTGTTATCAACTAATACAACTAAAGAATCGTAAACCCAGGATGGCCCACATGAAAAATTGTCACCCTAGGATAACCCACATGAAGAATTGTCACCCTGTCGAAGACTTGGGTGACAATTCTTCAATAATAATGTGGCAAACACTCGTGTCTTTATATAGTTCGAGTTTGAGAGAAACGAATATAATAATAGTGTAAACAAGACAGGCGTAACTTGGTTGTTACCTCGTTACCAGACAAGCTAGAGGTTTATTAAATGTAAAGAATTCATTATTTTTGTTTATATATATGTATATAAGGCAGATTCAAAACATCTACGTTTCATAGCATGATTTTCATATTTCATCACCTTAGAACTATTCCAGTCAATTATGTGGCCTGTATTGAGTCTGTGCCTAACAATGGCATTATTCATATAATAATTTTTCATGTCATGTTTATGTTCCGGTATTCGTTCTTTCAACATTATGGGAACTTTCGCAAGTGTAAACCTTGTTACAAGCTGAGTATGGCACACAGTAAACACCTGCTTGACGCTGCTCATTTTGCCTAATTTAATTTTCATTTTTCATAAGATTGACAACTGATAATAAACTGGTTTTCACAACATTAACACTGGCCTTATTTATCAAAGAGGAAATATCTACAACTGAGGTATTAAGTGATATAATTTTTCTTTGCATATTCTTCTTTCTTCTCTGTTCTTTTATAAATATTTTCAGCTTCTTGGCTTTCAGGATAAAGTAGGGAGTTTATCTAAGTTCAGTGAAAGCATTAAATATTTGGTCAAATTCCTCATTCAAAAGCTCCTCTGAACATATTCTCAGCGTATTTATGTTCATGTGTTTGTTTTCCGGTCTAATCAACAGTGCCACTAAGGCACTGCCGCCCTTTTGGTAGTGAAATCTGAAGAACAAGACACTGCAGTGCCCCTCCCCACTCTTCAAACGGGGAAAGTATTGGACTTTTCCAATTACTAGAAAGCCATGTTCTGGAATGATGTGGTTTCGTCAGCCTTTGGGAACCTGGTTATCTGACCGTTAATGCGTCTCTCTGAACCCAAATAGGTCTAACCGAGTGACTGAAGTTGTGCTCTTCAGTCCTTCAATCTCGAAGTAAAGAATGAGAAGTCGATGGCTCAAAACTCTATTACACGTTTCAGAGACTCCTCCAGGCACCTCACAGTCACTGATGGGAATCGGAGGAGAAGGGAGAGAGGGAGCGGAAGAGCGAGGAAAAAAGGGAGGGGGGAAGGGAGAAGGGAAGGAGGATGGGAGAAGGGAAAGGTGAGGGTAGAGGGGAGAGGAGAAGGGGAAGGAGTAGGTAAGGGGTGAGGGGACTTCGTTAACAGCCTCCCCCCTCCCAATAACACCGCTTGGGTCAAATAACCTTCTGACTACTCTTCAGGACGAATAGATAAGCTTAAAGGTCAACTGAGAAGGTTTTCTAAGTGGTGGTGAATATTTGCTAAATATATGGCTTAGTCACTTTTTGATAAAATAATGCAAAAATAAATCCTAATTATTACGCAATGTGATAAAAAGGCTTATCAAAATATCGGCAGCAGACAAATTTTCCTTCGCCGATCTTCGGCTGTTCTCGTAAGGCTGTGACGTCACGCGTTGTTTACATTCTGATGCATCCATATGCGTGCACTATAAGATGCCGCGTTGCGCTGTCAACTTGATCAGTGATCTGTCATATTTCGTGTGTTAGCAAGGTTTTATCAAGTATCTAGTTCGAAAATGGTTTATTGTGTCGCCGCAAATTGCAACAGTGATTTAACGAAACATTCTGCTTCGAATGGACTTCATTTCCATTCTTTTCCGAAAGATCCTGTTCGCAAAAAGGATTGGATAATTCGGTGAAGACTGCACGAGTCATGGAAGCCCGGATTGAAAGCAAAACTCTTTTCGAAACATAAAAAAAAAAGTACACTCTGGACCCTAACCTTGCAACGCCGACAATTTTTGTCATCGACAAGGCCCCAAGTTCGGTAATCAAACGCCGTCTAAGTAGCACTGCTATTGAAAAAAAGACAACGCCTCGAGGTGAGTGTTTCAATCTGTATCATCTGCCTGTGTTATCTACTCTGTCACTGACAATCATTAACAAGCATAGTTAGGCGTGACTAACGATTTTTGGGCTAGGCCTAAGGAGATTAGGGGTACAATCATGACATAGGCCAGCTAGTGTAACAGTTATGACTATGATGACATGGGGTTCTATAATAGGCCTATGGCCGCGTCTTTTCAATTGGAGTAAACTAAATTAAAGTCTGTTTTTTGAGAGTCAAACAAGTGGAATCCCTACCACCACCACCCCAGCGGGAGTTGAGCCTAATTATCCTGTACCAGGAGAGATGAATTCGTACTGATATAGACCTAATGATTTTTTTTTCTGCTGTTACAAAGTGCTTATGATGAGTATTCACCTTCTGCAAGTACCACTACCAGCGAAATTGAGATGGAATGTGAAAATGACTATGGTGACAGTGCCAGGCACATGATGATTGATGGCTTCTCTTCCCCCACAGCAAACACTATCTAAGGCAGATAATTTTATAGACACGTCTGAGAGTATCTTTTGCTAGCCTTCCTCTCCCCTTCAGCCAAATGATTTCTATATTCTCTTAGCTACATAGGCCTGATTTATTGTAACTTATCACAGATAAAAACAATTTGTAATTCATAAATCCTTGAAACTTTTGCCTGTAAATATGAAGTTTGGCATCCAAATCCGATAAATCTTCTTCACTAGATGCGAAGTCACTTTTGTATCGCTGACCATGTCCAAGAATGTAAACAACAAACCTCACGTCATTAGTTGCCCTAGCGGTGGAAAATGTAACTACGACATTGAAATTTTCGTCTGTTATCAGTATCAGGCAGTTTTAAGATTATGCTATTTGGATAAAATCAAGACTAGAAACGTGCATTTTAGTGTTCTAAATTCTAAGTTATATTTTTAGACATGAAATAGAAAAAAAAATCCAAAACCTTCTCAGTTGACCTTTAAGCTCGTGGGGATCGTTCTTTGGAGCCCACCCCCCACGAGCTTAAATCAACAACAAAAGCAACAATATCAGCATTTTACAATTTCCTCCTTGAGTGCATAATCACTTTGGGGAGAGGAGAAGGGTTCTCCAACATTCCGAACTTAAAACAACAACAACAACAACAACAACAACAACAACAACAACAACAACAACAACAACAACAACATCTAACAAAATCTCTCTTTGATCAAAGACCCAACTCCTTCCTCCTACAGGTAACCTCGTGGGGAGGATTTCAATTTTACTCGAGAATACGGACTTTGGTGAAGAGGGCACGATGCTCGTGACGTGCCATCCCCCTAGAGGAGAAAGTTTCTGACCAAAGACGTTCTTTGACCTTTTAGTCTAGTCTCTGGCCGCCGTCGTCTCCGGCCGCAGATAGACTTCCGATGTAGACGACTCAATGGCTCTTCCTGGCAGCTCCACGTGCTGCTGTCCTTTGGGATAAGATCGCGCCGAAGAGGTGGAGTCATGGATAGAGTAAATGAGAGTTAAAAACGATAGCAGAACGAAAGGATAGTGGAAGTTTAAAACTGAGCAGCATTATTTTTTTCATAGTGAAGAGAAGTCTCTAATCACATAAGAATGTTACGTGCTTCTGGTACGTAGGGGGGTATTTTCTTCAATTTTAATTACCCGTTCAATTCCGAGAGAGCATTATTTACATATTTTATTCAAATTGTCGCTAGGTGAGCTTACTTAAATGAGAGGTGTTCCTTGTAAGCAAGGGGTTGGAGTTGGGGGTGAGGAGTTGGGATGGGAGGTAGGGGTGAGGGGTGAGGGGTTGGTTGAGGGGTTGAGATGCTTCTTCTCCAGCCCCTCCTCACCCTCCTATCGCGCCTTCCCTCCGTTCTATAGATTTGCCCTCCTCCCCCCCCTTCCACGAGTCTATCTTCAATACTTGTTTGAATTGTCTTAGTCAACTCCAATGTTCTTCTCACTTTCCTCTAAACAACTTAAATTACTGTCTATCAACTTCGTATCGAATCATCTCTGCTTTTAAAAGTTTCCTTTTAGTTTTGTTTGTCGATTAGAGTGACATTTAATTACCCGTGCAATTCGTTTATTTTATCTTATAATTACATATTTACTTTAATAATTTTTTGTTTCATTCATTCATTCTCCTACTTCACCTCTTTTTCGTATATGAAATTAATTTTTTTGTTTATTTTCTTTTGTGTTGTTTTCGTTTAACTTGTTTTGTTCAGCTAAGGAAGAGATCCTTGCAGGAAAGGATAAAGAATTTTGTAGAAAAAAAAAAAATCAATGACAAGACGAACATATTCATCTCTCTTGATATCACGATTCTGTCCGTGTTTTCAAAACAATATTGTTTTTTTTTTCTGGTGGGCGTCTAGGTTCTCATGTATTCTCATGTAAGGTATGCTTTCTCCCATAACCAGTGCCTCTATTCATAACAACACTTCCAGAAGCGAAGAGACTGAGTCATAAAAAGAACCAAAGAGAGATTTGAGATAAGGATAGATCGAGGAGATAGCAAACATAAGTCTTAAAAAAAAAAAAAAAAAAAAAAAAAAAAATTGCTGCGCAGCTCTGGTCCTTAGGGGTGTCACTAAAGCCCCTAATACATAAATAACAAGCAGCGTGTGTGTAAGTGTGCGTAAATTAGAATAATGTGTAATTTTTTCGTCATCCATGACTATCATATTCTGAAGCCAGCTGTGCTTTCCGACTAAGAGCAGACTTGGTGGGGGAGGGGGTAAAGGGGGGAGGAAAAGGGCAATAAACGGAGAGGAGACCCTGGCGTTCTTGAGTGCCACCCGAAACACGAACTCGAGCTCAAACTCACTCAGACAAAATGCCCTCTGTTTTGAATCAATTAGAGAATGAAAATGAGGATGAGAATGCGAATGAAAATGAGGATGAGAATGAGGATAAGGATGAGGATGAGGATAAGAATGTGAAGAAAATGTGTGTGTGTGTGTGTGTGTGTGTGTGTGTGTATGTGTGTGCGCGCATGTGTGTATTTACCTAGTTGTATTTTGCGGGAAGGGGAGCTACGCTCGTGAGGTCCCGCCTATGTATCTCGCAGTGTCTAGTTTGCTCTTAAACTCATGCGTGGCTTTTGCGCACACTATTTCATTGTCCAGTTTGTTCCAAGTGTCCACCACCCTATGTGGAAAGTGTTTTTCTTCAGATCTCTTCTGTAGCTATGTTTTTTATTTTCTTTCCATGTACTCTTGTGCTTTTCCTGTCCCAGTTTAACAAGTCCTCTCTATCGAATATTTCTGTGCCTTTCATGATTCTGTAGATGGTCAGTAAGTCACCTCTCTCTCTTCTTTGCTCCAGAGTCGGTAACTCCAGTTTAGCCAATCTCTCCTCATATGACAAGTTTGCAAGTGCAGGTGCCATTTTTGTTGCTGTTCTCTGGATTCTTTCTATTTTCTTTATATTCTTTTTGATACTGGGTGACCACAATGTCGCCGCATATTCTAGTCTAGTCCTTATCACTGCGACCAATATTTTTTCAATCATTTCTTCGTCCAAATATGTAAATGCCACTTTTATTGATCTTAGCAGTTGTAGGATTCTCCGACAATTTTGTCTATCTGTTTGTCATAGGACAAGTCGTTTGAGATAATTACACCTAAATCTGTTTCGGGTCTCTCCTTCTTTAACTCCTTGGTTCCAATTTTATATTGTCCTGATTTTCTGTTTTTGCTTTATCCAAACTCAATTATGCTACACTTGTTAGTACTGAAGTCCATTTCCCATTTCTGACTCCAGTTCCATACCTTATTCAGGTCTTCCCGCAGTGATTCGCAGTCCTTTTCAGTTTTTACTTTCCTTAACAGTTTGGCGTCGTCTGCAAAGAAACTCATGTAACATTTCACATCATCATCCATGTCATTACCATAAATAGCAAACATTATTGGAGCCAATACAGATCCTTGCGGTACTCTACTGATCACCTCTTTTCAGTCTGAATATTTTTCTCTGAGCACTACTCTCATCTTTCTACCAATCAGGAAGTACTCCATCCATTTTGGTAGGTTCCCTTGTATCCCTCCTATATATTCCAGTTTTTTTTTTTATAATTTTTTTTGTGTGGTACTTTGTCAAAAGCTTTTTGTAAGTCCAGGAAGGCATAATCAGCCCATCCACTCCTTTCTTGCACTATGTCTATTAATCCTGAGTAGAAACATATTAAGTTTATGGTACATGATCTTTCTTGTCTAAACCCAAATTGTCTTGGGTTTATTATATTGTTGTCTTTCAGGTGTTTTACCCATCTATTCTTGATGATTTTCTCACAAATTTTGACTATAGTGCTTGTTAGTGAGACTGGCCTATAGTTAGTTGATTCTTCCTTGTTTCCTCCTTTATATATTGTACAATGTTAGCATTTTTCCAGTCTTTTGGTATTTTTCCTTCCTTGAGTGTGCAATTTATTGTTATGTATTTTGTCCGTTAGTTCGTCTTTGCATTCTTTTAGAATCCAATTTGCAATTCCATCCGGGCCATGTGATTTCCTGACGTCAAGGTTTGATAGGTGTTCTAATATTTCTTTTTGTGTTGTTGTTATCTCGCTCATGGGTGGAGATTGCCTTTCATTATCTTCGTCCCAATATTGTGCTTTCTCTCTAGTGAAGACAGATTTGAAGTGATTATTCATGACTTCGGCCATTTCTAATTCTTCTGTGTATTCTATATTCCCTTGCCGTAGTTTCACTATTTCTTGCTTGCTTTTAAGTTTGCCATTCACGTATCGATAGAATAGCTTGGGTTGCTCTTTGCTTTTATCTATAGTATCCTTTTCATGGTTCCTTTTTTCCTCTCTTCTCACTTTAACATACTCATTTCTATAGTCTATATAGACTTGCCATTTTCCATGTTTTATATCTTTTCTCCACCTTTTCCAAGCTCTATTCCTTCTGTCTTTTGCCTCACTACATCTTTTGTTGAACCAGAATTTAATGTACACTCCCTCTCGCGTCTGTCTTGGTACGTGCCTATTTACCCCTTCATTGTACTTATCCATC
>NC_134795.1:36926851-36936851 GCF_046742065.1 Oratosquilla oratoria | reverse complement strand
ATAGGAGAGAAGAAATGCAAAAAATGATAAGCAGAAAATGAGAGGAAATGCAAATAAAGGAATAATAGAAAGAGGAAAATGGGAAAAAGGGAACAAAAGAGGAAGACAAAGGAAAAAAGAGGAGAAGATAACGAAGAGAAAGAAGGTGAAAAAGAAGAAGAAAAAGAGGAAGAAAAGAAAAAGAAAAAAATAAGAGGTCGAAGAAAAATTAAAAGACGAAGAAGAACAAAACAAGAGGAAGAAGAAGATGAAGAGAGAAAAGGTCTTGTATATGACCGGAAGAGAAATACCCACACATGGAAGTTCGTGTTCTTGGTTCATTCCCAGAGGGTCTCAAGTTGTTCACTTAGACGTCTCCTTCTAAAGAACACGATGTTCTGCCTCAGTTCAGGCATCTGTCTTAAAAATAAACCCAACTTGGACGTCCCTCTTCTTCAGAGCAGAAAGCTTCTGCCATAGTCCAGGTTTCTGTAAAAAAAAAAATCAATTTCATTCAGCGAGTCACTTGTATATTTTCATTTTCAGAACACAAAGCTTCTGCCGAGTCCCGTTCTATGATTGGAGGAGACACAAACTCATAGGATTCAGAACGTAAGACCTCATGGCATTACCAGAAGCTCCCTTGGAGTTCGAGGAGTCTCCCCTTGAGAGTCACTTCTAGAAGGAGAATGCTGGCCCACGAGGTCATCGAGATCTCTTAGACTCAAAACAGTCTTGGTTCCTTCTTCACGGAGTTGAGGTTTCACATCCAGTTGAATAAAATCGTCTGCTGCCGGACTGAATAAAGTTTTTCAAGGTGATGACATTCTTCAAGGACCAAGACACCTGGTGAACTCCTGATGAACATCTGGTGAACTCCTGATGAACATCTGGTGAACTCCTAGTGAAAATCAGGTGAGCTCCTGATGAACATCAGGTGAACTCCTGGTGAACATCAGGTGAGCTCCTGATGAATATCAGTTGAATTCCTGGTGAACATCGGGTGGGCTCATGATGAACATCTGGTGAACAGCTGGTGAAGATCTGGTAAACACCATTATCAGCGTAGAACCTTTACAGGTATTCAGATACTTTATACAGACAGGTATGAAGATATGAGGTGGCGCATGAAATATGGACTATGTAAGAGCCTTGGTTAGGTCGATAAGAATACAAAATTTAACATATTTGTTCAAGAATTTGATATGAATAACACCAACTTAATATACATATATATATATATATATATATATATATATATATATATATATATATATATATATATATATATTTACATTTAAGTTGACACCGATCAACTGCCGTGTCATTATCAACCTAAACAAAGCTTTTGTATAGTTCCACGTTTTATTCGCCTCCGTCGTCTCTCCATACATATTTTCTACTAACACCTTCTTTTCAGGCGACCCCAATATGATCCTCATGATATGACCGCGACCCCAGTAATCTATTTGTATATGTGTTAACATCATCATGGTTATTGTATTGAATTCATATCATTTTGCAACAGGGTTGGGAAACAGTGATCTAAAATGTGGCGCAAATGCATTAAATGAAAAGTGTCAACCACGCTGAATGACTGGAGAGTTTTATTGGACAACTGCAGAACTATCTATCCCCTGGGAGATGATACAACCTTTGTACAAATTCACTACGGTGATTTTATATGTTTGTATAGTCAGAAGTGCACGGGAGGTTATGTTGTAATGATTATGGTTATGAATGTTGTCTGAAATTAGAGTAGATAGGTCAATCACTCTAACTAAATGTTAGTTTTGAAATGCGACATTCTACTGCACTTCCGATAACCTCCAATGACTAATTATCACTAGTGCCGGTAGTAATTACTCTCTTGTCTTAACTGCAGTCACAATTGCCCTATTATTATAGTAATAAATTGAACAAATATAAAGATAAACCAAGAAATCGGAGGAGTTATGACTAAGATATAATACATACATATAACAAGGCTTTTCCCCACTTACAAGGGAGGTAGCCAAAAAGGAAAAGGCATAAAATCATTTCCACCCATTCCATCCCTGAATACCTTCCACACCCCTCCACCCTCCCTCTTATCTTAGCACCTCCTGGATGACGGGTCATCCCTGCACCTTGTCCACTGCCCTGGGTTAGAAGCAGTGTCGCAAGACACAACACATCCACAGCAAGGCCGCTTCATTAAATCGGCGACCCCCCCTCTCCGTCCCCCCATGCATAAAAAGAGAAGACGGGGAGAAATCCCTTCGGGCTGCGTCAAATTTTGCTCACACATACAGCCTCACCCCCATCCCCCCGCCCATTCCACCTCATGCAATCACAACATCATCCATATACAACCATTTTCCATTCACCCCTGTCTTCTGTCCTCTCCCGTCCTTCCTCAACAGACATTCCCCTCTTCCCCAAAGCCCCCTTCACCCCATCCATCCACCTCATCCAAGGACGTCCCCTCATGTTCACTCCCTCCACATCTGCCTTCCACACCTCTTTTACTAGTCTTTCTTCACTCATTCTTTCCATGTGTCCAAACCATCCTAATACTCTTTCATCAACCCTATCTCCCAGCTCCCTTTCCACCCCTGTTCTCCTCCTCACCTCCTCATTTCTCACTCTATCTATCCTAGTAACCCCCATCATACTTCTCAGACACCTCATCTCAAACACATTCAAACTCCTTCTCTCTTCTTCTCTTATGTTCCATGTTTCTGCTCCATACAGTGCTGTTGGCACAATCACTCCTTCATACAGTCTCCTCTCAGCATCCATTCCCAAATGTCAATTCCTCATTACACTTTTTAATCCAGCTAGGCATTTACTCGCTTCTCTCAATCTACATTCTACCTCCACCTTCACTCCACCTTTTCCTGCCACATTTGCCCCCAAGTATCTAAAACTATCCACTTCCTCCAGTTGCTCTCCCTTAATGCTCACTTCCAGTCTACTGCCACTTTCACCCCTTGTACATCTCATCACCTTACTTTTACCCAAATCTATCTTTAGCTTTCTTCTATCACATACTCTCCCGAACTCTGCCACCAACTTCCTCAATCCCTCCTCCGATCCTGCCACAAGCGCAGTGTCGTCCGCAAACAACAGCTGGCTCACCTCCCACTTTTCTCCATTTTCTTTAACCATCTCCAATCCCTGACCCACTACCCTTGCATTTACCTCTCGCACCAGTCCATCCATGTATAAGTTGAACAGCCAGGGCGATATAACACATCCTTGACGAAGTCCCACCTTTACCTCGAACCACTCACTCTCTCCATTTCCAATCCTGACACAAGCTCTACTACTCTCATAAAAACTCTTGATAGCTCCGAGAAGCTTTCCTCCTATCCCATATATCTGCATAACCTTCCACAGTGCCTTTCTGTCTACCCTATCATAAGCCTTTTCCAGATCCATAAAAGCCCAAAAAATATCCTTCCCCTTTCCTATATCTTTCTCACATATCTGTCTTACCACAAAGATCTGATCTACACAACCTCTACCTGTCCTAAATCCACACTGTTCCTCACCAATTACTCCTTCTGTTCCTCTCCTAATCCTCTCAATCAAGATCCTCCCATGAGGCATCCCAACTACACTTAACAAGCTAATCCCTCTGAAACTACTACATTCACACTTGTCCCCTTTTTCCTTGTAAAGTGGAACTATGCAGGCACTCCTCCAGTCATCCGGCACTCTACCCTCTCTCCAGCAAACATTAAATAACCTCACCAGCCAGTCCACCATTACTGTACCTCCTTTTTTTCAGACATTCTGTATTCCAGACCAGGTGCCTTATCTGCTTTCATCATCTTAACAACTGCATTCACTTCATCCTTCCTTATTTCTCCTCCATTCTCCTCACTCATCACGGTCATTTTCTTCGCATTTCCCACTGCAGCTATCTTTCCCTCCTTATCCTCCTTCACATTTAGCAACTCCCTAAAATATTCTGCCCATCTTCCCCTTACTTCCTTCTCTTCCATTATCATCTCTCCATCTGCACCTTTTACCTTTTCTTCTCTACTTGATTCGCCTCCTCTTCCTCTTTTAATTTCTTTCCAAAACATCTACTGAGATTATTCTAGACTATGTTTACCATCACCCGACACTACCACTACCTAAAATGCCTAAAACTATCATGAAGGAGATGCTTCTTGCTTGCACTACCGAAGCCCCTTTCAAATGCCCTCAAGGTAAACTTTTTGTCCAAATAGATGGCGTTGCCATGGGCTCTCCTTTGGGGGTCCTTTATGCTCAAGCCTTTATGTCTCACGTAGAAACTGAAGCCTTACATTCCCTAACCACGAAACCGCATTTATATCTGAGATATGTTGATGATATCTTTGTGTTTCTGCCGTACATTTACTTTAAGAGCTCAGATCTAATCTCCAAGCCATTTCAGGGCTACAAATTTCTACAGAGCTCAATATTAATAATAAGATCCCTTTTCTTGATGTTTTGGTGGATGCGACATCTAATAACTTTAAAACTATGGTATATCGCAAGCCCACTGACAGCGGTACATGCATGAACGGTCTTGGTGAATGTTCTCGTAATTATAAGAAAGGCGTTATTAGGGCATATGTCCGGCGGGCAATTTCCATTTGTTCCTCTTGGCATATGCTCCACTTAGAGCTTACCTACCTGCGCCAGATGCTAGTAAATAATGGTTATTCTAATCAAGACTTTGATAGTGTAACTAAGGATTTACTAGAACGTAAAGTTGCTGTGAAAACACGGGACCAAGCCAAAACCGTCACTGTATTTTACCAGAATATTTATTGTAGCTCGTACCGCCAAGACGAGAAACACATGAAAGACATCATATATAGAAATTGTAAGCCAATAGGTGATTATGATAACTTAAAATAATTATATTCTATGACAACCACCGTACCTGTTCCCTTGTTATGAAAAACAATCTGTCTGGCAATGGCGGCATATTATCGAGAACCAATGTCATATATGAATACCGTTGTACTACTGGGGACTGCGCACCCCTTAATTCTTCATACATTGGGTTCATGACATGCCAACTGAGTAGACGGTTGTCCCTACATTTACAACAAGGAGCAATTAAACAACACCACCTCCAATACCACCAGGCTGTAATCGATAGGGAGACAATCGTGGATAACACTAGGATAGTTGCACACTGTGCCAGAATTAAGGAACTAAAAATGCTTAAAGCCATCCACATAAGGGAGAGAGCTCCAATTATTAACATTCAATGTAATATGATTTCTGCCATCCCGCTAATTAATTCTTCCACTAGATTTGGAGCCCAACAACAGCAACACCTACCTCCTTCCTTTCCCACTCCTCCTACACCTCACCAACCCCCATGTGACCAGCGTGGTGCCCCAGCGAGAAGACCTATCTTACCTGACTCCCCCTCTCTCCCTCCTCCTCCCCCTCCCCCTCCCCCTCCAAGACGAAGTGCCCGACTACGCAGCGGGTCACGTCCCATCCAGCGTTCCCAAGCGGCCTATATTTAAACCCATGTTGTCTGTATATTATTGTCAATTGTGAATCATGTAGCTTTGAAAATTGTGACTTATTTCTTGTAACTATTCTGAAGATGACTCCCTGAAGTCGAAACGTCAAATTAGATATGGAAGACTATGGAAGGCTTGTATTTGCCCACCCTCCTGAAATGAGACCTACTGTGAGAAAAATCGAAAATCTCACTAAGATTAATCAGTGCCAAAATGCTGTCGTGTTTAACTCAGTGTGTATTAGTGAGAATCTGCGCCTTAAATATACATAATTATATATATATATATATATATATATATATACATATATATATATATATATGTATATATTTGTGTATATATATAGATATATATATATATATATATATATATATATATATATATATATATATATATATATGACACACAGGAAAACCAAAGTCGGAGAAAACAAACAATAAACTTCGAATAAAGAAGAATCCTATATTTCGGCTATCAACTGTAGCCCTCTTCAGGAAAGTACATTGAGCAGAGTACAGAGGGGACTTATAAGCTACAGAGAAGAAGAGATGTGGACAGATGACCTCACTCAGGCGCGGGGCAAACTGGGGTGGCGGAGGAGGGAGGGGGTGAGGAGAGGGGGGGTTGTAAGGTCCGTACCAGCTTGTTAACTGCTGCGCGTGAAATGATGTCAGGTGTCCACTGCCCTTTAGAAATATCAATATTAGGGCATTCCTCAATTAATGCTGATTCGACTATTTTCCTCCTGAAACCGCAGTGGGATTTGAACGGTAAAAGCAAGCTTGTCGAAAGAATGATTTTTATTTTTGACATGAAGAAATACAGCCGAATTTTCTTGCCCATACCTAATTGACCTTTTATGTTCTGCCAATCTAGTGTTCAAGTCTCTCCCGGTTTGAAACAAGTAAACCAAATCACAATCTTTGCAGGGCAAACAATAAACACCAGGTAACTCAACTTCCTTCGGTTTTTGTTGAACGTTCACAATCTGCTTACGCCGAAATTATTTCGGTATCGCTGTGCCTCGGGTCGTTACTCTGACTCTCGTGGGCGGGGAGTTGGGTGTGTGTGTGTGTGCAAGGTCATAGCATTACCCATAGATCGGACCTACGAGCTCTGAGCTCTCTTCCAGGAGGGAAATAGCTGTCGATCACGAGTCCAACACGTGATCCAAAGACCAAGTGAACACACACACACACACACACACACACACACACACACACACACACACACACACACACACACACACACACACACACACACATATATATATATATATATATGCATAAATACATATATAAACATACATGTTAATTATATAATTATATATATATACATATATACAGTATATATATGTATATATATATATATATATATATTTACATATGTATGTATGTATATATATATATATATATATATATATATATATATATATATATATATATATATATATATGTATATATCTATTACTGGTGAAAAATGTAATCACACATTTGTCAATAACGTAGAAACCACTGTTGGAGTAGAAAAGACTGGAAACGGGGAATCTATATATTTCGATTGCAAACTGCAATCCTCTTCAGTAGATACAAATAAGAGAGAGGGCATACTGTTTAAGTAGCACCCTTAACAAAAGAAAGGGGAACATGGGAAGATATCTCTACCCTCTTCTCACTCCGTATGTGAGGTTAGGAGGCAAATGAGCTTTCACTAGGTTGGAGATGAAGAGTCCGGACATTATGTCCGGGGACCATTGCCCCTTTGAAATGTTCATGTTGGGCTGAAATTCAATGATCGTAGATCTACCATTTTGCTCCTGAACTCACATCTGGATTTATAAATAAGCTCAGCTCTGTCCCAATCTAAACAATGTTTAAATTGCTTAACATGTTGGAACACAGCTGAGCTATCTTGTGCATATTTAATGGAACGTTTATGTTCAATCATCCTGGTATTCAAATCCCTTCCAGTCTGTCCGATGTAAACTAAGTCACAACCTTTACACGGAATCGAATAAACCCCTTGGCTCTGTTCTTCTTTTAACCTTTGATGGACATTTACCACCTTTTTATTAATGGTGTTAGGGTAATAATTAATCAAATTTAATTTGTCTTTGGGAAGAAACTTGGTCGAGGGAATGAATGATTCCGAAAAGGGAACGATTAAAGAGCTCTTACCCAATGAAAAATTAGAGGAAGTGGGGGTGGTGTTGAAAAAATTGGATCTCGCTCGGCTGAGGGCTTTGACCAAGAACCAATCCGGGTAAGCTAAATTACTAAGTTGAGATTTTATCATGTTAAATTCTCCTTCAAGAAACTGGGGGCTGCAAATTCTAAGAGCTCGAAGGAATAATCCTGAAGCGACGCTACTTTTTACTTTGTCTGGGTGACTGCTGAAAAAATGAAGATAACTACCAGAATGGGTTTCTTTTCTATAGACGGTAAAAGCAAGCTTGTCTCCGTCACGAACAATAAGAACATCTAAAAAGGGTAGCTTACCTTGTTCTTCCCATTCAACTTTAAACTTAATGTTAGAGGCTAAGGAATTTAAATTAGCAAAGAAGTTATCGAATGAGCCCCAATTTTCATCCCAAAGAGTGAAAATGTCATCTACGTATCTAAACCAAACCATGTCTGCGGGTTTAATGATGGGCAGAAGAACAGACTCAAAGTATTCCATGTACAGATTGGCCAATACAGGAGAGAGATTTGAACCCATGCTACAACTAAATTTTTTGTCTGAAAAAATAATTCTGGAAGGAAAAAACATTTGATGTGACACACAGGCGAATAAGCGCAATGATTTTTGAAACGGGAAGTGGGAATTTGTCCTGAAATGGTTGTACCTTAGTTTCCAGGAAGGATAGAACGTCATCAATACAGACATGAGTGAAAAGAGAAATTACATCAAGGCTAAGCATTTTTCTACTAGAAAAATTCACTTTTTTTAATTTTGTGATGAAATCCTCTGAGTGTTTTAAATGAGAATCGGAGAAAGTACTAACGAACGGGGATAAAAGGTTTGCTAACCATTTAGAAAGCTTGCTGGTACAAGATTCCCGGTTGGAGATGATAGGTCTGAGGGGAATATCAGTTTTATGCAATTTTGGAAGGCCATAGAAATAAGGCAACTTAGGATTAATCACTTTGAGTTTCAATACCTCTTCGTCTTTAGTGATGTTACGAACTTCTTTGTTGAAAGTGGCAGACATGTTTTTAAGTGGATTTTTAATAAGTTGCTCATATGTATCCGTGTCATTTAGAAGGGCCATGGCTTTATCTACATAACTGTCATGGTCAAGAATAAAGATAAAGCCATGGCCCTTCTGAATGACATGCTTAGCCTTGATGTAATTTCTCTTTTCACTCATGTCTGTATTGATGACGTTCTATCCTTCCTGGAAACTAAGGTACAACCATTTCAGGACAAATTCCCACTTCCCGTTTCAAAAATCATTGCGCTTATTCGCCTGTGTGTCACATCAAATGTTTTTTCCTTCCAGAATTATTTTTTCAGACAAAAAATTTAGTTGTAGCATGGGTTCAAATCTCTCTCCTGTATTGGCCAATCTGTACATGGAATACTTTGAGTCTGTTCTTCTGCCCACCATTAAACCCGCAGACATGGTTTGGTTTAGATACGTAGATGACATTTTCACTCTTTGGGATGAAAATTGGGGCTCATTCGATAACTTCTTTGCTAATTTAAATTCCTTAGCCTCTAACATTAAGTTTAAAGTTGAATGGGAAGAACAAGGTAAGCTACCCTTTTTAGATGTTCTTATTGTTCGTGACGGAGACAAGCTTGCTTTTACCGTCTATAGAAAAGAAACCCATTCTGGTAGTTATCTTCATTTTTTCAGCAGTCACCCAGACAAAGTAAAAAGTAGCGTCGCTTCAGGATTATTCCTTCGAGCTCTTAGAATTTGCAGCCCCCAGTTTCTTGAAGGAGAATTTAACATGATAAAATCTCAACTTAGTAATTTAGCTTACCCGGATTGGTTCTTGGTCAAAGCCCTCAGCCGAGCGAGATCCAATTTTTTCAACACCACCCCCACTTCCTCTAATTTTTCATTGGGTAAGAGCTCTTTAATCGTTCCCTTTTCGGAATCATTCATTCCCTCGACCAAGTTTCTTCCCAAAGACAAATTAAATTTGATTAATTATTACCCTAACACCATTAATAAAAAGGTGGTAAATGTCCATCAAAGGTTAAAAGAAGAACAGAGCCAAGGGGTTTATTCGATTCCGTGTAAAGGTTGTGACTTAGTTTACATCGGACAGACTGGAAGGGATTTGAATACCAGGATGATTGAACATAAACGTTCCATTAAATATGCACAAGATAGCTCAGCTGTGTTCCAACATGTTAAGCAATTTAAACATTGTTTAGATTGGGACAGAGCTGAGCTTATTTATAAATCCAGATGTGAGTTCAGGAGCAAAATGGTAGAATCTACGATCATTGAATTTCAGCCCAACATGAACATTTCAAAGGGGCAATGGTCCCCG
>NC_134795.1:36916851-36921851 GCF_046742065.1 Oratosquilla oratoria | reverse complement strand
ATTAGTGTACCACTGGGTAAGACACTTCATCCCAACAATGGTTTGAGGTCGTATGGTCAGTTCGCCGAAGCTGTGCGCTTAGCAATTAACTATGACATCCCGTTTGACAAAAAGATTGAGATTATTGTCACTCTTCTTCAAACCCACACGTCAGCCTGTGTAAACACCGAGAATGAGAAGAAGCTGGTATTTTTGACACGTCAGTTGAAACTTTTATCACAGAAACAGTTTTCCATGAATGATTATTGTTTTGCTCTTGAATTATGCCCCAAGTGTAGTTAAGAGCAGCTCAGAGACTTTTTGGTGCTCCCAAGGGAACGCAAGCTGCAGTACATCACTTCATCTATTGACAAGGATCAGGTGATGAGGGAAGCATTTGCCAAAGTGAAGACACTTCAGCAGAAGAATGTATTTCTCTTGATAGATGAAGTACAGATTCGGCCAAGTGTTGCATTTTCTGGTGGGGTTCTGAGTGGCATGGCAGTGAACAAGCCAGACTGCAAGGCCACTTCTATGCTATGTGATATAACATGTAGGCTTATACCGTTCCGTGTATACTTGTGGCAAGTCTCTATAACACTGCTCCTTATATTGATATGCCAAAAATGTCCTTTAGCAATCAGATCGCGTATCAGATAGCAATCCCACAATATTCAAAATCTATAAAAAAAATCTATCTAAATCAAATAAATCTGATTTAAATAAAAAAAAAATCGATTTTCTATATTAAAAAAAAAAAAAAAAAAGAAAAAAAAAATCGCCAACCCTGGTGTCCACTAACCTCATACAATAGTACCTGTTAAGTCCGGCTAAAATTGGCATTTCAAAGCATAACAGTGCCTTAAAAATAGTTTCTTATTTCACTATAAAATTCTATATTAACTTGTACTGCATTGAATAAGTCAATAGTTGATACATTTGTCCTATATATAATGTTAGCTTTCTAGTTTTGATATATTTGTCCAATATAAAATGTTAGGTTACAAAGAAAGCAATGGCCTCCGCTAGCGGAGCCAGGAATCTGGGTGCGCACGTCCTGTGTAATAGTAGTCCTTGATATATATGTATATATACATACATATATATATATATATATATATATATATATATGTATATATATATACATATATATATATATATATACTGTATATATATATATATATATATATATATGTGTGTGTGTGTGTGTGTGTGTGTGTATGACACACAGGAAACCCACAGTCGGAGAAAAAAAATCTTCGAATAAAGAAGAATCCTATATTTCGGCTATCAACTGTAGCCCTCTTCAGGAAAGTACATAAGACAGAGGACAGAGGGGACTTATAAGCTACAGAAAAGAGAAGGAATGTGTTTACCTCACCACATACACACACACACGCAACACACACACACACACACACACACACACACACACACACACACACACACACACACACACACACACACACACACACACACACACACACACACACACACACACACACACACACACATATATATATATATATATATACAGGGTGCGGCAGAAATATCTCCCACATTTTAAAGGTTGACAAAAAGAATAAAAAGAACGTTTATGAAAACTTAATTATATTGTTGTTTAAACAAAGAGCTGCAGTTTTTATTCATTTGGTTTTAAAAAGTACATCCTCTAAATGGTGACCTCTATCCGCTATACACTGTTGAAGACGATTTCTGAAGTTCTCCATAACTCGAATAGTCATTTCAGGCTGTTTTTTTGCAATCTCTAGAAGAATAGCATTCTTTAATTCTTCAATTGTACCCGATCGATGTTTGTAGACCTTAGCTTTCAAGTAACCCCAGAGAAAAAAATCGCAAGGGTTGAGATCGGGCGAGCGTGCTGGCCATTGAATGTCACCGCGTAAGGAAATCAAACGTCCAGGAAACATTTCTCTCAGAGCTTCCATTGTTCTTCTTGCTGTGTAGAAACCACACATTCTGTTTGTGAAGGTCGTTTACTTTTGGTTCCAGAAATGTCTGCAACATCTCCACATATCGGCCAGATGTTACTGTAACCGAGTGGTTTCTCCCCTCAAAAAAAAAAAAAATAAAAATAAAAATAAAAAATAAGGACCCCATACACCTAATGTCGAAACTGCGCACCATGCAGTCACTCTTTCACTGTGTAGAGGTCTTTCATGAAGCTGTCTGGGGTTATTTTCAGCCCAATAACGAAAGTTTTGCTTATTCACACAGCCTGAGAGATGAAAGTGAGCTTCATCAGTTGTGAGGAGAACATCATTTACAGGAACATTTTGAAGGACATCGGTACAACATGACATGCGATCTTCCCAGTCGCGCTCGTGCAGTTTCTGAGCAATCATTAATTTGTATGGATGGAACTGCATATCAGTGTGTAGAATTCTTCTGACTGTTCGATCAGACAATCCCAAGGCCGAAGTATGTTTGCGAGCTGAACGTGTAGGAGACTGAGTAACAGAAAGTTTCACACCTTGAACACTGTCTGGTGTTCGAGCGCTTCGTGGCCTTCCAGGTGGCTTTCTTTTAAGTGCCGAACCTGTAGCTCTGAAATTTGCAACCCATAGCTGTATTGATTTTCTATCTGGAACAGCATCATGCCATCCTAACTTGTAATGAGCTCGGAAAGCTCTCTGTGTTGCAATTACATATTCACCATTCTTCAAAAACATTTCTACAGCAAAAGCACGATGTCCACCAAATCATATTGCTTGATGAGGGTACCTGAAAAAAAAGGCAAGTTATTAGCTAAATGAAAACATCATTGGCACTTGCATAAGTTCATTAGGAACATATAGTTGAAAGTTTAACATGTGGGAGGTATTTCTGCTGCACCCATGTTGAAATATGTAAGACAGATGAGTGGATGGGTGGTGAGATAAACACAGGGAACCGTTTAGGGATTTATTCTGACGTTTCGTCCTTACCAGGACTTCTTCAGAGTACATACACATTTAAACAATTCACACCCTAAATACCCGCCGAATCTATCCGCGTTCCACCATGATCGACCTGACCTCTCGTCCTCCTACGCTCTGCCTCGCGAAGTATCAAGCGGCTGGCCGTTTTTGTTAATTTAATAAATCCATCGCGGTGGTTGTTGCTCGGATGGGAAGCGATGTAAGCTGCTTCAGTTATTTTTCTTCTTTTCTTAGGAAGTCCTTTCTGCAGCACCTCTACTCTGTCCCAGTCTGGTAAGTGGCCATGAGTATCTACATGAACCACTAGCGAGTTTGATACTCGGTGTGCCTTGACGTCATTCCTGTGCTCAACTGTCCGCTTCTTAATACCTCTGCTGGTTTCCCCGTAGTAGCTCATAGGACAGTTTCCACGCCTTAGCCAGATCTAACCAATGTACCATACCAAAAAGATACAGATTAGCCTTGGAGGAGCTTGGAAAAGATGACAACCTGATAATCACAAGTGCTGACAAAGGTGGAGGAGTTGTTGTCATGAACAGAAGAAATATCAAGGTCACGCTGCAGTGGAAGGGGAAAAATTTAAGAAAGAGGCCAGGAAGATACTCTCGAAAACCCAGAGGGGCAAAAAAACTGATAGGACTGCTGGAGGAAGCCCCGAGACCACTTTGTATGTGCGGGCTCCCAAAAACCCACAAGCTCAACATCCCGATGAGACCCATCACTTCAGGCATACGTAGTGCTCCGCATAGGTAAGCCAAATGTTTGGCGAAACCCCTATCCAACAGACTGGAATTAATAAGTGGCGCCCACCTGAAAAATTCCAGTGACCTCATTCACAAATTAAAGGATATGGATATTTTAAGAAAAAATATGGCTTCGTTTGACGTCACAGCCTTATTCACGAATGTTTCCGTGGAAGGGGCGCTAGAAGCAGCAAGAAAGGTAGTTAGAGATATGGATGACGAGGCTCTACCCGTAGGAAAGGTAGATTTCTTAAAACTTATATCGCTATGTGTGAGATTTGGTCCCTTCGTTTTCAACGGAGAGGAATACAACCAATATAGAGGCCTTGCAATGGGGAGTCCCCTCAGTGCTGTTTTAGCATCCCTCTATATGGAAGTTTTAGAGAGAGATCATTTTGTAAAAATAATGGGTCGAAACACCTCCTGGTTTCGATATGTGGATGATGTCTTAGTCGTTGCCCCCAAGAACACCAATTTGGACAACAAACTGAGGAGGTTAAATAATGTCGAACGAAACATCCAGTTCACTGTGGAACACGAGACAGATAACAAATTGGCCTTCCTCGACACCGTCATCTGGAGGAAAGAGAACAAAACAGCATTCTCGGTTCATAGAAAAAGTACCAATAAAGACGACATCATTCACTACTACTCCGGCCACAATGAGAGAGTAAAGAGTGGAGTGATAATAGGATTCTTCCTGAGAGCATACCGCATTTGTAGTGAAGAATTTATTAAAGATGAGGTGGATTACATTTTCAACGTTTTCACGAAACTCTGTTATCCGGAAGGGCTGTTGTACCGACTCAGAGAAAAGTCTTTAAAGATAGCAGAAAGAAGCATAAGGAACAGAGGAGACGTGACTGAAAATGATGGCAGGGGCTATTTGTCCTTACCAAACTCGAGCCACTCAGGCGTGTTGGGACAGTTGTTCACTAGAGCCGGTATCAAGATTGCGATCAGCACGGGAACGAAAATAGGAGACATTGTTAAGAACCAGAACAAAGTAGTGGCCAACGGAGAAGAAAACAGTGTCGTCTACAAGTTACCGCGTGGAAACTGTCCTATGAGCTACTACGGGGAAACCAGCAGAGGTATTAAGAAGCGGACAGTTGAGCACAGGAATGACGTCAAGGCACACCGAGTATCAAACTCGCTAGTGGTTCATGTAGATACTTATGGCCACTTACCAGACTGAGACAGAGTAGAGGTGCTGCAGAAAGGACTTCCTAAGAAAAGAAGAAAAATAACTGAAGCAGCTTACATCGCTTCCCATCCGAGCAACAACCACCGCGATGGATTTATTAAATTAACAAAAACGGCCAGCCGCTTGATA
>NC_134795.1:36906851-36909351 GCF_046742065.1 Oratosquilla oratoria | reverse complement strand
AATACTCTTTCATCAACTCTATCTCCCAACTCCCTTTCCATCCCTGTTCTCCTCCTCACCTCCTCATTTCTCCCTCTATCTAGCCTAGTAACCCCTATCATACTTCTCAGACATTTCATCTCAAATACATTCAAACTCCTTTTCTCTTCCTCTCTTATGTTCCATGTTTCTGTCCCGTACATTGCTGTTGGCACAATTACTCCTTCATATAACCTCCTCTTAGCATCCCTTCCCAGATGTCTATTTCTCATTACACTTTTCAATCCACCAAGGCATTTACTCGCTTCTCTCAATCTACATTCTATTTTCCACCCCCACTCCTCCCTTTCCTGCCACATTCGCACCAAAGTATCTAAAACCATCCACTTCTTCCAGTCTCTTACCCCTAATGCTCACTTCCACCCTGCTGTCACTATCTCCCCTTGTACATCTCATCACCTTACTCTTGCCCACATTTATCTTCAGCTTCCTTTTTTAACACACCTTCTCAAACTCTGTCACTAACTTCCTCAATCCCTCCTCTGACCCTGCTACAAGTGCAGTGTCGTCAGGAAGCAACAGCTGGCTCACCTCCCACTTTTCTCCATTTTCTTTAACCATCTCCCACCCCTGACCCACTACCCTTGCATTTACCTCTCGCACCACCCCATCCATATATAGATTGAACAGCCAGGCCGACATAAGACATCCCTGACGAAGTCCCACCTTTACCTCAGACCATTCACTATCTCCATTTCTAATCCTAGCAGAAGCTCTATTACTCTCGTAAAAACTCTTGACTACTCTTAACAGCTTTCCTCCCATCACATATAAATGTAGTACCTCCCACAGTACCTTCCTGTCTACCCTGTCGTAAGCCTTTTCCAGATCCATAAAAGCCCCCCCAAAAACATCCTTACCTTTTCCTATAGCTTTCTAACATATCTGTCATACCATAAAAATCATATCTACACAACCCCTAACTGTCCTAAAACCTCACTGTTCCTCACCAATTACTCCCTCTGTTCCTCTCCCAATCCTCTCAATCAAGATCCTCTCATAAGCCTTCCCGACCACACTCAACAAGCTGATCCCTCTGAAACTACTACACTCACAATTGTCCCCCTTTCCCTTGTAAAGCGAAACTATACAGGCACTCTTCCAGTCCTCCGGCACTCTACCCTCTCTTAAACAAACATTAAATAACCTCACCAGCCAGTCCACCATCACTGTACCTCCTTTCTTCAGACATTCTGTATGGCATCCATCCAGACCAGGTGCCTTACCTGCTCTCATCATCTTAACAGCTGCTTTCACTTCATCCTTCCTTATTTCTACTCCATTTTCCTCACTCATCACTCTCATTTTCTTAGCGCTTCCCACTGCAACTACCTTTCCCTCCCTATCCTCCTTCACATTTAGCAACTCCCTAAAATACTCTGCCCACCTTCCTTTCACTGTCTTCTCCTCCATTATCATCTCTCCATCTGCATCTTTTACCTTTTCTTCTCTACTTGATTCACCTCCTCTTCCTCTTTTAATTTCTTTCCAAAACATCTTTTTATTACTTTCAAAATTTTCTGTCATACTCTTACCCCATTTCACATCTACTCTCCTCTTTGTTTCCTTTATCTTATGCTTAACTTCCCTTCTCTTTACTTTGTACCTCTCATACGATTCCCTCGTTCTAATTTGTAGCCAATCTATGAAGGCGTGCTTCTTCTCTTCTACACCCTTCTTTGCTTCCTCATCCCACCACTCACTACCCTTCCTTCTATTTCTTCCCGCCCTACTTGTTCCACACACTATCTTTGAACACTTTATGACTCCCTCCTTGAACCATCTTCATTCCTCCTCCACTTCTAGTTCTAATCTATCCTTCACTCCCTCCCACTCCTCTCTCAGCTTCTTCTTATACTCATTCTCCTTTTCTTTCTCATTTAAGCAGTTCACTCTAAGTACCTCCCTACCTTCTTCCCTTTTCCTCTTTCTCCACCTATTCTCCACTCTCGATTTACCTTCCACCAGAAAATGATCTGATATTCCCCCACTGTCTCCTCTTAGAACATGTACATCCTTAACTCTTCCTATCATACTCCTGGTCACCACTATATAGTCCATTAACGCTCTATCTGCCACCCTTCCATCCACCACGCTCTTCCATGTGTACTTATGCTTTACTTTCTTCCTAAACACACATATACATATACGTATGAATATACATATACATATACATATACATATACATATGCATATGCATATGCATACAAAGGATTACAAAGGTGGAGAATGCCGACAAGAGACCTTTTGGTCCATATCTAGGTCGGATGCGAAAAAAAATCATAATAATAATAAAATAATAAATAAAAAGGATAATAATGTAAATAACAAATAAAATACATAAATAAATGCATGGGTATAATTAAATAATAAACAAACAGGTGAATAGTAAATAATAATAAATTGACATATAACTAATAATAAATGAAAATCAGACAGACAAATGATAACAAAACAAAAA
>NC_134795.1:36896851-36901851 GCF_046742065.1 Oratosquilla oratoria | reverse complement strand
TACATATATATATATATATATATCTATATATGTGTGGGAAATATTTCAAAATACGCTCACTAAGATGATTCAAACTTACATTCCTTTTAAAGACAGACGTCCCCCAAATCAGGCTCGCCCAAAGTGGCTCGACAAAGAAGCTGAAAAAAGTATTGCTAAAAAGAGACAGGCTTATAAGAAATATAAGTGCTCGGGTGCATCTAATGACTATGAAACTTATGTATCAATACAGAAAGATTTAAAAAAGACAATAAACAAAGAAAACGACAATACGAAATGAACATCGCTGATAAATCCAAAGAGAATCCCAAAGAATTCTATAGTTACATTAGAGATAAAAAGGTTGTTAGGAATCACATTGGTCCACTATTATCTGCTGACGGTCAACTTGAATATTCAAATGAAGGAATGTGTAATATCTTAAACAATTACTTCATCTCGGTATTCGTAAACGAAACACCTCAAAGTGAATTCCAAACTGAAACCTGTGAAAAGTCTAGGGTAAACTTACTCACTACGGTAAATATAAAAGAAAAAATTAAAAGGTGTATAGATAAACTCAAAGTTAATAAAACACCAGGGCCTGACGGTTGGCATCCAAGAATCTTAAAGGAAATGAAAAATGAGATTGTTGTTCCATTAGAAATTATTTTCAAGAAATCCATCATATCCGGAGATGTCCCAAGAGAATGGAAGCTAGCTAACGTTACTCCCATATTAAAAATAAGGTGACAAAAAGAAGCCAAATAATTCAATCGTAGGAAAAATAATGGAAACTATCATCAGAGATGCTATCGAACATCATTTAGAAAGTAACTTTTTGATAAGTGATAGCCAGCATGGTTTCAGACGGAAACGTTCTTGCGTGACTAACTTACTCGAATTCTACAACACAGTTATCTCGAATGATGAAAAAAGAAACAATATGGATTTAATATATCTAGACTTTGCAAAAGCTTTTGATACCGTCCCACACGAAAGACTACTTACTAAATTAGCTTTACACGGAATAAGTGGTAGCCTATTAGGTTGGACTAGTAATTGATTGAATGGTCGAAAACAGAGAGTTGTTTTAAATGGAAAAACTTCTAGATGGAAAAATGTTACAAGTGAAGTTCCTCAGGGTTCCGTTCTTGGGCCACTTCTATTCATAGTATATATATCTGATATAGACCATGGACTAAAATCTACTGTTTCCAAATTTGCTGATGATACAAAACTGTGCGGAGTGGCAAATGATCACTCAAAGCAATTAGATATTCAAGAAGATTTAGATCAATTACAGCAATGGTCTGAAAAGTGGCTAATGAAATTTAACACAAGTAAATGCAAGGTAATGCACATAGGTAAAAATAACAGTAAGTACGATTACAAGTTATTTGGAAATTCGTTAACAAAAGTGGATAGTGAAAAAGATCTCGGCGTAATTATCAGTAACGACCTCAAATCATCTAAGCAGTGTAGCCTCTGAGAAAGCAAATAAGATTCTAGGACTGATTGCGCGATCTTTTGATTTCAAAAGTCCCTCACTCATTAACAAGCTATATAAATCGTTAGTTCGTCCACATTTGGAATATGCTATTTCCGTATGGTCACCGAATCTCATTAAAGACATTGACAGACTGGAAGAAGTAGAACGGCGAGCCACAAAACTGATTCCAAATATAAAAAATAAATCATACGAAAATCAACTAAACCATATGAATATGTTTTCCCTAAAAAAGCGTAGACTCAGAGGTGACTTGATACAGGTCTTTAAGATTCTAAAGGGAATTGACAACATCAAAAGTGACCAAATTTTCACATTGAATGAGAATCAAACAAGAAACAATGGTCTCAAACTGTCCGGAAATAGATTCAATTTGAAAGTAGGTAGAAACAGCTTTGCCAACCGTGTAGTTAATGAATGGAATAAACTTCGTGCACAGGTAGTGCAATGTAGTTCAGTTCGAAGCTTTAAGAATCATTTAGATAAACACCTAAGCAAGATGCTGTAATGATTATAATTTATTTTATATTATTTGTTTTTGTTTTGTTATCATTTGTCTGTCTGATTTTCATTTATCATTAGTTATATGTTAATTTATAATTATTTACTATTTACCTGTTTGTTTATTATCTAAGTATACATATGCATTTATATATGTATTTTATTTGTTATTTACATTATTATAGTTTTTATTTATTATTTTATTGTTATTATTATTTTTTCGCATCCGACCTAGATATGGACCAAAAGGTCTCCTGTCGGCATGCTCTGCATTTGTAATCCTTTGTAATATATATATATATATATATATATATATATACACATATACATATATATACGTATATATATATGTATGTATATATATATAAACATAAATATATGTATACATATATGCGTGTGTATATATGTGTATATATATATAAATATATATATATACATATATATGTATAAGTATATACAGTATATGTATAAATATATATATATATATATATATATATATATATATATACAGAGAGAGAGAGAGAGAGAGAGAGAGAGAGAGAGAGAGAGAGAGAGAGAGAGAGAGAGAGAGAGAGAGAGAGAGAGAGAGAGAGAGAGAGAGAGAGACATGACAGAATTGAATAGGAAACCGAGAGAAAGCATTTGATTTATTAAAAAAGCAATTGATTCAATTGAAGTGCTTATAAATACCCACAATGTAAATAATTAATACTTGGTTGACATCCCCTTTGCTTTTTTCATTGCAAGGACTCTTTTAGGCATGCTAGTGATTAGTTCACGAATATCATGTTGAGGGATTTCTTGTCATGTTTCCCGTAGTAATCATAAGAGTTTGGGTTTTGAAGATGGCTTTCTGTTCTTTTTGCGAAGTTGTCGGTCTAATATGCCCCATAGGTGTTCAATAGGGTTCATATTCGGGGACTGACTTGACCATAGAAGTTTCCTGATCCATTTTAGTCAAACCCAATTTGTGTTGCTTGAGCAATGTGACAAGGATCTCCATCTTCCATAAATAGGAAAAAAAAAAAACTCATTCTACCACTGAAAAATATTGGAATGAGTCTTTCCTTTAATATAGAAACATATTTGCCTGAATTGATGTTTCCTTGACACTCCACAAGCTCTGATTGACCATCACTTCAAATTGAGCCCCCACACAATTATTGAAATGCCCCATGTTTCACTGTTGGCTGCAGTCTTTTGAGGTCAGACTCTTGACTACAGATTCTCCAGGCCCACACACTTCCACTGTCAGAAAATAATGCGAATCGAGACTCATCAGAGAAAATGACAGTGCTCCAAAAGGCCACAGGTCTCTTCACCATCTCAACAGCCCAATCCTTTTTTGCGCTTGATATTGGCTGGACGAAGGAGTGGTTTCCTTCTTGCAGCTCTGCCATAGTAACCCAGTTTATGGAGATACCTGACAGCTGTTCTGGGACTGACATCATCTTGTGCTGCTATGTCAGAGGCCTTGGAACGTGGATCCTCTTCGACATTTCTTTTGACAAGACTCAAGGTTCTTTCATAGGACCCGGGGCGACCTGAATGAGGTTTTGTGCCCTTCTTGCCCTCTCTGGTGAATTATACGATCACTCACTCTATTAACAGTAGAAAGAGGTATTGACATATTTTCAAATATTTTGCATTGACTAAGTCCACCTTCATTTTTACCCACAATACGACCTCACTGAAATTCAGGTAGGTCTACTTCTCCCTTGGTTCGTGGCATGCTTGGTTAATCTTGTATGTAATCTGAAACATAAATCCAGGAAAATATAACATATTAGATAACTTTGAATAACATTAAGCATTAAATAAGAGCAGAAATGCATTTTCCTTGGTGTCTATTAAGTTCTTTTATGTCTGTATATATATATATATATATATATATATATATATATATATATGTGTGTGTGTGTGTGTGTGTGTGTGTGTGTGTGTGTGTGTGCGTGTGTATGTATATGTATATATATTCCAAGAGCTATTCCCCCCTATGAGGGAGGCAGCTATGTCAGTGGTACGTACCTATTCCTTCAATGTGGCCAAACTACCCCAATAATCTTTCATTAGCCGTATCTGCTATCTCCTTTTCCATCCCAGCTCTCCTCACCTCCTCGTTTCTCACTCTATCCAACCTTGCAACCTCTACCATACTTCTGAGACCATTTGAAACACATTTAAACTTTTCCTCTCCGCCTTTCTTAAATTCCAAGTCTGCCGCATACAATATCAACCCTTCATATCAACCCTTCAATTCCCAGTTCCTTATTTTTCATAACACTTTTTAGTTCCCCATAGCATTTACTTGCTTCTACATTTAACCTCCACTTCCAATCCTCTATTTTCCTGCCACATGCGACCCCAAACACCTAAGAATGTATCCATGCTTTTTGTGTTTGTGGTATAGTCGGGCTGATGATCAACATTTTGTCAGACAAGAATGGCCACCACGACAACGTTTGGAACCTGGTTCACACAATATTCAGGCTCGTTCTCTTGTTGAACCAAACAAGGTCTTACTCCCACCTTTACATATCAAACTGGGACTGATGAAGAACTTTGTGAAGGCAATGGACAAGGACGGCATAGGATTTACTTTTCTTCAGCAGAAGTTTCCTCGGATCAGTCTGGAAAAGCTTAAGGCTGGCATCTTTGATGGGCCTCAGATAAGGGAATTTATGAAGGGCTCAATGTTTGACGATGCACTGAATGCAGCTGAGCTGTCCGTTTGGTGGTCGCTTAAGTCAGTGATAAGAAAATTTCTAGGAAATAACCGAAGTGCAGAATACGAGAAAGAAGTCGATGAGCTCTTGAACAGCTATAAAAAATTAGGGGCTCGCATGTCAGTCAAAATGCACTTTCTACGGTCCCACTTAGACTATTTCCCTCAGAACTGTGGTGACTTCAGTGAGGAACAGGGAGAACGTTTCCACCAGGATATTCGTGTCATGGAAGAACGCTACCAAGGCCGGTGGGATGTGAACTTTCTTGCGGACTACTGTTGGTG
>NC_134795.1:36886851-36889351 GCF_046742065.1 Oratosquilla oratoria | reverse complement strand
AAGGTCTCCCAGTACTATTACATTGACATTTCTTCCTAAACCCTCTATGCACTCATTTAAATCTATCCAAAAGGCCTCCCTTTCTTCCATGCTCTTCTCACTGCCAGGCCCATATGCACTTACAAAGACCCACATCTCCTTTCCCAGTTTCACCTTCATCCACATTATCCTTGAGGAAACCTCCTTCCACTCCACTACACGTTTACCTATCTCTTCACTTACTAGAATAGCCACCCCTTCCCTCCCTCGCCCTCTCTTCACTCCTGATAACCTCCCACTTACACTCCCAAACTTACACTCACCCTTCCCTTTCAACTTAGTTTCACTCAAAGCCAACACATCCATCTTTCTTCTCACAAACATACTACCTATCTCTTCCCTTTTACTCTCATCTGTACCACATCCACGCACATTAAAAGACCCAAACCTTAGGGTGCTGGCCCGAGGCCCTCCAGCACCCCTTATGCCTTTCCTTTTCGTTTTAGGAATCTGCCCCGTGGGGCTACAGGGAGAAGGATGCCTAGTCCCTCTCCCCGTCCCTTTCTTCTCGCCTCTTACGATCCAAATGGGAAACTTGGAGGCAGTATTCTTTTCCCCCACCACAGGGAATTCCCCCATCACAGAAAGAGAATACTCAGAGAAATGGTACAGGACAGCAACAAGGGGTTGGGGGACAGCATAACGGAGGGACAGTCGTAGCATAAAAGTGTCATCATTTCTCTATGAACAGAATTTCTTCTATCATAGACAAAATGATGTGTGGCTCTGGTCCGTAGGGGCGCCCCATATAGACCCTAAAGTATCGACTGCATGCTACTTTGCCACAATAACAAGCAGCCAATACCCCAGACGGTAATGATGATAATAATAATAATAATGATAATAATAATAATAATATTAATAATAATAATAATAATAATAATAATAATAATAATAATAATAATAATAATAATAATAATAATAATAATAATAATAATAATAATAATAATAATAATAATAATAATAATAGTAATAATAATGATGATAATGATAATAATTAATGATAATAATAATAATGACAATAATAATAATAATGATAATAATAATAATAATAATAATAATAATAATAATAATAATAATAATAATAATAATAATAGTAATAATAATAATAATAATAATAATAATAATAATAATAATAATAATAATAATAACAATAATAACAATAATACTAATAATGATAATAATGATAATAATAATAATAATAATAATAATAATAATAATAATAATAATAATAATAATAGTAATACAGATAGTATTAATAACAATAATACAATTGATAATAAGAATAATAATAAAAATTACAACAACAATAATAATAATAATAATAATAATAATAATAATAATAATAATAATAATAATAATAATAATAATAATAATAATAATAATAGTATTAATAATAGTATTAATAATAATAATAATAATAATAATAATAATAATAATAATAATAATAATAATAATAATAATAATAATAATAATAATAATAATAATAATAATAATAATAATAATAATAATAATAATAATAATAATAATAATGATAATAATGATGATAATAATGAGGATAATAATAATAGTAATAATAATAATAATTATTAATGATAATAATAATAATAACAATAATAATAATAATAATGATAATAATAATAATAATAATAATAATAATAATAATGATAATAATAATAATATTAATAATAATAATAATAATAATAATAATAATAATATTAATAATAATAATAATAATAATAATAATAATAACACTGGGCAACAACAACAAAATTGTTTTGCCTGGTTTTTGAGATATTTTACCGAATTCTTATGTGGTTTTGTCTGCTAAATTCAAAAATGAATTCAGCTTTTCCCTATAAGGTCTATTTTTTTTTACTTTTCTTATTTCCATTTTAGTTACGTTGGATGATAAAAATCGTCATAAAATCTTCTCGAACAGTATACGACAACTGATATTTGGAGGCTTTGGGAATTAAACAAGACTGTTTCCTTAACAAAGTATTTTATTCATACATGAGCAAAACATAGGAAGAAATAATGAGGCCATTATACAGAAAAGAGCACAAATATAAAAATAAAATAAAAGCTTTATGGCAGAAAAATCAAGGGATAAATTTACGTTTCTTTGTGCGCCGTGAATGTTGAGCCGCTGGCGAATCTCGTTTTAAACACCAGCAGTAGTCTGCCATCATCACAGAGTCCCAACGTCCTTGGTACCGAGTTTCCATCTCCTTGATGTCCTGATGAAATCGTTCGCCTTGTTCATCGCTAACATCTCCGAGATTTTCAGGAAAACGATCAAGGTGACTGAAAAGAAAATGCATTTTGATGCTCATATTTGCACCAATTTCACCAAAAGTTGATATTAAGTTGGCAACAAGATCCTTATAGTTGTCACTTTTGTGGTTCCCAGGGAAATTTTGCACTACTTCAACAAATGCGCGCCATGCTGATGCTT
>NC_134795.1:36846851-36869351 GCF_046742065.1 Oratosquilla oratoria | reverse complement strand
AGGTTATGTCTCAGTGAATGAGGATATGTTTATCTGACTCTCGCTAAGGTTATATTGGTCGGAAGGAAGTAGAGGAGTTTCGATAGATATGTGGAAAAGAGTTCTTATTGGAAATGGGCCATTTTAACCTCCACTGATAGATACATGACGTCCTGCATCTTCAGGGGCGAGAGCTAGAGTGCATGTTTAATTGCGTTCGACGCAGAGTCATGGGATGAGACTTGCGTATTGGTGATTGGTGTGTGTCTGTGATAGGTGGGTTGTGGATGGGAGGTGAGATTGGGTCGAGGTTCAGTTTGACCTTTCTCAACTTCTCTCCATGTATGGTGAAGGTGGTGTGGTCAGAAGAATCTGTTAGTAGGAAAACATTGTTAGGGAGTGAACTTGTGACTATGAAGGGGCCTAGGAATTTTGGTTTGAGTTTGTTTGTTCTACCTGAGTCTTTTACCATGACTGTGTCGCCAGGTGCTATGTCAAGTGGAATTGACCGTTTGTGTTGTTTTGTCTTTGTCTTTTCCTGGGCTTCTTTCAGGTTTGCTCTAACTTTTTTGTAAATTGTTTGCATACCTCTTTTGATGCAGTGTGCGAGGTTATCTAGGTTGTATAAGGGTGGGGGTGGTTGGTTGAATATTTGGTAGGGTAGGCGCATTGGTTGGCCGAAAATGATCTCATGTGGGGACATCTTTGTTGCGGAATTGACTGTGCTATTGATACTGGCTTGTACCTGTGGTAGCCAATCTTCCCAACTGTCCATGAGGTCATTGACCAATGGTCTGAGAATTTCTAGGACCTTGCGATTTGTTCGCTCAGTCAGACCGTTTCCCTGGGGGTGGTATGCAGTGGCAAATGTTTGGTCAATGTTGTAGAGATGTGCTATTTCGCGCATCACCTCATTTTTGAATTCTGAGCCATTGTCAGATAACATTGTGTGTGGTATGTTGTATCTACAAAAGATATTGTTGACCAGGGTTTTGGCTACAGTCTCTGCTGTTTTGTCCTGGAGTGGTATTAAGATTGTGTATTTAGAGAAATAATCAACTGCTGTGAGTACATACTTGGAACCTTGATGGCTCGTTGGCATTTTCAGTAGGTCAATGCCAAGTGTTTCCCATGGCTCAGCAGGGAGTGGGATATCTTTTATGTTGATTTGCTTCAGGTTAGGGCCTCTGAATTGGTTGCAAGTTACACAAGAATCTATGTGTGTGGTTATATCTCTTTTCATGTAAGGCCAGTAGTATGTGTGTCTAGCTGTGTTTAGTGTCTTATCTCTGCCCGAGTGGCCTCCCATTGCACTGTCGTGCAATATGTGTAGGAGCTTGGGGACTAGGGCTCTGGGGATAACAGTAACCTCTCTTGTATTAATGGTTCTCCTTATGACTCCGTCGACCAGATTGAGTTCCTCAATAGGGACAGGTGGTCGGGAGTGTAAGGGGGTTTGTGAGATGAGATGCTGTTTTATTGGAGACCATATTGGGTCTCTGTCAGTTTCATCTCTGAGTTCTTGCATAGGTATGCATGTGGTTTGGGTTATGGGGGTGATGTGAGTTTGTCTGCTCAAGCAGTCTGCCACTACGTTAGCTTTCCCAGCTAAGTATACGATCATGGGATCGTAATCAAGGAGAGTTGTTTTCCATCTAGCAACTCTCCCATGTAAGTCTTTGGAGTTAAAAAGATAGACTAGGGGTTGGTGGTCTGTTAGTATGGTAATCTTGTAGCCTAAAATGAGGTATTTAAAGTGTTTTAGTGCCCATATGATTGCAAGTCCTTCTTTGTGTGTAGTTGGGTAGTTATTTTCAGTGTTGCTTAAGACTCTACTTGCGTATGCTATGGCGTGTTCTTTGCCATTGTCATCTTTCTGTTGTAGGACTGCGCCTATTCCTTTAGAGGAGGCGTCTGTGTAAAGAAAGAATTCTTTCTTCATGTCAGGGAAAACTAGTACAGGGGCTGTGGTGAGTGCGTGTTTGAGAGTGTCGAAACTTTGCTGTTCTGTTTCTGACCATTGAAATGGCTCGTCTTTCCTTGTGAATTTGGTCAGAGGGGAAGCAATATCAGCAAAGTTTCTTATGAAGTGTCTGTAATAGGAGGCTAACCCGATGAAACTTCTTGTTTCGTTAGCGTTTCTGGGGGTTGGGAAATTGTTTATTGTATCTATTTTATCTGTGGTTGTGTGAATCCCTTTTGCATCCACTTTATGGCCTAGGAAGATGAGTTCCTTCATGAGGAATCTACATTTCTTTAATTGAATCTTTAATCCCGTATGTTTGAGACGTTTGATGACAATCTCTAAAGTGTTAAGGTGGTCTCTTTCTGTGGGACTATATATAATGAGGTCGTCTAAATAGACGAATAATGAGATTCCTATCATGTCACTGAAAATGCGGGTCATCAACCTTTGTTTGGTTGAGGGGGCATTCTTAAGGCCAAAGGGCATACGTTCGAAATGAAAGTGTCCTTTGTCAGTGGAAAATGCAGTTACGGGTTTTGATTCCTCTGTTAGTTCGACCTGCCAGAAGGCTGACTTGAGGTCTATTGTGGAAAAAACAGAGTTCCCGTTGCCAATGCATTGTAGTACATCTTGCATGGCGGGGAGGGGGTGTGGGTCAGATTGAGTTAGGTTGTTTACTTTTCTGAAGTCAACAACAGGGCGTAAGGTTCCGTCTTTCTTAGGGACCAAAAAGAGGGGACCGTTCCATGGGGAGTCTGAATGGGAAATTACGCCTTGGTGTATCATCTCTTGTACACTGTCATTGACTTGGGATTTCCTACTGTGGGGTATGCGGTAAGCGGGGGTGTATGAAGGGGTGGTGTTTGGGGGAATTTGGATGTGATGTTTGATTATATCACATTTGCCTAGTGGTTCGTCTTCTAAGGCGACAGCTGATCTATTCCTCTGTAGGAGAGCTAATAGCTCGTTATGACTTTCTCCGTCAGCTGATGTCGTGATTTGGTCTGGGGGAATAGGGGGAAGGGGTTGTGTTGGTCTTACTTGGTTGATGTGTTGCGGCAGTGGTTCCTGGATAGGGGAATTATGGAGATGGACTGCGCAGATGTTTGTATTCTTCCTGATTTTACGGTGTTGGTCTGACATGTTTGTTAACATAGCTAGTGTATGTTTATTTTCAGATATTGTGTCCCAGGAGGACTCAATGGTTATGTTGTTAATCCTGGACGTGTCTGAGTCGATTATGACGTCCTGATGGTCTATTGCACCGGGTATGTATAGTGGGACTGTTATTGAATGTCTAGGGGGTATGATGACTGTGTTAGACATCAGTGCCTTTGAGGTGACATAAGGGGGTGGTCGGAAGGAATAGCTGTTAGTGGGATTGGGAGTATTGAAGGAAGGTAGACTTGAGAGATGTTGTGTGTCTGAGTCGGGTGTCTCAGGAACTGTTGACTCATTATTTACATCTCGGAAGGAGATTTTGTTAGTCTCAAAGTCTATCTTAGTTTTCCAAATCCTCAATGAGTTTAGTCCTATTATACCTTGTTGATCAAGACTCCATTCATCAGCTATGTGGAAAGGTGTGAGACCTACCTTACAATTATTGACTTCAATGTTTAAGTCTATGGTGTCGTGTAGAGAAATTGTGCTCCCTTCTATTAGGAGTCCTTCCATATTGGAAAATTGAATTTGGGGTGGGTCATTTAATGCTTCATACAGAGCTCTTGGGATGATGTTCAGGTTTGTTCCTGTATCAACCATCATGTCAAGTTTAAGTTGGTCTAAGCTTACTTCTAGGGTGAGGTATTTGTGTTGTGTATGAGATATTCCTATGGTGGTTTGGTGCGTGAGGCTGGTACACGTTCCCCCAATCGTTGTTGAGTATTGCGTGTCGTGTGGGAGGGAGCTGTTTGTCGAGGGGTGGTGAATGGTTTGTTAGTTCTCTGATTTGGTTGTTGTTGTGTTTTCTGTAGGTAACACTCTTTGTTGGAGTGAGTTGATGTTTGGTGTAGGTTGCAGTATTTGATTGGATGTGTTGGTGTAGGTAGGAGTGGGTGTTTTTTTGCTGTGTCCAACACTGGGCATCTGTGTGGGAAATGGTTCCATGTACTGAACAAGGAATAGGGTGGTGTTGTACCTGCGTGTGTTGTTTTTGCTGTATGCAGTCTTTTGTGTTGTGACTGTTTGATGAATGGTAGGAGCACCACTTAGAAGGTTGTCCTTGATTGGTGGGAGGGGGTTGCTGTGAGTGAAGGCTATTTAGTCTGGGGAGATGGTTGGGGGTATCTAAGGATACATTGCAAGCATTCATGATATCTAAGATATAGGTATAAGCTAGAGGATTTCTGGTGTCTAGTTCCCTTTTGGAGGCTTCCTTTAAACACTTTGGAGGGAGTTGGGAGAGATAGGAAGCTATTTCAAGGAATGTTAGTAAGTGTTTTGTTGGCATTACATTTTGACCAAATTGGTCAGTGTGAGTCCAAGGAGAGTTATTCTCTAGGTCTTCTCTGACCTCTTTCATTCCGTTTGCCACAAAATCCATTATATTAGTAATGGAATGTGGTTGGACTCTAGTGTTATTGAGGAAAGTGATGAGGAAAGTGATGAGAAATGAAATGTTATTTGGTTGTTTGTTATGAAAAACCTTAAGAAGGTGACGTTTATATTCCTGATATGTGATTCCACATGCAACTAAGCTGTCTAGCATCCTTGCCTTTGAACGGCAAATGTCAGATGGGTTTATTTTCTGACGGCACAAATTTATTTTATCTGTCTCCGAGTATTGGGGGTTCTTGGAGAAGAACAGGTCACATGCTGTCAAGAAATCTGTAATGGATAGTCCACTATCTTGGGAAAAGGTTGGGATTTCTGTGAGGTGGGTTATGGTTTGATAGTTGTTAATTATTGTTGGTTGAGGTTGTGGGTAAGGATAATATTGTGGGTTTGGGGGAAGGTTAGGTGGTGGTTGGTGGTATGGTGTGGAGTGGGTTTGAACAGGTGGGGTATGGGGGGAAGGAAAGGGGAAGGTTTGGTACTGCTGCTGAATGGGAGGGGGGTTATTATGTGTTGGGATATGGGGGTTGGATGGATTATGGTTTATAGAAGGTTTTGTTTGCATATTTGGTTGGATGGGAGGAATGGGTGGTTGTGATTGTGAGGGGTGAAAGGTGTCTACTTGAGGAAGCTGGTTGAAAGGCATGATATTAGGAGGAGCAACATGAGGAGTTGGTTGGGTGGGTTGTTGTGGTTGAGATGGGTTGGAGGTGTCTACTTGAGAAGGCTGGTTGAAAAAAAGGTAAGACATCGTTCTCATAAAGAGGTTCTATTGGATTATCTGCATTAGGATTAGTTTTGTCAGGATTATTTAACTGGTCATTGGTTAACTGTTTAGAGGTATTGTCAACCTGTGGATATAGGTAAAGATGGTCTGTTTTGTCATTGCCAATTAAGTCTTCTGTGTGTATTTCCTCTTTGTCACTGGATATGTCATTTTGGTGTTTTTCTTCTCTAGACTTTGAGAAGACGCTATGTAAGCTTTGTTTTAGTTTTGATCTGGTGGCAAAGGCCATGTTGTTAAGTCATGTATTAGTTAATAGTTAGTTTTGATTTGTAATCTAAGAAAAAAGGAGCTGTTAAAATATGAATAATAAGTATATAGTAACTAAGGGTAATATGTTATGCTTAGATATGGGAGGGGGGGATATAGTATGTCAACGGTTATACAGTATAATGGGATTACATATGTAAAATCATAAAAAAATATGTGTATATATAAAATAGTAATAAAATGTCATAAAAATTTTTTTACAGCAGTAAAATAGGTTACATTGATAAAAATGTATAAGTTCTATTTAAATATTGAATTTTAAACATATAAGAGCTATTTGTTTAGTTTATGAGAAAGGTATAATAACCAAAAAAAGGTGTATATATGCTATATACATACAGGGAAGTTGGTAATAATGTAATAGTATTAACTGTTGAATATATATGTATATTGGTAATTGGCAGATTAAAGAGTATTACTTAATGATAATTTTTGGAGAGAAAAAAATTCTAAATGACAATATGCTAATATAAGTGCGAGATTACATAGTTATATGGCTAAGGTGTACGTGCGTTGAGCACGTGGGTATCTAAAGGCGTGTAGGTTACCTTAATACCGTGCTTGAAGCAATTTGTATTATGACGTGCAGCTGGGAGAACTGCTGACGTGGTTCTCGGTGGAACGCGACACTCGGATGAGTGGTGGGGGGTGAGCGGATGAGGTTTGTCCTCAAGCGATGGCTCTTTGATAATCTTATTTAGAGGCTGGTAATTATAGTTGAGTCGGCGGAGATAACGTACTTATATGCACTGGGTGACGGAATGATTAAAATAGGTAGGTGTGCGTCTGGGAGGGAACGGTTGGTGTGGAGTGGGTTTGCCCGGGCCGTCGTGTAGGGTGCGGTAGGTGCGAGGAGGTGTACTCGGAGGTGTTTTCTTCAGAGACAGGCGGTTTTCTTCAGAGACAGGCGGTTTTCTTCAGAGACAGGCGGTTTTCTTCAGAGACAGGCGGTTTTCTTCAGAGACAGGCGGTTTTCTTCAGAGACAGGCGGTTTTCTTCAGAGGTGTGGGTAGGACGTTCGCTGCCACCATTTCTTATGTGTCCGTACGTGGTCCCGTCCCTATCCAGATGTGTAGGCGAATATATCAAACACTATATGTCACCTTAGTTCTATTTTAATCACTTATTGTCACTACACAGGAATGTTTATATTTAATAATAATGTCTCACATCTTCCTTATCATTACAGTGCACATTGTAAGTTATCGACCGACTCCTCTCCGAGCTCCGTGCATTGCCTTAAGGCCGGAAACTCCTTTTGTGAGGTGCCACGCTCGTATAACTGAAGTGTTTATGCGAGCTAGATTTAGTTCGTCACATCTTATTTTAATTTACATAATTAGTTTATAATTTAGTCTGACAGCCAGACTATAATATATATCCAGGGGAGGTTCGTCAGTATACGTAATAATGTGTTTATTACTGTGTGGTTATTTGTGTGATCGCGTGTGTTTGTGTGTGCATGGTGACTGGTGGCGCGGCAGGAAGTGCTTTGTCGGCAGATTGGTCAGCGAAATGGTGCTTGACCGTCGGCGGACGGTGAGTGAGTGAGTGAGTGAGTGTGTTATATGACTGGGCGATACTACTCGTCATGTATATGAGGCGTATACACCACTGCCGCAAACGGGTCAGGTCGACAAAAGAGCCTCACAACCTTTCCCGGTTTCCTTCTTGACCTTATACTCTGTGCATATATTCTTGTGTCCTTTTTCATTTCTGTGTACCCAGAGGATGTCTGAATAGACGAAAGCGCTTCGTTATCAGATTTATATTTTTCCTTGGTGTTTTTTCCGCATATATATATATATATATATATATATATATATATATATAGTATATATATACAGTATATATATATTATATATATACAGTATATATATATTATATATATACAGTATATATACATTATATATATACAGTATATATACATTATATATATATATATATATATATGTATTATATATATACAGTATATATATATATATATATATATATATATATTATATATATACAGTATATATATATATTATATATACAGTATATATATATATATTATATATACAGTATATATATATATTATATATATACAGTATATATATATATATTATATATATATATATATATAGATATATAGAGTATATATATACAGTATATATATATATTATATATATACAGTATATATATATATTATATATATACAGTATATATATATATATATATATATATTATATATACAGTATATATATATATATATTATATATATACAGTATATATATATTATATATATATAGTATATATATATTATATATATACAGTATATATATATATTATATATATACAGTATATATATATATATTATATATACAGTATATATATATATATTATATATATACACAGTATATATATTATATATATACCGTATATATATATATTATATATATACAGTATATATATATTATATATATACAGTATATATATATATATATATTATATATATATTATATATATACAGTATATATATATATATTATATATATACAGTATATATGTATTATATATATACAGTATATATATTATATATATACAGTATATATATATTATATATACAGTATATATATATATATATTATATATATACAGTATATATATATATAATATATATACAGTATATATATATAATATATATACAGTATATATATATATATAATATATATACAGTATATATATAATATATATATATACATATTATATATACAGTATATATATATATTATTATACAATATATATATATATATTATATATACAGTATATATATATATATATTATATACAGTATATATATATATTATATACAGTATATATATACATATATATATATATATATATATATATATATATATATATATATATATATATATATATATATATATATATATTGTTATGCCATGACTTCCCAGAGCACGATGATCCCGAGTATTCTAATTGAGGGCCCCAATATGGCGTGACAAAGTCCGAATTATGAGAGAGGACTTGGGTCCTTAAGTTATGTGTAATTATCAGTTAACTGTTTCTTAAGAGCATTCCACTATATTGTTTCAAATAAAGAGCAACAAAGGAAAATAGATTTAATTATAAATGAAAGCTTAAGCATGACAGAACAATTCCAATTTAGAATAAGATGCTGCCGGCGAATGAGAATTGAAACATGGGAAAGCCGGCAGCTTTTAACAAGAGTATTAAAGAAAATAAAGATCTTTGCACAAGTATAACCATTACCATATAGACATAGACACACACGGAATATAATAATCCAAGTTAATTTACTCACTAGAGACCTAACTGCACTGGAACTAAAAATGTTTAATCTTACTTGACACAGGGTATTCTCACCAGTTCTTACAAGCTCGATCCCTTCAGGCAACTCAACCCTAACTCGCCTGGCCGACCGCCCACGTCACCTTCGGCCACCAATAAAGCAAAACTAAAGGCATCCACATTCTTTGTTACAAGACACATGTTTATATCTGACTGTACATGACGATTACATATAATTATTCATGTACTAGTGCATTCACATTACACCACCATACAAGGAATACATTCATCGTACCTTCGAACAACGTATCACCTAGCAGACGACAGTAGTCGTTGAAGGCGAACGGACAATAAACTTGCATAGTACATGGTTTCATACATGATACATAGTTTCATACATAGTACATAGTACATACACTATACATAATTTACATAATACATAGTTTATCATAGAAAAAATGCACTCTTGCATAACACCCCCACCTTTAAATTAAACACAATAGTGTTTATAACCGGAATAGTGCATTTTTCAACTACAGGTTCCAAAATAGTAAGATAAACTTATACTATAATTCATAGTACATTACAAGATATCGAGGCAATAAACAACCAGCCTCAACCACACTTAGATTACCATACAGTAGTCGTGACCCTAATACCACAGCACAGAAACCACGATTGTCAGAAGACTTTAGTACGGTCTTGATAAACTGTCTGCAATTACATTATTTTTACCGCTCACATGTTTTATTTCGAGGTTGTATGGCTGTAAGGCTAACCACCACCTTGTCAACCTCATGTTCTTGTTTTTCATATTGTTCACAAAGACAAGAGGGTTATGATCACTATAAACAGTTATTTTTTGTGGGTTATTTCCAACATACACATCAAATTTTTCCAAAACCATCAACAACGCTGCTGCTTCCTTCTTTATAGTGCTGTAGTGTCTTTGGTATTTCTTGAATTTCGCAGACATATAACATACAGGAAACAATATTCCATCATGTTCTTGCATTAACACAGCTCCTGCAGCAGCATCACTAGCATCAACATTAATAGTAAATTCTTTGGAGAAATCAGGACCATGTAAGACAGGTTTGGAAGTAAGGATTGACTTTATCTTATCAAAGGCTTCTTGACATTCTAATGTCCATTTAAATTTTACTTTAGGACTTACTAAGTCAGTGAGTGGTTTAGCAAGTTTACTGAAATTAGGGCAGAATCTCCGATAATAACCTGCTATACCTAGGAAACGCTGGACTGCTTTACGGTTGGCCGGAGCAGCTAAAGCCTCTATGGCTTCAACCTTGGCGTGCACAGGTGCAACCGTACCGTAACCCACCTCATGGCCTAAAAAGGTCACCTTTGCATGAGCAAACTCAGTCTTCATTAGATTGACTGTCAACCTAGCCTTCCTTAACCTCTCAAACAAGGACCTCAGGGAATTCAAGTGTTCCTCCCACGTCTGAGAATACACGCACAGATCATCGATGTACACACACACACACCTTCCAAGCCTGCAATAACATTAGACATTAGACGTGAAAACTTTGCGGGTGCATTCCGTAAGCCAAATGAAGTTACTTTGTATTGATATAGTCCACTAGGCGTTATGAAACTTGACACACGTTTTGCCTCCTCAGACAGTGGCATTTGATAGTAGCCACTCATTAAATCTAATTTAGTTATAATTTTGGCCTTGCCGATTGAGTCAATTAAGTCATCTATGCGAGGAAGAGGGAAGTTGTCAGCCTTGGTAAGTGCATTAAGTTTTCTGTAATCAGTACACATTCTATACTCCCCATTTCCTTTTGGCACAAGAATACATGGAGCAGCCCAGTCACTCTTACTTGGCTCTGCTAAGTGATTATCAAGAAGAAATGTTACCTCTTTCTGGAGAATAGCTGCCTTATGGGGGGGACATTCTATAGGGCTTTTCTCTTACCGGGGCGGCACCTTCCACTAGTTCAATATGATGAACTGCCTCAGTCGTTGGTCTCGGCACATCTCCAAAGATTTCCACAAACTCTTGCAGTAATTCTAAAACATCTGACTGTTGGCTGTCAGACTAATGACACAACTTACTATTTAGATTAGCAAGGACATCAGAATTCTCGAGTTTGTTACCTACAGGGATTTTATCAAGGTCATCTTCACTTTGCATCTCCACAACTTCTAAACTATTTACAGTACCATCTACCTTCTCCTCTGTCTTAGCAGCACTTCCCGAGTCTCTTCTATGGTACTTCTTAATCAAGTTTACATGTACTAACCTTTTTGTTTTCCTGTGATCAGGAGTGGATATCACATAGTTCAAATCTCCCCGTTTACCTATAACTCTGAAAGGTCCCTTGTACCTTGCTTGTAATGGACACTTTCTTACGGGCAAGAACAACAGAACTTCATCCCCAACCTCAAAGTTACGTTCTACTGCATCTTTATCATAATTTTCCTTCATCTTTTCTTGACTTAGTTTTAAATTACATTGTGCAAACCTGTGTACCACATCTAGGTTTTCCTTTAACTTAGACACATACTCAAACAAGTTATCAGCATGCTCCAAGTCTATCCAGCTCTCATGGAGTAATTTCATGGGTCCTCTTATGTCTCTGCCAAACAATAGTTCACTTGGAGAAAACCCGAGACTAGATTGCTTAGCACATCTGATCGCATATAGAAGGAATGGCAAACCCACATCCCACTCATTTCCAGTCTCATGACCATACTTTGCTAACATTGTTTTAAAGGTTCCATGAAAACGTTCCAAGGCTCCTTGGCTTTGGGCATGATAAGCAGATGCAATATATTGTTTAATCCCAAGAAGAGACATTACTTGCCTGAAGATATTGGAAACAAAATTGGTACCTCTGTCGGACTGCACAATCTTCGGTATTCCGAATAGGGTGAAGAACTTTGTCAAGGCTGGCAACACAGTTCTGGCTGTAATGGAACGCAGTGGAATGGCCTCTGGATACCTGGTGGTAGTGCACATTAGGGTTAACATGTACAGATGCCCCTTTTTGGTTTTAGGAAGGGGGCCCACGACATCAATTATCACATGGGTAAAAGGTTCCGGCACCACAGGAATAGGTTGCAACGGTGCAGGAGGAATAACAATGTTAGGCTTACCTATCAACTGGCATGTTTCACATGTTTTACAATATTGTCTATGGATACCAGGCCAATAGAAGTACTTGATAATCTTATCCAAAGTTTTCTGCACACCCAGATGTCCTCCTATGTAGTCATGTGAAAGACTGATGACTTTCTCTCGATACACGTCCGGAACGATAACCTGATGAAACTCGCACCAACTCTCATTTGCAGAAACATCTGGCGGCCTATATTTTCTCATTAGTACATCATCACGCGTATAATAACATGTAGCTTCATTTGAGATGTCCTTCTCTTGTATGGCCCTTGCAAATTATGGGATTAATGACCTATCAGCTTTCTGGGCAGATATCAGATTACTACGAGTCATTGGGAGAACACTTAAATCCACACGTTCACTTACATTACTCTGCGCTTCATTCACCTTAACACTAGACAGACTGCACGGCAGAACCCCTGGACTAGGCGAATCCACATCACGATCAGCAAGTTCATCTGGCTTAACAGCAGGTCCTGTACTAGAGTCTACATGAAACAAACTACTAATATCCATATCAGCAGTTTCTTCACTGGTTTTTATCCTTGCCTGGCTGCGAGTAACTGCGCATGCTGGAAAAATATCTCCACACTCGCTTTCCAAACCCTCGGCAGGATCCCATTCCAGTGGAGTCGTACTCACCACGGGATCAGGCACAATTAACTTTCTCGCTATATCATTTCCTAGCAAGAAACTCACTCCTTCAACAGGTAAAGTCTCTCCAATTCCAACCAACACAGGCCGAGATAATTCGGTTCGGAGTAACAACTTACACAGGGGAACCGTCATCGTCCCCCCAACGCCCTTTATCAATACATGCTCACCCGTCAACGCCTGTTCTACATCAGGAACAGCGCTTTGTAATACCATACTGAGCGATGCAGCAGTGTCTCGCAACACAGTTACAGACACTCCGGGCCCATCCTCCTCGACAGACACTGTACCAGGGAATACAAATGGGTTAAACAGACTGCGTTCTCTTCCCACATCAGGATCTCCTTTTTCCTTTACATCTGCAGAAAGCAAAGTTACATTAGCAACACGTTTCTCTCTAGTCAACTCAGGACACCTTGCCCTTACGTGCCCAAATTTTTTACAGTAAAAGCAACCAATTTTTGACACATCTGTATTGCTTTTACCCAGGGTCCAGGTACCTTTACCCTTGTGTACCTTTCCCTCTTGAGGTTGAGAAATGCCTGGAGGGGAAGGAGGCTTACTTGATTTATGCGTTAATGTATAATTTTCCGCCAATGTGGCAGCTCGATCAATTCTACTTACTTCCTTTTCTAGCAAATAGGTTCGAACGTCCGGTGGAATACCCTTAACATATTGTTCCAGTGCAATTAGTTCCTTTAACTCCTCATAAGTTTCAATTCCGCTAGCTGATAGCCATCTATTAAATAATCTATTCACACTGTTACCATACTCGAGGTATGACTGGTGGTTTCCTCTAAAACAGTTTCTAAACTTTTGTCTATAAAATTCTGGAGTGCACAAGTATGCCTTCAACACTGTATCCTTCACTACCGAGTACTTGCTCTGATCTTCAGAGGACAAGGATAAATACGATGAACGAGCCTTACCCACTAAGGCCGTTTGTACCAGCACACACCAATATGGTTTAGGCCAGGAGAGGGTGGTTGCCAAGCTTTCGAACTGCTCGAAAAACTCCTCCGGCTCACCCTCTAGGAAAGTAGGGACAAGGCGTACTACACTGTTTATATCAAATGTAGGTTCCAGCAACCCTTGGACACCCTGCTTCTCCATCATTGCGAACTTCAAGTTCGTTTCAACCTTAAGCCTTTCAAGTGCTATCCTCTCCTTCTCCAACTCCTCCAACTCCTTCTCTACTTTAAATTTCTCTAGAGCTATCCTCTCTTTCTCTACCTCCAACTCCATCTTAGTAATTTCCGCTTTATCCTCATCTCTCTCTGTCTCTCCTTGAAGCTCAATATCACACAATGTCTTGGCACTATCCTCCAGAATTTTTTTTGAGATCAAATCTTGAATGACTGCTTTCTTAATATCAGCCTTGTTAGATTTACCTGTGATTTGAACCTTGTAAAACCTAGCCAAAGCTATCCAGTCATCCTTAAGTACTTCACAGTTCTGCAAAAGGGCAAGCCCAGGACCCTTAATGAATTGTGCAATGTCAAAAGACTCCATATCAGCTAGTGAGGAATTATAACCTAATTAATACAATGTTCATAAACAATGGTTAAATACTCAAGAAACAGTAAACAATTATTATTCACTGCAAGTATACCGCACTAATACTACACCGCTGTACTTATACTTTATAGTACGATACCTTGTTCTGTATAATACACTCGTTGCACAATATGGTACCCCACATATAGTACGATCGCCGCACAATCACAATACGTGCAATCATAATACCACACTATAGTACCCGGTATTATATAGTACCTTCACTTTATATGGTACCTTCAATCTATACGTTACCTTCAGTTATATGGTGTACCTTCAATTTATATGGTGCCCCGCATCTCCACCATTTTGTTATGCCATGACTTCCCAGGGCATGATGATCCCCGAGTATTCTAATTGAGGGCCCCAATATAGCGTAACAAAGTCCGAATTATGAGAGAGGACTTGGGCCCTTAAGTTATGTGTAATTATCAGTCAACTGTTTCTTAAGAGCATTCCACTATATTGTTTCAAATAAAGAGCAACAAAGGAAAATAGATTTAATTATAAATGAAAGCTTAAGCATGACAGAACAATTCCAATTTAGAATAAGATGCTGCCGGCGAATGAGAATTGAAACATGGGAAAGCCGGCAGCTTTTAACAAGAGTATTAAAGAAAATAAAGATCTTTGCACAAGTATAACCATTACCATATAGACATAGACACACACGGAATATAATAATCCAAGTTAATTTACTCACTAGAGACCTAACTGCACTGGAACTAAAAATGTTTAATCTTACTTGACACAGGGTATTCTCACCAGTTCTTACAAGCTCGATCCCTTCAGGCAACTCAACCCTAACTCGCCTGGCCGACCGCCCACGTCACCTTCGGCCACCAATAAAGCAAAACTAAAGGCATCCACATTCTTTGTTACAAGACACATGTTTATATCTGACTGTACATGACGATTACATATAATTATTCATGTACTAGTGCATTCACATTACACCACCATACAAGGAATACATTCATCGTACCTTCGAACAACGTATCACCTAGCAGACGACAGTAGTCGTTGAAGGCGAACGGACAATAAACTTGCATAGTACATGGTTTCATACATAATACATAGTTTTATACATAGTATATAATACATACACAATACATAATTTACATAATACATAGTTTATCATAGAAAAAAATGCACTCTTGCACAACAATATATACATATATATATAATGTATATATATGTATATATATATATATATACGTATATATATATATATATATATATATATATATATATATGTGTGTGTGTGTGTATATATATATATATATATATATATATATACATATGTATATATATACATATATATATATATATATATATATATATATATATATATACATACATACATATACCAAGGCTCTTTCCCCCTTCCAAGGGAGGTAGCCAAAAAGGGAAAGGCACAAAAACACTCCCACCCATTTCATCCCTAAATACACTCCACACCCCTCCCACCCTCCCTCTCATCTGAGCACCTCCTGGATGACGGGTCATCCCTGCACCCTGCCCACCGCCCTGGGTCAGAAGCAGTGTCGCAAGACACAGCACATCCACAGGAAGGCCGCTTCATTTAATCGGCGACCCCCCCTCTCCGTCCCCCCTTGCATATAAGGAGAGGACGGGGAGAAATCCCTTCGGGCTGCGTCAAAATTTACTCACACATACTACCCCACCCCCCACCCCCCCGCCCATTCCTCCTCATGCAATCACAACATCATCCATATACAACCATTCTCCACTCACCTCTGTCTTCCGTCCTCTCCCTTCCTTCCTCAACAGACATTCCCCTCTTCCCCAAAGCCCCCTTCACCCCATCCATCCACCTCATCCTAGGACGTCCCCTCATGTTCACTCCCTCCACATCTGCCTTCCATACCTCTTTTACTAGTCTTTCTTCACTCATTCTTTCCATGTGTCCAAACCATCCTAATATTCTTTCATCAACCCTATCTCCCAAATCCTTTTTCACCCATGTTCTCCTCCTCACCTCCTCATTTCTCACTCTATCCAGCCTAGTAACCCCCATCATACTTCTCAGACACCTCATCTCAAACACATTCAAACTCCTTCTCTCTTCTTCTCTTATGTTCCACGTTTCTGCCCCATACAGTGCTGTTGGCACAATCACTCCTTCATACAGTCTCCTCTTAGCATCCATTCCCAAATGTCTATTCCTCATTACACTCTTTAATCCACCAAGGCATTTACTCGCTTCTATCAATCTACATTCTACCTCCACCTTCACTCCACCTTTTCCTGCTATATTTGCACCCAAGTATCTAAAACTATCCACTTCCTCCAGTCGCTCTCCCTTAATGTTCACTTCCAGTCTACTGCCACTTTCACCCCTTGTACATCTCATCACCTTACTTTTACCCACATTTATCTTTAGCTTTCTTTTATCACATACTCTCCCAAACTCTGCCACCAGCTTCCTCAATCCCTCCTCTGACCCTGCCACAAGCGCAGTGTCGTCCGCAAACAACAGCTGGCTCACCTCCCACTTTTCTCCATTTTCTTTAACCATCTCCAATCCCTGACCCACTACCCTAGCATTCACCTCTCGCACCACCCCATCCATGTATAAGTTGAACAGCCAGGGCGACATAACGCATCCTTGACGAAGTCCCACCTTTACTTCAAACCACTCACTCTCTCCATTTCTAATCTTGACACAAGCTCTACTACTCTCATAAAAACTCTTGACAGCTACCAAAAGCTTTCCTCCTATCCCATAAATCTGCATAACCTCCCACAGTGCCTTTCTGTCTACCCTATCATAAGCCTTTTCCAGATCCATAAAAGCCCAAAAAACATCCTTCCCCTTTCCTATAGCTTTCTCACATATCTGTCTTACCACAAAGATCTGATCTACACAACCTCTCCCTGTCCTAAATCCACACTGTTCCTCACCAATTACTCCTTCTGTTCCTCTCCTAATCCTCTCAATCAAGATCCTCCCATAAGCCTTCCCTACTACACTTAACAGGCTAATCCCTCTGAAACTACTACATTCACACTTGTCCCCTTTTCCCTTGTAAAGAGGAACTATACAGGCAATTCTCCAGTCCTCCGGTACTCTACCCTCTCTCCAGCAAACATTAAATAACCTCACCAACCAGTCCACCATCACTGAACCTCCCTTTTTCAGACATTCTGCATGGCATCCATCCAGACCAGGTGTCTTACCTGCTTTCATCATCTTAACAACTGCCTTCACCTCATCCTTCCTTATTTCTCCTCCATTCTCCTCACTCATCACTCTCATTTTCTTCGCATTTCCCACTGCAGCTATCTTTCCTTCCCTATCCTCCTTCACATTTAGCAACTCCCTAAAATATTCTGCCCATCTTCCCCTTACTGCCATCTCTTCCATTATCATCTCTCCACCTGTACCTTTTACCTTTTCTTCCCTACTTGATTCGCCTCCTCTTCCTCTCCTAATTTCTTTCCAAAACATCTTTTTATTACTTTCAAAATTTTCTGTCATACTCCTACCCCATTTCACATCTGCTCTCCTCTTTGCCTCCTTTACCTTTTGCTTTACTTCTCTTTTCTTTTCTTTGCACGTCTCATATGACTCCCCCGTCCTCTTTTGTAACCAATCTGTGAATGCTCGCTTCTTCTCTTCTACAACCTTCTTTGTTTCCTCATCCCACCATTCACTACCCTTTCTTCTATTTCCCCCTGTCCTTCTTGTTCCACACACCATCCTTGCACACTTTAAGACTCCCTCCTTGAACCATCCCCATTCCTCCTCCACACCCATCTCTGCTCTATCCTTTACTCCCTCCCACTCCTCCTTCAGCTTCTTTTCGTACTCCTTCTCCTTTTCCTTTTCATTCAAGGAGTTCACTCTAAGAACCTCCCTACCTTTTGTCCCTTTCCTCTTTCTCCATCTATCCTCCACTCTCAAATTACCTTCCACCAAAAAATGATCTGATATTCCCCACCCTCTCCCCTTAGCACATGTACATCCTTAACTCTTCCTATCATAATCCTATTTACCACTACATAATCCATTAGCGCTCTATCTACCACCCTTCCCTCCACCACCCTCTCCCATGTGTACTTATGCTTGAATTTCTTCAGAAACACTATATTTGCTATCATCAACTCTCTTTCTAGACACATTTCCACCATCAACTCTCCACTACGATTCTTTCCTGGAACTCCACACTTCCCAACCACTCAATCGATTGGACCATTTCCCACCCTAGCATTAAGGTCTCCCAGTACTATTACATTGACATTTCTTCCTAAACCCTCTATGCACTCATTTAAATCTATCCAAAAGGCCTCCCTTTCTTCCACGCTCTTCTCACTGCCAGGCCCATATGCACTTACAAAGACCATCTCCTTTCCCAGTTTCACCTTCATCCACATAATCCTTGAGGAAACCTCCTTCCACTCCACTACCTGTTTACCTATCTCCTCACTTACTAGAATAGCCACCCCTTCCCTCCCTCGCCCTCTCTTCACTCCTGATAACCTCCCACTTACACTCCCAAACTTACACTCACCCTTCCCTTTCAACTTAGTTTCACTCAAAGCCAACACATCCATCTTTCTTCTCACAAACATACTACCTATCTCTTCCCTTTTACTCTCATCTGTACCACATCCACGCACATTAAAAGACCCAAACCTTAGGGTGCTGGCCCGAGGCCCTCCAGCACCCCTTATGCCTTCACTTTTCTTTTTAGGATATATGCCCCGTGGGGCTACAGGGAGAAGGATGCCTAGTCCCTCTCCCCGTCCCTTTCTTATATATATATATATATATATGTGTGTGTATGTGTGTGTGTGTGTGTGTGTGTGTGTGTGTGTGTGTGTGTGTGTGTGTGTGTTTGTGTTTGTGATTCACCTTGGTCTTTGGATCACGTGTTGGACTCGTGATCGACAGCTGGATCCCTCCCGGAAGAGAGCTCAGAGGTCGCATGACCGATCTATGAGTAATGCTGTGACCTTTCACGCACACACACACCCATCACCCAGCCCACGAGAGTTGGTGTAACGACTCGAAGCGCAGCGATACTGGAATTATTTCAGCTTTGGGAAGGATTCTAAACTGGACCGCCGTAGTGACAGTCGGGGACTCTACCAACCGCGCCACCGAGTCGTGTGTGCGTGTGTGTGTGAGTGTGTGTGTGTGTGTGTGTATGTGCGTCTGTGTGTGTGTAGATGTGTGTGTGAGTGTGTGTGTGTATGCATATACGTATATATATATATATATTCGTAAATAGCTGGAGTCCAGGAACCATTATTATGGGAGAAAGCATACGCTGGACTCGACGTTCGTCAATTTATTCCGACGTTTCGAACCCTGTCCGGGGTTCGTCTTCAGGGTAATACAGTGGTAGCAATGGAAATGTACATAAATAAGGGGAATTTGGTACACTGGGACAGGTCTCCACAGTAACCGTTACAATCCGACGCAGTTAAACCAAATCAAAAACACAAAAGAGAAACAAATATAAATAAAACTATAAAATAACAGGTGCAATACTTCCTTGAAAAACATTCACCGAGTTTACCATAGAAAAATATGTATATATATAAATAAAGAAAATATAGTGAAAGTTGTAAGGATTCACCCCGCTACCGATGGGTCGCACCACTGTGCACTCCCGTGGAACAAATGTCCCGCGTAGCATGTATATCACGAATAAAAGAAATTGGAACAAGAACACAAAATCCATCAATATCATAAACATAAACATTGAAATAAATAAGAAAAGCAGTATGAAAAAATGCCCCCCAAGATTGGGCATAAAGGCTGTACGACGTGGCATGCCACAACGGTACGCGGAACAAAAGTCATGTAACGCATGCCACCACCGTTAGTAAATTTCATAAATAAATAAAATTACATACATAAAAATGAAAATAAAATGGAATGATACAAAACACATCAAGAAACACACTACCGTCATGTCGAAACAAAAACAAATAAAACACACAACATAAACATATTAAGAAGTAAGCTTCTTCTCCAGCCTATCCTTCGCCCCCTTATAAATTGGGTTTAAAGTGATGCACCTATTGACACTATTATCATCACTTGACCAAGCTTCCAAGAATAACCTGGTGCTTTTTCCACTACCTCCGTATTTCACTTCCGCGTTTTGCCAGTCCATTTCGTGTCCCGTTTCCTCGCAGTGTCTTGAGACGGCCGAACTCATGTCCTTTCTACTAACAGCCCTCTGGTGTTCTATCAGTCTTGTCGCCAATTTCTTGCTCGTTTCCCCAACATAATGTGTCTCGCAGTCCTTGCACCTAATATCGTAAACCACCCCTATTCGGTCCGTTTGGCTCACAGTGTCCTTAATTTTGGTCAGGGCCCTATGTAGAGTGTTCCTCGGTTTGTGTGCTATTTCAACACCGTGTTTCCTTAGCAGTCTGGCCGCTACCTCAGAAGCCCCTTTCAAGTAAGGGACCGTGACCCGCGTCGCGTCCGGTCGTCTGTCGTCCATCCTTCCCCTCTGTTGTCGTGCCGTCCACCTTTTTACCACCGAATTCGGGTAGCCGTTGTCCCTAAATACCTTCTTCAGGTGACTCCTCTCCTTCTTCTTGCTATCTTCCGTGGAACACACCTTTTCCACCCTAGACCACAGAGTCTTAATCACACTTCTTTTGTGGGTGGCCGGATGACAGCTGCCATAGTCCAGAAGTCGGTCTGTATGGGTGTCCTTTCTATAAACCCCCGTCATCAGTGTGGACCCGCTTCTCGTCACCATGACATCCAGGAATGGCAATTGGCCGTTCTCCTCTTTCTCCATCTCGAACTGGATGGCTTCATTCTTTGTATTCTTTTTTTTTTTTTTTTTTTTTTTTTTTTTTTTTTTTTTTTTTTTTTTTTTTTTTTTTTTTTTTTTTTTTTATATATATATACATATTTTTCTATGGTAAACTCGGTGAATGTTTTTCAAGGAAGTATTGCACCTGTTATTTTATAGTTTTATTTATATTTGTTTCTCTTTTGTGTTTTTGATTTGGTTTAACTGCGTCGGATTGTAACGGTTACTGTGGAGACCTGTCCCAGTGTACCAAATTCCCCTTATTTATGTACATTTCCATTGCTACCACTGTATTACCCTGAAGACGAACCCCGGACAGGGTTCGAAACGTCGGAATAAATTGACGAACGTCGAGTCCAGCGTATGCTTTCTCCCATAATAATGGTTCCTGGACTCCAGCTATTTACGAATATTGGTCAGGCTTATGGCGTTGAGGTACTCAACATAGTCAGGAAGTGGGAAGCCAAGGAAATCAAGAGGAGCTTAGTGCGAGAGCAGCTACGTTTTTGCACTATATGTCGCAATCGGAAAGTGTTACCCAACTTTGCTAGGATTAAATCTCCGGTAAACAGCAAACGAGCTAGGGAGGTTTTAGAGTCATGTGGTCGCAGACTGCTCAAATGTGCTTTGGACCATCATCACGGAACTTTACACCGGCTGGGTTTGGAGATCGAAGAACACCGACGTCTACTCGGTCAGTCCTTGGATCAAGGTGTGTTAGTTGAGGTTATAGCTAAAATTACCAGCCTTAGTAGATCGAAGGCTGGAGCCAAGCGGACAGTCTTGGATCGCAAATTGGATAGATTATTAGACACTAGGCGGCAGGAGCCGGAAAGGTGGGTTAGTAACCTCTCGAGTAGACCACTCAGTGGACCCGAGACCAAGGTCCTGTCTAAGGGTTTGAACTTCAACATGCAAGGAGGTGTGAGAGAAGAGGAATTCCTGGCTGCGGTGGAAACGGGAGTCAACTTGATGACGTGCAGTGAGGAAGGTAAACAGGACACAAGGATGCGCATAGTGGGAGCACTGGGGAGACCAGTGCGGGGACATAATCTCACTACGGAGGAGACCAAGGCTTTGACAGGCTTAAGACGAGACCGGTCCATAGTGATACTGTCGAGTGACAAAGGCTGTAACCTCAACTAACACACCTTGATCCAAGGACTGACCGAGTAGACGTCGGTGTTCTTCGATCTCCAAACCCAGCCGGTGTAAAGTTCCGTGATGATGGTCCAAAGCACATTTGAGCAGTCTGCGACCACATGACTCTAAAACCTCCCTAGCTCGTTTGCTGTTTACCGGAGATTTAATCCTAGCAAAGTTGGGTAACACTTTCCGATTGCGACATATAGTGCAAAAACGTAGCTGCTCTCGCACTAAGCTCCTCTTGATTTCCTTGGCTTCCCACTTCCTGACTATGTTGAGTACCTCAACGCCATAAGCCTGACCAATATTCGTA
>NC_134795.1:36836851-36841851 GCF_046742065.1 Oratosquilla oratoria | reverse complement strand
ACTCACACACACACACACACACACACACACACACACACACACACACACACACACACACACACACACACACACACTCACACACTCACACACACACACACACACACACACACACACACACACACACACACACACACACACACACACACACACACACACACACACACACACACGGTGGTGTAGTTGGTAGAGCGTTGAACTGCCACCATAGTGGCCCGCAGTTCATGGTTCGAATCCTGTCCAGGGCCGAAATTATTTCGGTACCGCTGCGCTTCGGGTCGTTACTCTGACTCTCGTGGGCGGGGAGTTAGTGGTGTGTATGTGTGCAAGGTCATAGCATTACCCATAGATCGGACCTACGAGCTCTGAGCTCTCTTCCAGGAGGGAAATAGCTGTCGATCACGAGTCCAACACGTGATCCAAAGACCAAGTGAAAAAGTGAAAGTGAATACACACACACACATTTAATATATATATATATATATATATATATATATATATATATATATATATATATATATATATATATATGAGTGAGAAGGGTGATGAGCTAAACACCAAAAAACCGTAGGAGTTTTAGCACTAAAGTTTCTTCCTTAAAGGGCTTCCTCAGTGTATACACTAAAAAATATTTACAGCTGTTGGTTACGAACGAGACCAAGCCAGAGGATAAAAAAAAGAAAATGAATTGCCAATATCTTTCATATATCCCATATTCAGAGAATCCATGTTTTGTCTGAAGATTTAGTATTCAAAAAATCTTACCTTCTACTGTTTATTTTCCCCTGTAATTTTGTCGGATATATGCGTATATAATTTGAAAAATTGACACGTTACTTTAACACAGATTCTGTTGAGGTGAGGAAAGTAAATAGGGAGAGATAGAGCGCACCTTGGCGAACAAATCTAAGCACATGTTACGCCGCTTGGCGATGAAGATTTTTTAAAGACAGTTTTCAAGTTTGCAAGGTAGTCAGGCGAGAAGGAGCCTCGTTTATGAAAAAGGGAAGGAATTCTTCTTTCGCAGACGGCTGGGAAAAGTTCAGAAATGAAAAATAAATGTAAGAGTCGGGAAAAGGAGATCTGGAATATCAGAGAGAGATGTTTCAACAAGGGCGGTTTGGGTGTGATCAAGGGTGGAGTGGATGTGTTACAGGTAAGGGTGAACATGTGGAAAGGGTGATAGTGTTAATGATAGTGTTAGTGATATAGAGTTAACGATAATATATTGTTAATGTTATTGTTTGGGTTTGTGTTGGTGTTAGTAGAAATAGTAGTGGTAGTTGTGTTAGCTATTTTGTGTGTGTGTATGTGTGTGTGTGTATGTGTGTGTGTGTGTGTGTGTGTGTGTGTGTGTGTGTGTACGTATGTGCCTATGTGTGTGGAGAGGAGAGAATGTACATATGTATGTAATACACATTTCTGATATATGCTGTATATACATGCATGACCACCTACATACATACATGTATATATAAAAGTAGAGAGTGAAGGCCTGAAGGGGGAATGTGTGGATATGAAAAATGGGAGAAATGAAAACGATATGAAAAAAGGAATGCTTGGAAGGGATGCAGGTGTGTGGATAAATGTACGACGTATTCAGTAGAGAGAACACAGTTAGGCTCGTAGCCCCGGAGGCTGGGGAGGGGGGGGGAGGCGGGAGGGGGAGTATGGGGATTTACCCCCTTTCAAAAAACTCAGTAGATCCCCTGTTTTTATTTTCTTAGATGTTATATCGTTCAATATCTAAGTATAACTCAACTAAGAAATCAATTCACTTACTCCCATAAAACATACACACCTTTTCCCACTAATATACTTTGTAAAATAAATCCTATTTTATTACATGTTCGTACGAGATGGTTTTGTAGAAATGAACAAAGGGGGGAATCATGCAAAGTAAACCCTCCACGAATTCCAAACCTTGTCTACAGGACTGAGAACATGTCCTTTTCCAGGTTCAAACAACATTGAGCAAAAACAGAAAACCATGGAAGAGAGGTTAACAAGAGGTGAACATGAAAGCGGAATGAATAAATAAATAAATAAATAAATAGATAGATAGATAAATAGATAAATAAATAAATAAATAAATAAATAGATAAATAAATAAATAAATAAATAGATAAATGAATAAATAAATAAATAAATAAATAGATAAATGAATAAATAAATAAATGAATAAATACATAAACAATAAATAGATGAATAAATAAATAAGTAAATAGATGAATAAATGAATAAATCAATAAATGAACAAATCAATAAATAAACAAATAAATAAATAAATAAACAAATCAATAAGCAGACAAATAAAATGAAATAAATGAATAAATGGAAAATAGTTAGTTAATGAATTAATTGTTAAATAGGTGAACACTGAACATATTAAATGATAATAGATAATGTAATATGAATAATGAATAGAATAATGAATAGAATAATATATTACAATCTAAAACTGATAACTTGTATAAAATAAATAGTGAGTAGATAAATGGGAACAGTAAATGAAAAATACATCAACAACAAATGATAGAAAAATAAGTTGATTAACAATGGAAGGATGCGGTAGTGCCGAGAACAGTCACATCTGAGAACTAAAATCTTAACCCCTTCCATATGATGACGTCATGAGGCACGATGTCGGCGTCGGCGTCCTTATTATATTCATTTTGTAGTTGTAGCTGAGTGACCCCCACATTGTGTGAACTGGCCTGACCTTATTTCTGTGGTTATTAATATTCAGAATGAAAGAGAACGTGCAATACAGCTGTAATCTTATATTCTATAACGAGAGTATTGTGGTGCATCATCGTGCGTCAGGCAACTGCCCGCAAGAATTTACAAAGGATTACAAAGGCGGAGCATGCCGACAGGAGACCTTTTGATCCATATCTAGGTCGGATGCGAAAAAAAAGCATATTAATAATAAAACAATAAATAAAAACTATAATAATGTAAATAACAAATAAAATACATAAATAAATGCATAGGTATAGTTAAATAATAAACAAACAGGTAAATAGTAAATAATAATAAATTGACATATAACTAATAATAAATGAAAATCAGACAGACAAATGATGACAAAACAAAAGCAAATAATATAAGATAAATTATAATCATTACAGCATCTTACTTAGGTATTTATCTAACTGATTCTTAAAGCTTCGAACTGAACTACATTGCACTACCTGTGCAGGAAGTTTATTCCATTCATTTACTACACGGTTGGCAAAGTTGTTTCTACCTACTTCCAAATTGAATCTATTTCCGGATAGTTTGAGACCATTGTTGCTTGTCTGATTCTCATTCAATGTGAAAATTTTGTCACTTTTGATGTTGTCAATTCCCTTTAAAATCTTAAAGACCTGTATCAAGTCACCTCTGAGTCTACGCTTTTTTAGGGAAAACAGATTCATGTGTTTTAGTCGATTTTCGTATGATTTATTTTTGATATTTGGAATAAGTTTTGTGGCTCGCCGTTGTACTTTTTCCAGTCTGTCAATGTCTTTAATGAGATTCGTTGACCATACAGAAACAGCATATTCCAAATGTGGACGAACTAACGATTTATATAGCTTGTTAATGAGTGATGGACTTTTGAAATCAAAAGATCGCGCAATCAGTCCCAGAATCTTATTTGCTTTCTCAGAAGCTGAAATACACTGCTTGGATGATTTGAGGTCGTTACTGATAATTACGCCGAGATCTTTTTCACTGTCCACTTTTGTTAACGAATTACCAAATAACTTGTAATCGTACTTACTGTTATTTTTACCTATGTGCATTACCTTGCATTTACTTGTGTTAAATTTCATTAGCCACTTCTCAGACCATTGCTGTAATTGATCTAAATCTTGTTGAATATCTAATTGCTTTGAGTGATCATTTGCCACTCCGCACAGTTTTGTATCATCAGCAAATTTGGAAACAGTAGATTTTAGTCCATGGTCTATATCATTTATATATACTATGAATAGAAGTGGCCCAAGAACGGAACCCTGAGGAACTCCACTTGCAACACTTTTCCATCCAGAAGTTTTTCCATTTAAAACAACTCTCTGTTTTCGACCATTCAACCAATTACTAGTCCAACCTAATAGGCTACCACTTATTCCATGCAAAGCTAATTTAGTAAGTAGTCTTTCGTGTGGGACGGTATCAAAAGCTTTTGCAAAGTCTAGATATATTAAATCTATATTGTTTCTTTTGTCATAATTCGAGATAACTGTGTTGTAGAATTCTAGTAAGTTAGTCACGCAAGAACGTTTCCGTCTGAAACCATGCTGGCTATCATTTATCAAACGGTTACTTTCTAAATGATGTTCGATAGCATCTCTGATGATAGTTTCCATTATTTTTCCTACGATTGAAGTCAAACTTATAGGCCTATAGTTATTTGGTTTCTTTTTGTCACCTTTTTTGAATATGGGAGTAACGTTAGCTAGCTTCCATTCTCTTGGGACATCTCTGGATATGATGGATTTCTTGAAAATATATTCTAATGGAACAACAATCTCATTTTTTATTTCCTTTAAGATTCTTGGATGCCAACCGTCAGGCCCTGGTGTTTTATTAACTTTGAGTTTGTCTATACACCTTTTAATTTTTTCTTTTGTTATATTTACCGTAGTAGGTAAGTTTACCCCAGACTTTTCACAGGTTTCAGTTTGGAATTCACTTTGAGGTGTTTCGTTTACGAATACCGAGCTAAAATAATTGTTTAAGATATTACACATTCCTTCATTTGAATATTCAAGTTGACCGTCAGCAGATAATAGTGGACCAATGTGATTCCTAACAACCTTTTTATCTCTAATGTAACTATAGAATTCTTTGGGATTCTCTTTGGATTTATCAGCGATTTTCATTTCGTATTGTCGTTTTCTTTTTCTTATTGTCTTTTTTAAATCTCTCTGTATTGATACATAATTTTCATAGTCATTAGACGCACCCGAGCACTTATATTTCTTATAAGCCTGTATCTTTTTAGCAAT
>NC_134795.1:36829351-36831851 GCF_046742065.1 Oratosquilla oratoria | reverse complement strand
CAGACTGGGAAAGAATGCACAAGGAGGAAACAACAGTAGAAGAGAAATGGAATATTTTGGGATTTTTTTTTTTTTTTATAAAGGAGTGGAAAAGTATGTCCCAAGACAAAAGCAAGAAAAAGAATATTTAAAGTACTGGTACAACAAAAGATGTAGGGAGTTAAAAGACAAAAGAGATAAAGCTTGGACAGAATTGAAAAAAGACAAAAGATTTGGAAAATGGAAAATATATACTAGTTATAGAAATGAATATGTACAAGTGTGCAGAGAAGAAAAGAGAAAATACGAAAAAGATGTCATAGAAAAATGTAAAGATCAACCAAAACTATATTATAGATTTGTAAACAACAAACTAAAAAAACAAACAAGAATTAGAGAAACTACGACAAGGAGGAGTTGAATACACAGAGGAAATAGAAATGGCAGAAATTATGAACAAGCCTTTTAAATCGGTGTTTACAAGGGAGAACATGCAACCTAGAGATATCGAATGGGAGGAGAAAGTCCCCCCTATGAAAGAGATAGAAGTATCAAGGAATGAAATAACGAAACACTTGAATAATCTCGATGTCAAAAAATCGCATGGACCAGATGAAATAGCAAACTGGATTTTGAGATAATGCAGAAATGAACTAACAGACAAAATACATAGCCTAATAAACAGTTCATTGAAAGAAGGAAAAGTTCCAAAAGATTGGAAAAGAGCAAATATACTACCAATATATAAAAGGTGAAAAAAGGAAGACCATACTAACTATAGACCAGTCTCTCTAACAAGCACGATGGCAAAAATTTGTGAAAGAATGATCAAAAGTAGATGGGTAAGGCATTTGAAAAAAAAAAAACGAAAAAAAACGTACTAAATCCAAGGCAATTTGGATTCACACAAGGACGATCATGTGTCACAAAATTAATGAGTTTCTATTCAAGACTAATAGATGTAATACAAGAAAGAGCTAGATGGGCTGATTGTGCATTTCTAGACCTGAAAAAAATTAATAAGGTGCCACATACGAAGCTGCTTAAGAAATTAGAAACTGTCGAATTATGACAAAAGAAACAATATAGATTTAATATATCTAGACTTTGCAAAAGCTTTTGATACCGTCCCACACGAAAGACTACTTACTAATTTAGCTTTGCATGGAATAAGTGGTAGCCTATTAGGTTGGACTAGTAATTGGTTGAATGGTCGAAAACAGAGAGTTGTTTTAAATGGAAATACTTCTGGATGGAAAAGTGTTGCAAGTGGAGTTCCTCAGGGTTCCGTTCTTGGGCCACTTCTATTCATAGTATATATAAATGATATAGACCATGGACTAAAATCTACTGTTTCCAAATTTGCTGATGATACAAAACTGTGCGGAGTGGCAAATGATCACTCAAACCAATCAGATATTCAAGAAGATTTAGATCAATTACAGCAATGGTCTGAGAAGTGGCTAATGAAATTTAACACAAGTAAATGCAAGGTAATGCACATAGGTAAAAATAACAGTAAGTACGATTACAAGTTATTTGGAAATTCGTTAACAAAAGTGGATAGTGAAAAAGATCTCGGCGTAATTATCAGTAACGACCTCAAATCATCCAAGCAGTGTATTTCAGCTTCTGAGAAAGCAAATAAGATTCTAGGACTGATTGCGCGATCTTTTGATTTCAAAAGTCCATCACTCATTAACAAGCTATATAAATCGTTAGTTCGTCCACATTTGGAATATGCCGTTTCCGTATGGTCACCGAATCTCATTAAAGACATTGACAGACTGGAAAAAGTACAACGGCGAGCCACAAAACTGATTCCAAACATAAAAAATAAATCATACGAAAATCGACTAAAACACATGAATCTGTTTTCACTAAAAAAGCGTAGACTCAGAGATGACTTGATAGAGGTCTTTAAGATTTTAAAGGGAATTGACAACATCAAAAGTGACAAAATTTTCACATTGAATGAGAATCAGACAAGAAACAATAGTCTCAAGCTGTCCGGAAACAGATTCAGTTTGGAAGTAGGTAGAAACAACTTTGCCAACCGTGTAGTTAATGAATGGAATAAACTTCGTGCACAGGTAGTGCAATGTAGTTCAGTTCGAAGCTTTAAGAATCATTTAGATAAACACCTAAGTAAGATGCTGTAATGATTATAATTTATCTTATATTATTTGTTTTTGTTTTGTTATCAATTGTCTGTCTGATTTTCATTTATTATTAGTTATATGTCAATTTATTATTATTTACTATTTACCTGTTTGTTTATTATTTAACTATACCTATGCATTTATTTATGTATTTTGTTATTTACATTGTTATAGTTTTTATTCATTATTTATCAATATTATTTTTTTTCGCATCCGACCTAGATATGGATCAAAAGGTCTCCTGTCGGCATGCTCCGCCTTTGTAGCCTTTGTAATCTTTGTAACTGCAGGAGGAATACAGGGCAAACTGCTGAAGTGGATGGAAGACTTCTTGCATGAAAGAAAAATGAGAGTAGTGA
>NC_134795.1:36814351-36824351 GCF_046742065.1 Oratosquilla oratoria | reverse complement strand
GAGACACCCTCTCGCTATTCGCAAGAGGTGGAGGTGCGCCCTCGCCATGAGCGAGAGATCGCAACGCACCCTCACGAGGAAGCCATGCACTCGACTCACAGACATGGGGGACAAAGGAACACGTGGAAGCGTCCCCGGGGCCGTGGTAATCGCAATAGGTGGCGTCCATACTGCACCCATTGCAAGAAAGCAGGACACGCTACTGATGTGTGTTATTATAGAACAAGCGGTCGACCTACCACGTGTTGCAAGTCTTGCGGGGGTGCAGGGCGAATTAGGGAGACTGAGTTTAGTGTCGGTCATGAGGCTCAGAGGGGTCTCGCAGCAAGTGGCTCGTCAAAAAACGGCCAGCGCAGGAGTGTCCACAACCCAAGGTGACGGTTGAACAGCAGTCGGCAGTGACAATTGTTCACGTCGATTTAGCTAGCTCCCGTACGCCGAGTGGAAGCTTAGCCATGGTCACAGTTACCTTGTTAGAGCCACTCGCGCGTAGGTCTATTTGTGCTCTCTTGGACACGGGAGCGGCGGTGTCTCTTATCCATAAGAGCATTTTGCCTACCGCCATGGAAGGCTCCCAGGTCGGTACCACTAGAATCATAGTGGCCGACGGATCGGAGATGCCAAATCTTGGCAAGGTAGATGTTCCTTTTGATCTAGCTGGTTTTTCGTTCCACCATCCTTTCTTTATCATCCCTGCTGAAGGTTTGCCGGCCAAAATTATCTTAGGGTTTGATTTCCTCGCGGCGCACAAAGTGACGTTGACGTTCAGTCCTTTAACATTCCAAGTTAAGGGCAAGGATATTCCCGTAATCCTTGCGGGGACGGCTCAGCACTCACCGCCATTCATCGCCGTGTGCGAGGAGCGTCATAGTTTCCAGCGGGAAAGTGAAACTCCCACTTTCCCGGTTAAGTCAATCGAACATCAGTGGGTGCCTGGGTTCTCAGGGGGAACCGTAGGATTGATGCTCGAGAGGGCAAACGAGCTCGCTCCCGCAGGTCAGGTTTTCTCGGCGCTGTTTACTGCACGCCCATATGCCGAAGGCGACAACCTGCTCGGCCAGGGAGTAGTAGAGCTGATCAGGATGGAAGATGGCAAGGCATGGTGTAAAGTTCCATTCCTGAACTTGGGCCCGGACACCCATGAGGTTCGTAAGGACCAGGTGGTCGGAGACATTTCCCTCTTAGGGGAGATTGCGCTAATAGACGGTGGAACTAACGTCTCGGTGGGAATGGTCCAGGCGTCTAACGTAGTGGATGGCTCTCGCGTACACAAGTTACGTGTGGAAGTAGGGAAAATTTTCCCTAATAGGCATGGCAGGGAAAGTATGGCTCTGACCTCTTTAGTGGTTAAATATGCCGATGTTTTTGCCTTACCGGGGGATCCACTTACCGTGACGCCTCACTTCCTACACGAGATTCGGACATTTGGACCGCCAGTCTACCGCAAATCTTATCCCTTCCCTGAGAAGTATAGAGGTGAGATTAGAGACCTCATTGGGGATATGCTCAGTAAGGGGATCATTCGCCCATCTCGTTCTCCTTACAATGCTCCTATTGTTCCGGTTGTGAAGAAGGACACAACCCTTTGTCTTTGTCTTGATTTTCGTGCTCTAAATAGACATGTGGTTGATGATAGGTTCCCTCTTCCCCACATTGATTCGATGCTGCGCAGTCTCGGCTCCAGCGTCATTTTCTCTCTGCTTGACTTAAAGCAGGGTTATCTCCAGATCACATTGATGGAGAGCAGCTGCGAGAAAACGGCATTCTCGACTCCCGAAGGGCATTACGAGTTCACGTCTCTGCCCTTCGGGTTAAAGGACGCTCCATCCTGTTTTCAAAGGGTGATGAACCAGGTACTAACGGGGCTGTTAGGGGTCAGTGCGATGGTGTACATGGACGATATAATTGTTCTGGGTACGTCCTGGGTCGACCACCTCAAGAATCTTGAGGATGTCTTTAGGAGGCAAACCTCTCATTGAGGCTGGAGAAATGTCATTTCTTCCAGAAGGAGGTTGCTTACCTAGGCCATGTAATATCCCAGGAAGGGATAAAGCTCCAGCCAGAGAAAGTCCAAGCCATCAAAGCTTTCCCCCGGCCAACGCGTCGGAAAGAGTTGCTTTCCTTTTTGGGATTGGCGGGATATTACCGCAAATTTATCCCGCACTTCGCGGCCATTTCGTTGCCCCTAATAGATATGACAAAGGGTGACGTCGCAGGGAAGCACAACAATCGTGTGCTTGGTGCGTGGACACCTCCTCAGTTGCATGCGTTTGAGTCCCTCAAGCATCATTTATCATCAACGGTGGTCCTTCCATACCTCAACTTTTCCAAACCGTTCTTACTCACCACCGATGCTAGTGCCTCGGCTATCGGGGGCGTGCTTCAGCAAGAGGGCGAAGGAGGTGCGAGACGTCCACTCTCGTACTTCAGTCGCACGCTGAACACGCATGAGAGACGGTACAGCACCGTGGAGAGAGAAGCGTTAGCGGCAGTGTACGGTCTCACGGTTAACCGCCCACTAATCATGGGCTATCCTGTCCGGTTGATGAGTGATCACAGGCCATTGGTCTGGCTCTTCACTGTTAAGGGCACAAACACTCGGATCCTCCGGTGGCAGATGGCCATCGCCGACTTCGACATCCAGGTCGAGTACATACCAGGGAGACTCAGCATTGTTGTGGACGCACTCTCTCGGATACGGGGGGCTGACCACCCTATAGATGACTTCATAGTTTCGGCCGTAACCACGGGTGGCCGAGGGAACTCATACACAAATACTGATGAGGATACCATCACCTGGAACCAGGTTGAGATCCGAAAGGATCAGGATACACACCCTGATTGGGGTCGAGTAAAACAGTACCTCAAAGGAGTGACGTCAGAAGTGCCAAAGATCCCGCGCCTAAGAGTGCCAATCGGGGAGTTCCGACTCCTCCCCGACGGACTCCTATATCATGCGCGTAGGAATGCATACCAGTTGGAAGAGCTTCGCCCGGTATGCCCTGATGGAGCAAAGGCGGCAGCGTTACGTATCGCCCATTGCCTTCCGATGGCCGTCCATGGCGGAACCCAAGTTACTCTGGAACGCCTACAGAAGTTTGCATTCTGGCCTAAGATGTCGGAGGATGTGAAGGATTTGATCAAAAAATGCAAAATCTGCATTACTTGCAAACCTTCCTATGACCTCCCAGCTCCACTTAGACAGTTTCCTGACGTGAAAGCTCCATTTGAGAGAGTGCACGTTGACCTCATTGGTCCACTAACCACCACGCTAACTGGTGCGAAGTACATCCTGACCGTAGTCGATGTACTAACCCGCTTCCTGGTCGCTGTACCTATTAATTCAAAGGAAGCGAGGACAGTAGCCCGTGCCTTTTTACAACACGTCCTGGCCTGGCGTACAATTCCGCGTACCATAGAGTCCTCAGAGATTCCCCTCATTTCCTCCTTTTTCACAGAGACCCCGTCCTACCTATAACTGAGTTCACCAGGCCAAGTGCCCCTTGGTACAACGCCGAAAATCTTGCAGCCGAAACAATGGCGTTAGCAAATGCATGTTTCGATAGGTGCCAAAAGTTCATAGAGGCTGCCACTATTGACAGGCACACGAAACGGCCCAGGGCTAGAGTAAAGCAGCTCGCCCTTGGTGATAGAGTGTACGTAACCACAAAACCTAGACAGGTGGTGTCAAAGAAACTGCAGCCATTATACCAAGGCCCCTATAGAATAATCAGAAGGGTGAGCGATGTCATTTATGCCATCAAGCATATCAAGTCGGGACGTGAGTTCTGTGTCCACACGGACCGGATCAAACTCGAGGGCAATCTCTCTGTGTGTGAGAATAAAAACGTACGACGAGCTTTCCCCACACATGAGCAAGAGGTTACAGACCTACTCCAGAGTAGCGAGTCTGACCCCTCCGAGTGACCACTCGTGAGAAGGATTCCAACCTACCATCATGGTAGAGACTTTCTATTCACACCTGCCGTCATTTGGCAGCGATCAGGTGCATATTTTTCCCCTCGTTCTGAAATATTTCATGTAAATAATGTTTGTTGTATATACATATTTCTTAGGAGTGTGATCCACTCGTAACTCCCCCCCCCCCTCTTCTGTGCAAAGTTTCTGCCGCTGCTCATTTTTACAGCTCTGCAAAGCATAAGTCTGTAGCAGGCAGCTCAATGCCTTGTGGCATGGAGCGGTTGGAGCTCCGCAGCGCGTCGACAGGATGAAGCAGCATCTTTCACGCACACGCACCAGGTTGACGGGAAGATACAGCCATGTGCCCTCTCCGTGTACCACATCCACGTAAGTTGGAACCTGTCATGTCCATACTTTTTTTTCCCTTTTCAGTTGTGCACACATTCCCCATTAGTGAAAACATCAATATACTTCCTTCGCACCCTGCCTCGGTTGCATGACAGCTAACCCCCCCCTCTGGGACAAGATTCTGCTGTTGTTGTTTTTTACAGGTTACCAGTTTCTGCTGGTCGTGGGACGTCGAACACCTCTCAGATGACGAGAGGGCTCAGCACCGCCAAGTGAAGGACACCAACCCCTTCTCATGACAACACTATCGCCTGCAGAGGGGCAGAAGCCCTTGTATCTTTATTTTCCATTTTTTGTTGTTGTTTTTTTTCTTTTTGTTGGCATTTTGCCGCGGAGGTTTTTTTTTTTATTATCGTAGTGATTGACGTAACTAGGCGACCCATTTTTGGTGGGCCACTTCTTTACGTCGTACACATCGGTTTTTCCCTCACGCTGAATTTGTATTGTGTTCGGCGGCTGTCGCTGCCTTGTGTTGGCAGGGGGAGAGATGTGGCATGAGTAGAACGCGTGACTATTTCTATGGTAAGCGTCTCGCGTTGGGTCACGTGCTCCCGCGTTAAGTTGGCGGGGGACGCGACCTAGCGTGACCATTGTTTTCTGCGGCGCGTCATCACGTGACCCAGATGCGCGTCATCACGTGACCCAGATGCTAGCAACTGATTGGATGACGCGCTAGGCTGACCCAGCAGGGCGACTAGCCCGCGACCGGACAATACTCAGATTATCTCTGACTACGCTACCAGGCGGTCGTGGTCAAGCAAGTGCTGGTTACAGGACACAAAGAGTAAGTGTGATATTCTATTCACAGTGCCGATTAGTTCTCTCCCCCATCAGCCTCCGATACACATTTCATATTCTGTGCTACAAATAAAGAGCCAACACATTTCTACGTGTTTTAGTCATTGAGCCTAACCATTCGGACACTTTACCATATGAATAGTAAGAATGGAAATCTCACGATTGGGAACAGAGACTTTATTTCTGACCGGTTTCACCTTATGAGGCTTCTTCAGAGGTAATAATTTACAGAATGTGAATGCGTTGGTATTTATAGAGAAGTTGCTGTGGTTCACGAGGGATACTGGGGTGAGAATCTGCATGTTTCTTGGTCCATTGGTTACGTCGGGTCTGATGTGTGTCGGGCGGAGGAAGCTATCTGCTTCTGTGTGGTCAATTGTTCCAAGGCGTATTTGGCGGCATGTTTTGCAATTTTAATATCACCTGTTGTTGATGCAATCGTTGGTGCTTATGTATATTTCTTCTAAAATTTTCTTTATAGTCTACTTTGGTTTTCATGTAGAATGCTTGCTTGGATCCATTAAGGTAAATGTTGTTTTTCTTCGATGTGGTTTACCCAGGTGTTTGTTTTACGATGGTAACGGATATCAGCTCTATGTTCGTATAGAAATTTGTATATTTGGTATCATCGCCCGAGTTCTACACAAAGCTAAGATAATTAAACAAAGAAACATATCAGAACCACAAACCAAGAATGAAAATATCCTTCTCATAGCATCATCATCAGACTTAACGCACCTACTAACCAAGAAATTAAAACCCATAGGCATCACAGTAATACCTGACAAAGGACGAAAAATACACGACTTAACAAATTACAAAAAAAAAAAAAAAAAAAAATCATCCAAACCCAACAGTATCCTATACAAAATCCCTTGCTCGGGGTGTAACCTTGTAATGGTAACACCAACAGGGGATTAAACAAACGCATATACGAACACAGACCTAGTGTCCATCACCACCGCAAAACAAACGCCGAGATAAACTATAAAAAAAATACTTCAGTGGAGCCAAGCAAGCATTATATATATATATATATATATATATATATATATATATATATATATATAATATATATATATATATACACATATATACTAGCCAAATTACTCGCGCTTTGCTACAAGTTCGCGAATAATCCCTAACCTAACCATACCCTACCTCACTTTAACCCTCGAATTCTACAAAACAATTATCTCCAATTATGACAAAAGAAACAATATAGATTTGATATATCTAGACTTTGCAAAATCTTTTGATACCGTCCCACACGAAAGACTACTTACTAATTTAGCTTTACACGGAATAAGTGGTAGCCTATTAGGTTGGACTAGTAATTGGTTGAATGATCGAAAACAGAGAGTTGTTTTAAATGGAAAAACTTCTGGATGGAAAAGTGTTGCAAGTGGAGTTCCTCAGGGTTCCGTTCTTGGGCCACTTCTATTCATAGTATATATAAATGATATAGACCATGGACTAAAATCTACTATTTTCAAATTTGCTGATGATACAAAACTGTGCGGAGTGGCAAATTATCACTCAAACCAATCAGATATTCAAGAAGATTTAGATAAATTACAGCAATGGTCTGAGAAGTGGCTAATGAAATTTAACACAAGTAAATGCAAGGTAATGCACATAGGTAAAAATAACAGTAAGTACGATTACAAGTTATTTGGAAATTCGTTAACAAAAGTGGATAGTGAAAAAGATCTCGGCGTAATTATCAGTAACGACCTCAAATCATCCAAGCAGTGCATTTCAGCTTCTGAGAAAGCAAATAAGATTCTAGGACTGATTGCGCGATCTTTTGATTTCAAAAGTCCATCACTCATTAACAAGCTATATAAATCGTTAGTTCGTCCACATTTGGAATATGCTGTTTCTGTATGGTCACCGAATCTCATTAAAGACATTGAGAGACTGGAAAAAGTACAACGGCGAGCCACAAAACTGATTCCAAATATTAAAAATAAATCATACGAAAATCGACTAATACATATGAATCTGTTTTCCCTAAAAAAGCGTAGACTCAGAGGTGACTTGATACAGGTCTTTAAGATTTTAAAGGGAATTGACAGCATCAAAAGTGACAAAATTTTCACATTGAATGAGAATCAGACAAGAAACAATGGTCTCAAACTGTCCGGAAATAGATTCAATTTGAAAGTAGGTAGAAACAACTTTGCCAACCGTGTAGTTAATGAATGGAATAAACTTCCTACACAGGTAGTGCAATGTAGTTCAGTTCGAAGCTTTAAGAATCATTTAGATAAACACCTAAGCAAGATGCTGTAATGATTATAATTTATTATATATTATTTGTTTTTGTTTTGTTATCATTTGTCAGTCTGATTTTCGTTATGCGTCAATCTATTATTATTTACTATTAACCTGTTTGTTTATTATTTAACTATATCTATGCATTTATTTATGTGTTTTATTTGTTATTTACATTATTATAGTTTTTATTTATTATTTTATTATTATTATGATTTTTTTCGCATCTGACCTAGATATGGACCAAAAGCTCTCCTGTCGGCATGCTCCGCCTTTGTAATCCTTTGTAATCCTTAATCCTAACCAAAATCATTTTAGGGGGAAATGAAATATAGCTTTAAACACTCCCCCGATCCAAGGTGTGCGCCCCCCCCCACCGAAGGTTGGGAAACCCTAGTTTGAAAATACATGCATACACAAACACAAATATCATATGTACACATTGTTATAGCCAACCGTGAATCAAACGATTTTCAAATCGCCCGCCTACTACTCACTGCTTCGAACAAGACTCATAGCCAATATACGTCCTTACAACGTATGAGTTCGAATCTTGCCATGAAGCTTTGACCCCGCCTACCTCGGGTATAAAAAGAGCCTCCCCGGTTGTCCACCCTCTCTCACACCTTCACACCACCCTAGGTCTCACCTCTTCGACGCTGTATATTGGTGCATTGCTGTTTTGTTCGCAAGTATTTTTCTGTAGTACAAACCAAGTTTTGGACTTGTATAGGGTTATTAATTATTTTGTGTGATAAATATGTATTTAAGACTCAGTGATTTGGGAATTGTATGTTTTCTTTATTAGGAAAGTGTATTCATGTTATTCCTCAGAATACTGTGAGTGTATCGTAATTGTTAAATCAGTAAAACTTTATTTTTTCCCCTTTATGTGTAAATATAGTTAGTTAAGTTTCGTGCAGACGTCTATCTTACCTAAACCATAGTCCTTATAATTCCTACTTACATTCAGTCTCAAATAGAGCTTTTCCTCGGAACGTATTTTACCTATACGTCCCACGTTATTGTTGCGGGTTTGCTTCTCAACTGGAACTCGACTTACCCCCTAGATTCGACTGAAGTTCCACTCATTACGTTAACTCAGGCCAAAACCAAGCAAGCAACCCATGACAACATGCTTTTGCGTGCGTGTGTATGTGCATGTGTGTGTGTGTGTGTGGATTGACAATGAATGTCTATAGCTGAAAGGTGAAGAAATGTATCTCGTTTATTTATCTTCAGAATATATATGGTTATATGGGGTTTATCTGCAAAAACCTAGGAGTTGTTTGTGATTAATTTATTACCGCCTGTACTAAAATCAAATAAAAATAACCAATATTTCAAAATATCTGGTAAAGTTATACAATCATTTTACATTTACATGCTTTCTTCTTACAAAAACTATCATGGTTTGTGGCAGCATTAATTTCAGAAATATAAATAATATCTATGGAGACATACAATGGTTCGTTTAATCATATTAATTCATATGTCACAAAAATGCTACTCGAGTTAAGGGGACAATACAGTAGTGGCGTGTTACCATACCATAAACCACCTAACTTTAACCCTTAACCCTAACCAAAATATTTTTTTTTATTAAATATATTTATCCAAGTACCTGGAGTGATAGGGTATCAGAATATATATATGGTTATGGGGGTCTATCTCTAAAACCCTAGGAGTTCGTAAATAAAAAAACAAACAAGCAAACAGACAGACAGACACAGGCTACTACTTTATTATAGTATATATATATATATATATATATATGTGCATACATGAATATATGTATATATATACATACATACATACATACATACATACATACATACATACATACATACATACATACATACATACATACATATACCAAGGGCTTTTCCCCCTTACAAGGGAGGTAGCCAAAAAGGAAAAGGCATAAAATCATTCCCACCCATTCCATCCCTGAATACACTCTACACCCCTCCACCCTCCCTCCCATCTTAGCACCTCCTGGATGCCGGGTCATCCCTACACCTTGTCCACTGTCCTGGGTCAGAAGCAGTGTCGCATGACACAGCACATCCACAGCAAGGCCGCTTCATTAAATCGGCGACCCCCCTCTCCGTCCCCCTATTGCATAAAAGGAGATGACGGGGAGAAATCCCTTCGGGCTACGTCAAATTTTGCTCACACATACTACCTTACCCCCCATCCCCCCACCCATTCCACCTCATGCAATCACAACATCATCCATATACAACCATTCTCCATTCACCCCTGTCTTCTGTCTTCTCCCGTCTTTCCTCAACAGACATTCCCCTCTTCCCCAAAGCCCCCTTCACCCCATCCATCCACGTCATCCTAGGACGTCCCCTCATGTTCACTCCCTCCACATCTGCCTTCCATACCTCTTTTACTAATCTTTCTTCACTCATTCTTTCCATGTGTCCAAACCATCCTAATATTCTTTCATCAACCCTATCTCCCAGCTCCCTTTTCACCCCTGTTCTCCTCCTCACCTTCTCATTTCTCACTCTATCCAGCCTAGTAACCCCCATCATACTTCTCAGACACCACATCTCAAACACATTCAAACTACTTCTCT
>NC_134795.1:36781448-36806351 GCF_046742065.1 Oratosquilla oratoria | reverse complement strand
TATGGATGTGCTGTGTCTTTAATGCTTTATAAATGGACTAGGATGCAATAACATTCATCCAATACAAGAAATATAATAATAATATTATTATAATAAATTATGTTTTCTATATCCTTTTTCTTTTTTATGTATAAGGTATTATTATTATTGTCCTATAGTGTATATAAGAATATATATATATTTATATATATATTATCATAGGCGATATATATGATTTATTATCAAATGTGGATTAAATTTTTGTTAATTTTGTGTGACCTCATATATTACATCTTCTTATAGAATAATATAAACATATTGATAAAGTAATTATAGATATATATATATAATATATTTCGATATTATATATAGATATATATTTATATTTACACCTACTAATATACATTACATGTGCCAAAGGCTTTTTCCCTCTTACAAGGGAGGTAGCTCCCCCCCCCAAAAAAAAGGCATAAAAAACATTCCCACTCATTCCATCCCTAATACACTCCACTCCCCTCCACCCTCTACCCTCCCTCGTATCTTGGCACTTCCTGGATGACGGGTCATCCCTGCATCTTGTCCACTGCCATGGGTCAGGAGCAATGTCCTAAGACACAGCACATCCACAGCAAGGCCGCTTCATTAAATTGGCGACCTCCCCTCTCCGTCCTTCCATGCAGAAAAGGGGAAGACGGGTAGAAATCCCTTCGGGCTGCGTCAATTTTTTTCTCACACATACTTCCTCACCCCCCATCCCCACAACTCATTCCACCTCATGCATCATATCATCCAGACACAACCATTTTCCATTTATCCCTGTCTTCTGTCTTCTCCCGTCCTTCCTCAACAGACATTTCCCTCTTCCCCAAAGCCCCTTTCACCCCATTCATCCATCTCGTCCTAGGTCACCCCCTCATGTTCACACCTTCCACATCTGCCTTCCATTCCTCTTTTACTAATCTTTCTTCACTCATTCTTTCCATATGTCCAAGCCATCCCAATACTCTTTCATCAACCCTGTCTCCCAGCTCCCTTTCCACCCCTGTTCTCCACCTCGCCTCATCATTTCTCACTCTATCCAGCCAAGTAACCGCTATCATACTTCTTAGACACCTCATCTCAAACACATTCAAACTCCTTCTCTCTTCCTCTCTTATGTTCCATGTTTCTGCGCCATACAGTGCTGTTAGCACAATCACTCCTTCATACAATCTCCTCTTAGCATCCATTTCTAAATACCTATTTCTCATTACACTTTTTAATCCACCAAAGCATTTACTCGCTTCTCTCAATCTACATTCTACCTCCACCTCCACTCCTCCCTTTCCTTCCACATTTGCACCCAAGTATCTAAAACTATCCACTTCCTCCAGTCGCTCTCCCTTAATGCTCACTTCCAGTCTGGTGCCACTTTCACCCCATGTACATCTCATAATCTTACTTTTACCCACATTTATCTTTAGCTTTCTTCTTTCACACACTCTCCCAAACTCTGCCACTAACTTCCTCAATCCCTCCTCTGATCATGCTACAAGCGCAGTATCGTCAGCAAACAACAGCTGGCTCACCTCCCACTTTTCTCCATCTTCTTTAACCATCTCCAATCCCTGACCCACTACCTTTCCATTAAACTCTCGCACCACCCCATCCATGTATAAGTTGAACAGCCAGGGCGACATAATACACCCCTGACGAAGTCCCACCTTTACCTTGAACCACTCATTCTCTCCATTTCTAATCCTGACACATGCTCTACTACTCTCATAAAAACACTTGACAGCTCCCAGAAGCTCCCAGAAGCCTTCCTGTCTACCCTGTCAGAAGCCTTTTCAAGATCCATAAAAGCCCCCCAAAAACATCCTTAGCTTTTCCTATAGCTTTCTCACATATCTATCATACCACAAAAATCTGATCTACGCAACCTCTACCTGTCCCAAATTCATACTGTTCCTCACCCTCTGTTCCTCTCCTAATCCTCTCAATCAAGATCCTTCCATAAGCCTTCCCAACTACACTTAACACTTGTCCCCTTGTCCCTTGTAAAGTGGAACTATACAGGCACTCCTCCAGTCCTCTGGCACTCTACCCTTTCTCCAACAAACATTAAATAACATCACCAGCCAGTCCACCATCCCTGTACCTCCTTTCTTTAGACATTCTGCATAGCATCTATCCAGACCAGGTTCCTTACCTGATCTCATCATCTTAACAACTGCCTTCACTTCATCCTTCCTTATTTCTCCTCCATTTTCCTCACTCATCACGGTAATTTTCTTAGCACTTCCCACTGCAACTATTTTCCCCTCCCTATCCTCCTTCACATTTAGGAACTCCGTGAAATACTCTGCCCATCTTCCTCTTACTGCCTTCTCTTCCATTATCATCTCTCCATCTGCACCTTTTACCTTTTCTTCTCTTCTTGATTCGCCTCCTCTTCCTCTCTTAATTTCTTTCCAAGACATCTTTTTATTACTTTCAAAATTTTCTGTCATACTCTTTCCCCATTTCACATCTGCTCTCCTCTTTACCTCCTTTACCTTGTGCTTTACTTCTCTTCTCTTTTCTTTTACCGCTCATATAACTCCCTCGTTCTATTTTGTAACCAATATGTGAAAGCTCGCTTCTTCTCTTCTACAACCTTCTTTGTTTCCTCATCCCACCACTCACTAGCCTTTCTTCTCTTTTATCCCGCCCTCCTTGTTCCACACACCACCATTGTACACTTTGTGACTCCCTCCTTGAACCATCCCCATTCCTAGCTCTACTCTATCCTTTGCTCCCTCCCATTCCTCTCTCAGCTTCTTCTTGTACTTCTTCTTTTCCTTCTCATTTAAGCAGTTCACTCTAAGCATCTCCCTACCTTTTATCCTTTTCCTCTTTCTCCATCTATCCTCCACTCTCAACTTACCTTCCACCAAAAAATGATCTGATATCCCCCACTCTCTCCCCTTGGAACATATACATCCTTAACTCTTCCTATTATACTCCTATCTACCACTATACATTCCATTAATGCTCTATCTACTAACCTTACATCCACCACCCTCTCCCATGTGTACTTATGCTTGACTTTCTTCTTAAACACTGTATTTGCTATCATCAACTCTCTTTCAAGACACATGTCCACCATGAACTTTCCACCACGATTATTTCCTGGAACTCCACATTTCCCAACCACTCCTTCAATCGTTTCATTTCCTACCCTAGCATTAAGGTCTCCCAATAATACTACATTGACGTTCCTCCCTAACCTCTCTATGCACTCATTTAAATCTATCCAAAAAGTCTCCCTTTCCTCTACACTCTTCTCACTACCAGGCCCATATGCATTTACAAAAACCCACATCTCCTTTCCCAGTTTCACCTTCATCCATATTAACCTTGAAGAAACCTCCTTCCACTCCACTACACATTTACCCATCTCACTAACTAGTATAGCCCTCTCTTCACTCCTGAAAACCTCCCAATTACACTCCCAAACTCACACTCACCCTTCCCTCTCAACTTATTTCACTCAAAGCCAACGCATTCATCTTTCTTTTCACAAACGTACTACATATCTCTTCCATTTTATTCTCATCTGTACCACGACCACGCACATTAAAAGACCCAAACCTTAGGGTGCTGTTTGGAAAAATCCTAGACCCTCTTATGCCTTTACTTTTTTTTAGGAATGTCCCCTGTGGGGCTACAGGGAGAAGGATGCCTGATCCCAATCCCCATCCCGTTTTTCTCGCCTCTTACGATGCAAGTGTATATATGTATATATATATATATATATATATATATATATATATATATATATATATATATATATGTACATGTATATATATATATATATATATATATTTATATAAATATGTGTATATATATACATGTATATATATATATACATACATATATACGTGTATTTATGTATATATGTACATATATGTACAATGTTAGTACTGCTGCTACTAACCCTTTCAGTAATTCTTCAGTCTTAATTTTCTTCACTTTCTTTTATCCTCTTATGATTATACGTCACTCATCTGTAGGCCCCATGCCTCTTTAATCCTACTTAGACAAGTGCCACGTAGTATCAGTATGGGGTGAATTAAACGTAAATTTTCTTCTTCCTTTCTTCAAAATAATATTACACTTCTAAAACTTAGTTTGATTAAATACACCAGAGGACTCCCTCTGGGATCCTTTTTACACTTAACAAGCCAAGTCTGCTTCGACGTCACTATTCAATTCATCCAATAACTTTGACCGTTACAATTAAGTGCCACCCTTTAAGGGGGTGACTTTACCTCCATGCACCAATAATTTCTTTCTTCCCCCACCCTTTTCTCTAATTAGAGAGGCTGTTATACTGTCTCGAGCAATACTGCTTTCGCAAGCACTTTTGTCACGAAGGGAAATGGCTTAGTGATTACATTTCGTCACATCAGCGCCAATATCGATACCCTAGCTGGTGTTTACCATCTTTAGGAGGTAAGCGAGATTATGCAACTCAGCAACTTCCTCTTGGCCATTGTTTCAAAACATCCAAGTCGTAAAATGAATTTCTCGCCACCTACCCCTCTATCTACCTTCTTGTCTACCTCAATCTACCAGCCTCTTACAGTGGTCGGCAGTTACCCTTGGTCATCCCTACCAATTATTTCTACTACCCTCCTACAGGACTCGCTAATGTATACTTGGAAATCATTATACATAAGAAGCTAAATATTGAAATTACCCTTGCATAAACTGGTAAAATGGTATCAGTAAAACATGTCAAACATATACATATCAAAGAAATAAGCTATCCCACCAAAATGCAGAAATGTCAATAATAATTCAAGCAGAAATCGGTAAATAACACATTTCAGAATAAGAAAGCATAACTCAAAATAATTTGGAACTCAGATATAATGCAATATTAAATAAATTTGCAAAACTCACTACTTTGATTAAGAACATTTGATTTCAATGGAGAATGTTATCATCTTTTCAAAGATGTTGAGCAATATGCAATAAAAGTTATAAAAGTATTGTAAAGTGTCTCTTCTTGCATTTCAAATATTTGTTTAACACACTTAATTTATTTTTCTTCTAAGACACACTCTTAATGCCTCACACAATAACAGTTCAATACTTATGTGAATTGTCCTTAAGTAATGACAAGATTCCGAGTCTGACCACAGCAGGTCCAATGTATTCATGTCTCTGCTTGACACCAAGTTCCAGTAGTTTAGGGTTCCCATCACAAGTACATACATTTGGTCAAAATAGTTTTATCTGTAAAATACATCAAGATTAATATTCAATTCAAATATTGTATTATCAAAATATTCCCCATACTCTTCTGGTTCATTAAAATTGATACATAGGGTATCACAGCAGTTATCTTTGTAGAACTGTAACCTAACCTTCTTCATATCATCTAAAGGGCCTATCACTTCTTCCCTAGTTTCTAAGTGTAAGAGCTTGTATTTATTTCCACCTGCAGAATCAATTATCCTATATGAACCTGAATACCTTGGTGAAAGTTTATTATAGGGTGAATATAGCTTGACCATGACTAAATCTCCTATTTTTAATTCTAGTTTATGTGCTATTTTGTGTTGTTGCTTTTTCATCTCTTGTGAATACTACTGCATATTTTCTCTAACTCTTTGGTGAATACTTTGAAAAGTATCTATCCTAATTGAGATATAATCATCTACATTATACACAGGTTTCTGCTCTGGAATCAAGATTTCATATGGAGGAATTTTGTCTTCCCCCAAAATAATAAAATGAGGTGTTTCACCTGTTGCTATGTTAATTTGGTTGTTAAGAGTACATTTAACAGAAAGAACCCAAGTATTCCAAGTTATACTATGAGGACTTATCATACTTCTAAGACATGTAATAATTTTCTTATTTAAACTCTCTACAACTCTATTACTTTGTGGATGATTCACTAAAATATTTATTTTCTTGATCTTAGATAAACTACATAATCTTACAATATTTTGTTATTAAATTCAGTTCCATTATCTGAAACTAATATCTTAGGTACAGTGAAATTACAGATTATCTGATCATAGATTACTGAAGCAATAGTTTCAGCTTTCTTATTTGGAATGGGTTATAAAATGAAAATATACAAAATCTTGAAAAATAATCAATGACAACAAATACACAGACAAGGGTAACTCCAATGTATCTATGTCAACTCTTTTCCAAGGTTTCTGTGGAATGGGATAGGTAAACATAGGAGCAGGTTTTGGTGTATTTCCTTTCACCTTAACACATTTCAATTTTTTTTTCTATGTAATCATATCTGGCCAAAAGTATTTAAGTTGTGCTTGTCTATAAGTTTTATCCTTCCCTGGATGTGAACTACAATCACTATCATGAAGTAAATTCAATATCTCTTTTACAAGAGTTTGTGGTATTACCAACTGATTTACTGGACCTCTAGAAATATCTTTCCCACTTACAACTGTTTTCTATACAAAAGTCTACTAGTCAAATGTAATTCCTCTATCTTATACCCTTTTGGTAGTTATGGAGGATTTCCTCTTGGGTTCATCAAATACTTGGCTAATGAGTCACATGTCTTATCATCCCTCTGTTCTCTTATTAGCATTTCCTCATTTAAGATTACTAACTCATCTATACTACAAACGAAATTAATCAACCCTGTCATTGGTTGGCTAATGTTTCGAGAAAGTGCATCTGCCGCAACATTCTTTTTACCCGGAATATATTCAAATTTAACTTTATAGCACTGAAGTACTGCAAACCATCTAGCTAGTCTGCCCCTAAGTTCTGAATAGCTGTATGATCAGTCCACACTCTGATTGGATATCCCAGTATCATATCTCTAAAACTTTCTAATGAATATATCACTGCTAATGTTTCTCATTCTGTTATATAGTAGTTTCTCTCTGCGCTATTAAAGTCTTCATGTGTAAGCTATTGGTTTCAAAGTTCCACTTCTCTCTTGAATAAGTATTTGATGAACCCAAGAGGAAATCCTCCAAAACTACCAAAAGAGTATAAAATAGTTCTGCTGTTACTAAAACTTTCAGTAATTCTTCCTAACCCTATGTCAGATGCATCAGTACAAAGAATGAATTCTTTATCATAGTCTGGAAATATTAAAACTGGAGAACTTGTGAGTTTATCTTTCAACTTGTCAAAAGATTGCTGTTGTGCAGGTCCCCACATGAACTTTGGGTCCGTCCTCAACAAAGAGCTTAATGAATTAGCAATGTCAGCATATCGTTGAATGAATTTTCTATAATATCCTGTCAATCCCAAGAAACTTCTAACTTTTTCTATATTGTTTGGAACTGGAAACTTCCTTACTGTTTCAACCTTTAAATTCACTGTACTAAGTCCATGCCTGTCTATCTTATGTCCCAAATGAATAACACTGTCCTGCAAGAACTTACATTTTTCAAGTTTCATTTTCAATCATGCTTCTACTAGTCTTGAGAACATAAAATATAATTTCTTAAAGTGCTCAGCCACTGTCTGGGAAACTATCAAAATATCATCTAGAAATACACTGGCAGTGTTTCCTAACAACCCATCTAGGACTGTATTAATTAATCTCATGTAAGTTGATGGACTATTACATAACCCAAATGGCATTCGTTTGAACTCAAAATGTCCCGTTGGAGTAGAAAATGCTGTGAACACTTGGGAGTATTCATGCAACTCTATTTGCCAAAAAGCAGATTTGATATCTATAGTGCTAAAATATCTATTCTGAGTTCCCAAACTTCTAAGAATGTCCCCTGTCACGAATGGTATGCTTGTTCAATTCCCTATAATCAATACCTGGGCACATAGTACCATCTGATTTTGGCACCAGAATCAAAGGGAAGTTCCACCCACTTTTACTATGTTCAATAATATCCTGCGATAACATTTCAGTGATCAGTTTATCTACTACTACTAATTTAGAGTGAGGAAATCTGTAGGCAGGATTATAAATAGACTGTGTCCCTGGTTTTAATTTAATCTGATGTTTTAAAACAGTTGTGTTGCCAAAGGCGTCCCCGGCAAAGCAATTGCTTTATTGTGCTTCACGAGCAAAGCAACTAAACTTTCATTCAACTTAGGGCAACTAGTAAGTTCTAGTTGATTCTTGTATTTCTTTCCTACTCTATTTCTTCCTGTACTGAACAGATTAATAAAATTGGTAATTTTACCTCCCCAGTACTCCCATTTAAAATCTTAATGTGTTTTGTACACACCTGAAAACATCCTATTTGTGTACCTTTCCTTAAGACTATATCTTTATTCAAAATAAGACTGGTTGATTTAAAATGGGATTAACTGTGATTTCACTAAGATCCCTAAGTCAGCAGGACATATGACCATATTCTCTTTTCTCATAGTTGCCAATCCTATCAACAAATCTCCTGGAAAACGGATTCTTCTACAACTATCACTGGAATGTGTAAATGTTCATTTGTATATAAGATGACTTCTAGTTCAACTTTACCTAATAATTCCAGTTACTCCTTGCAACGAGTAATGGATTGGTTCCAAGATTTTCACTCCTGGTTGCAACTGGTTTAGAACTCTATTAGTTATAACATTAACCACAGATCCTGTATCAATAAATACTTGAATAGGTTTATATATATATATATATATATATATATATATATACATATATTGTCAACCACAATGCACTTGAATTCTAAGCCATCAATATTGGTAGCTCCGTCGAGGCAACATGCAGAAGTTGAAACGTGGTACCACGTTTCAATTTCTGCATGTTGCCTCCACGGAGCTTCCGATGTTGATGGCTTAGAATTAAAATGCATTGTGGTTGATGAAAATGTATCGCTATTCACTGGGACCCATTCAGTGTTGCACACACACACACACACACACACACACACACACACACACACACACACACACACACACACACACACACACACACACACACACACACACACACACACACACACACACACACACACACACATATATATATATATATACATATACATATATATATGTATATATATATATTCCGCCATTTAATAAGTAATGAGAAAATGTCAGCAGAGATACTATTTATTTTTATAAGCTTAAAAAACCTTGTCTCCTTCAAAATAATTGTCTCTCGCGTCTACACACTTCTGCATGCGTCTCTCCCAATCCTGGAAGTTCTCCTCGAAGTCCTTTTCAGTAGTCCCTTCATGTAACTTTCCGATGCCTTTTTCAGCTCCTCTGTTGACTGGAATCTGGTTCCCCAGAGGCTGTCTTTAATGCGCAAGGGGCTAGGTCAGGGCTGTAGGGTGGATGTTGTACCACTATCATTCCCTTGTCGGCCATCCAGGTGGTCACCAGCGTTGACTTGTGGCATGGGGCATTGTCCTGGTGGAACCACCACTGACCACTCCTCCACTGCTGAGGCCTCTTCTTCCTCATCTTCTCCCTGAACCTTTTCAGAACAGTGAGGTAATATTCCTTATGAACGGTTTGGCCCTGAGGAACCCACTCAACGTGAATGAGCCCCTGGGAGTCAAAGAAAGGAATGACCATGGCCTTCTTTTGCGACCTGCTCATCTTTGCCTTTTTGTGTTTGGTGGAGGTCGCGTGCTTCCACTGACCACTCTGACATTTGCTCTCAGGGTCGTAGGTGAACACCCAACTCTCGTCGCAAGTCATTACCTTATTCAGGAAACCTGAATCAACCTCTATCATTTCAAGAATGTGTGTGTGAGTGTGTGTGTGTGTGTGTGTGTGTGTGTGTGTGTGTGTGTGTGTGTGTGTTTGTGTGTGTGACTCTCTCCATGTCTCCCTCTCTTGTGTTGCCTCCACCTCCACCTGTACGTTCTCCTTCAGGGGAAACTCTTCCATATTGTCTTCCTCCTTCTCCCCAAATTTCTCCTTCTCCTCCTCCTCCTCCTCATTGTGGTCGTCGTCCCCCTCTTCCTTCTCTTGTTTCTTGCCTTTGATCTCATGGTCATCCTCCCAAAACACCACTTTCTTTTTCTCTCCTTTTCTTCCTCTTTTCTTCCTCATCTTCTCCCTGAACCTTTTCAGAACAGTGAGGTAATATTCCTTATGAACGGTTTGGCCCTGAGGAACCCACTCAACGTGAATGAGCCCCTAGGAGTCAAAGAAAGGAATGACCATGGCCTTCTTTTGCGACCTGCTCATCTTTGCCTTTTTGTGTTTGGTGGAGGTCGCGTGCTTCCACTGACCACTCTGACATTTGCTCTCAGGGTCGTAGGTGAACACCCAACTCTCGTCGCAAGTCATTACCTTATTCAGGAAACCTGAATCAACCTCTATCATTTCGAGAATGTGTGTGAGTGTGTGTGTGTGTGTGTGTGTGTGTGTGTGTGTGTGTGTGTGTGTGTGTGTGTTTGTGTGTGTGACTCTCTCCATGTCTCCCTCTCTTGTGTTGCCTCCACCTCCACCTGTACGTTCTCCTTCAGGGGAAACTCTTCCATATTGTCTTCCTCCTTCTCCCCAAATTTCTCCTTCTCCTCCTCCTCCTCCTCATTGTGGTCGTCGTCCCCCTCTTCCTTCTCTTGTTTCTTGCCTTTGATCTCATGGTCATCCTCCCAAAACACCTCTTTCTTTTTCTCTCCTTTTCTTCCTCTTTTTTCTTCTCGTGTTTCTGCTGCTCCTTATCCCCTCTTTTTCTCTTTTTATCATTCTTTATCTCTTCCTTTTCCTTTTGTTTGTTTCATTATTTGCACTCTCGTGTTCCTCCTCCTTCTTCTCATCCTTCTATTCTTCCTCTTTCTTCTCTTGTTTGTTTCATTATTCGTCCTCTCGTTTTCCTCCTTCTCTTCCTTCTTTTCTTCCACTTCCTCCTCCTTCTCCTACTCTTCCTTCTCCTTCTCCATTCTCCCTTCTCTTCTTCTTCCTCCTCCTCCTCCTTCTCTTCTTCCTCCTCTTCCTCCTCTTTCTCTGTCTCCCCCTCTTCCTTCTTTTTCTTGCCGTCCCGCTTCTTCTCTTTTTCTTCCCCCTCCTTTAATGGTTTCTCCATTTATTCATGGGCTACTTGTTCCTCTTTTTCCTTCTCCTCCTCCATCTCCTCTACCCCCTCTCCTTACTCCTCCCCCCTCTCTCTCTCTTCCCTTTATATATTAGACCTCATTTCAGGACCCCTTCAGAATTCAACAATACCACATGGGTGCAATATAATCCTGGCAGGGTCTAGAGGCTTTTTCTGTGAGGATCTTTCATCACGACGGTCATAACAAGGCGCATTCTCAGCAAAGGCAATATTCAACAGGTGTGTATACATCCATCCCTTTCAATACGTGTACATATACATACACATGTACATATACACATATATACATGTACTGTATAGTCATGAGCAAAAGTTTTGACCCGCGCTACACTTCTTACAACGTCAATGTGATATATTCTGCTATTATAGGTAATTTTCTCGAAAAGATGAAAAAATGTTGTCAGACAAAGAGTGTGAAATTTGTATTATGAAAAACTCAGGTTTGGTCAAAACTTTTGCTCGTGATTGTACAAATACATATACATATACATATACATATACATATACATATACATATACATATACACATACACATACACATACACATACATATACATATACTTATACATATACATATACATATACATATACATATACATATACATATACATATACATATACATATACATATACATATACATATACATATACATATACCAAGGACTACTATTACACAGGACGTGCATACCCAGATTCCTGGCGCCGCTAGCGGAGGCCAGTCCAGTGTGCTACGAGCAGTGGAGGTGTAAGGTTGTGTCGTTGCATCTTTCGCGCGTGGTTGCATTTAGAAGTGGATAGTGCTTGTTTACATAGGTTCTTGCAGATTTTGTTTGCTTGTTTGGTTCTTCATAGGTTATTTCTTGCTGATTTTGTGTATTCAGAATGCCGAATAAGTGTGGTGCTGTGAACTGCAACGGTGATTATAACAAGGATAACAGGTGCCGAATGTTTCGACTGCCAAAAGACCGTTATGAAAGACATAAGTGGCTTGATGTGCTACCACCATGTAATAACTTTGTTGTTGATTCTGACAGATTTTTCATTTGTAAGTTTTCCATGAATGATTATTGTTTTGATCTTGGATCATACCCCAAGTGTAGTTATGAACAGCTCAGAGACTTGTTGGTACTGGCAAGCAAACGCAAGCTGCAATACATCACTTCATCTATTGACAAGGATCAGGTGATGAGGGAAACATTTGCCAAAGTGAAGACACTGCAGCAGAAGAATGTATTTCTCTTGATAGATGAAGTATAGATTCGGCCAACTGTTGCATTTTTCTGGTGGGGTTCTGAGTGGCATGGCAGTGAACAAGCCAGACTGCAAGGCCATTTCTATGCTATGTATTATGATGAAGTCGCTGCTTAGAGGACCTAGTATTATGGTGACACCCGTCCACAAGCTCATAGCAGCATACCAGCTTGAGCGTGTGAAGGAGGCGGCAGCTGCTGTTGAGAAGGCAGGTGGGCGTGTCATCGGGTCTATCACAGACAACCACAAGATAAACCAGCAGTACTATAAACTGTTTGATTTTCCGGGTGATTGCTGTGCTACAGCCAAACATCCTTTTGACAAAGATCGTGTCTGATTTCTCCTTTTTTTGACACAGTGCATCTTCTGAAGTGCATCCGCAACAACTGGATCAGTGAGAAGTGCCAGAAGATCAGTTTTGACAATAAAACAACAGCATCATTTGCTGACGTCAAGGAACTGTACGAGTCAGAGAAAGGCAGTATTCTGAAGACTACTCCTCTCACTAAATTTACTGTCAACCCCTCACAACTTCAACTACAAAATGTGCAGCATGTCTTGAAGGTCTTCAATGAAAAGGTTGTGGCTTCATTGAAGCTCAGAGGATGTCATGACACTGCTAAGTTCATCCAAATCATCCTCAACTGGTGGAATTTAGTGAATGTATCTGGGAAGGGGCAAGATCAGCGCATGAACGATCCATAACGAGCTGTTCAGGATCCCCAGTCAACCAGCCTGCAGACTTTCCTGAAGATTTTCCAAGCGGCTTCTTCAGGACATGGAGCAAATCGAATCAAGTGTTTCACCCATGACACCAAGAATGAACTAGTGCAGACTATGCAGGGACTGACTGCCGTTTGCCGCTATTTGTTCAGAAACGCTGACTTCCATTATGTCCTGCTGCGTGAGATTCAGAGTGACCGGCTTGAGGGGGAGTTCTCAGTTTACCGTCAATCAACTGATGCAACCTCTTTCATGACCATTTGGGATGTGTTCTCCGCATGCAAGCAGCGCCTCACGAGATATGCTGCCGTAAACCTTCAGTCCATCGATGTCCACCCTGTGTCGAAGGAACATACCTGCTTGGGGACTGCAATTGACCTAGAGGATGCAGCCTCTATTGAGAGGTGCACCACAGATGTGACACTGACTGTGAATGAAGAGTGCAGTACGGCCTATGTGGCGGGGTGGCTTGAAACAAAGTGCGCCGAGGAACCTCTTGTGAACAGTGACGTTAAGGATTTTATCGAGACAGTGTCCAGAGGTTCCCTGACAACTCCACATGTGTACACTTTTGATCTTGTCAGATGTGGACTGTGTTTCATCAAGGAAGCCCGTCACCGTTCCTGCTGCCAGAAAAGACTGATGGAGATTTTGTCGACAGCCACCTTCAGTGGGATTGACATTGACTATCCCAAGATGCTCCGTCGTCTGGCAAATGTTCTTCTGAATGGATTTCACGACCTAGAAAAAGACCAGCAGAAGAATGCAGTCCTTCTCCAGACCTCTGTAAAGAAGGCCCGGCTCGCTGATTAATCGCTGCAGTCTGGTAAGCTTTTGCTTCTATGTCTGTTTATTTGCGTGAATGTTTGTTTGCAATCACAAAGGTTTAACTATAACGCATTTTGTAAAATGTAAAACAACAGCAACTTGGGTTCCTTTAAAGTGTCCACTAACCTCATACATTAGTACATGTTAAGTCCGGCTAAAATTGGTATTTCAAGGCATAACAGTGCCTTAAAATTAATTTCTTATTTCACTATAAAATTTTATATTAACTTATACTGCATTCAATAAGTTAATAGTTGATATATTTGTCCTATATACAATGTTAGGTATCTAGTTTTGATATATTTGTTCAATATAAAATGTTAGGTTACAAAGAAAGCAATGGCCTCCGCTAGCGGAGCCAGGAATCTGAGTGTGCACGTCCTGTTTAATAGTAGTCCTTGACATATACATATACATATACATATACATATACATATACATATACATATACATATACATATACATATACATATACATATACATATACATATACATACATATACATATGCATATGCATATACATATACATATACATATACATATACATATACATATGCATATACATATACATATACATATACATATACATATACATATATACATATACATATATATACATATACATATACATATACATAAAACGTATACATATATATAATATATATATATATATATATATATATACATACATATACTTATACATACACTATGCATATACATATACATATACATATACATATACATATACATATACATATACATATACATATACATATACATATACACATACATATACATATACACATACATATACATATATATATACATATATATATATATATATCACACAGGAACCCACAGTCGGAGAAAGAATAAACTTCGAATAAAGAATAATCCTATATTTCGGCTATCAACTGTAGCCCTCTTCAGGAAAGTACATAAGAAAGAGAACAGAGGGGACTTATAAACTACAGTAAGAAGAGATGTGGACAGTTGACCTCACTCAGACGCGGGGCTAACTGGGGTGGCGGAGGAGGGAGGGGGTGAGGAGAGGGGAGGATGTAAAGTCCGCACGAGCTTATTTATTGCTGCGCGTGAGATAATGTCAGGTGTCCACTGCCCTTTAGAAATATTAATATTAGGGCATTCCTCAATATTAATATTAATATTTCTAAAGGGCAGTGGACACCTGACATTATCTCACGCGCAGCAATAAATAAGCTCGTGCGGACTTTACATCCTCCCCTCTCCTCACCCCCTCCCTCCTCCGCCACCCCAGTTAGCCCCGCGTCTGAGTGAGGTCAACTGTCCACATCTCTTCTTACTGTAGTTTATAAGTCCCCTCTGTTCTCTTTCTTATGTACTTTCCTGAAGAGGGCTACAGTTGATAGCCGAAATATAGGATTATTCTTTATTCGAAGTTTATTCTTTCTCCGACTGTGGGTTCCTGTGTGTTATCTACAAATGTGCTACTACATTTCTATTTAGAAATATATATATATATATACATATACATATACATATACATATACATATACATGTACATATACATATACATATACATATACATATACATATACATATACATATACATATACATATAGATATACATATACATATACACCCCCCTTTATCTTTCTCCTCTTCAGCCTCATCCTTCCACGCTTCCTTCCTCCCTTCGTCTTTTATTCTTCTTTCTCCTCCTCTTCCACTCCTCCTTTTCTCCTACCTCCTCATTATCCTCTCCATCTCCTCCTTTACCTTCTCCTTCCTCTCCTTCTCCTACTTCTTCTTTCTCTCTTTCTTCTCTTCCTCCTCTTCCTCCTCTTTTTTCAGTCTTCCCATTTATCTCCTCCCTTCACCTATTTCTCTTTTTATCCCTCCTCCTCCTTCTCCTCCTCCTCCTTCTACCCTCCTCCTCCTCGTCCTCCCCCTTATCCTACTTCTTCCCCTCCTTCTCCTTTCCCTCTTTCTCCTCTTCCTCCTCTTCCTCCTCTTCTTATTTTTCCTCTTTTTTCAGTCTTCCCATTTCTCTCCTCCCCTTTCCTATTTCTCCTCCTTTTATCCCTCCTCGTCCTCCTCCTCCCTATTTCTCCCTCCTCCTCCTCCTCCCTAGTCCTCACTACTTCTCCCTCCTCCTTTCTCCTTCTCCTCCTCATCTCTCTTCCTCCTCCTCGTCCTCCTCTTCCTCCCTATTCCTCCCTCCTCCTCCTCCTCCACCTCCTTAATCCTCTCTACTTCTCTCTCCTCCTCTCTCCTTCTCCTCCCTACTTCTCCCTCCTCCTCTCTCCTCCTCCTCCTCCCTAGTCCTCCCTACTTTTCCCTCCTTCTCTCTCCTCCTCCTCCTCCTCCTCATCTCTTCTCCTCCTCCTCCTCCTCCTCCTCCGCCCCCCTATTCCTCCCTATTCCTCCCTACTCTTCCTTCGCCTCCTCCTCCTCTTGCTCCTCCCTCCTCCTCTTGCTCCTCCCTATTCCTCCCAATTCCTCCTCCCTCCTCCTCCTCCTCCTTCTCCTCCTCCTCCCGGGATCGCACCCAGCTTCCTCTTCTTGCCGTGCTGGCAGTCTGCGTCCGTTGGCCGAGCGAGACGCGAGACCCCGAGACAGAGAGAGAGAGAGAGAGAGCGTGCGCGACATCAACGACGGCTCTTGGTTGACTCGGCGAGCTCGAAGTTGTCGTCTTCTCTCTCGAACTTAGTTCGAAGTTTCCATTCTTTTTCTCTTCGACGGTTTCGGGCGTACATACACGCGCGCGTGAAAAAAACAAACAAACGATAATAACAAACATGTGAATTGTTTCGGAGTTTATGTGAAGTTATGGTTGCTTCCGAAGTGTATGAAAACTTTATCAAGAGAAAGATAAACAAAAATAATAAAAACAATAATTGACTTTTGGTACATAAATGAAGCCTATAAATAACTTTGTTATTGTAATAGATTAAAAAGAATGTTTGTCTAAACTACAAAAAACAAATAAATAAGATGAAGACTTTTTTAGCGGCCATGTCTTCAGCATGAATATTAAAGTGATAGATATGCTATAAACTAGTGCCTCTAGCATATTTTCGAGGTGACTTTTGACCTATTGATGAGATAGGTTACAACTCCCGAAGCAACACATCTGAAAAAAAAAAAAATCTAAGACATTTCGCAGAAAAGAAAGTCGAAGATTTTTTCGGACACAAGATTGAATAAATATCTTGTTGTTGAGATGTAATGAAGGGGAAGTAAGTAAAATTATCATCTACTTTTTATTTCTTTATTTACTTGTTTGTTCACTCACCATTTAATTTTTGTTAATTTGGTTATTTGTTTGTTCGTTTGTATGTATGTTTGCTTATTTGTTCATCTATCTATCTGTTTATCTACTATTAGTTTATTTTTTGATTATTATCTTTTCATCTATTATTTTATTCAATTAATCATTTATCTCTCTACATATACATATTATATTAAATTAATTACCATTATTTATGTATTCTATATTTTTGTTTATTTATGAGTGCACTTCACGGAACCTATTTCCTAGAAAAAGTGTTCTAGGCAGAAGAACGTATTTGTAATATACTGTGTATATACATGTCTACGTATATATAGATGTATGTGTGTACGTATAGATGTACATATACACTTTTTCACCTGTATATATGCACGTAGGTACATACATGTGTGCGTATATGTGCATATATGAAAGGGAGGACACTCTGAATGTCTCTTCTGGTGCAAAATATTTCACCTGTGACGGAAAAGAGACGATCCTCGGTGAGAGTAGAGGAAAGGGGACAACATTGCAATCCTTTCAGGGAAACAAAGGCGTCGTACTGAAAGCGTTGCCATGGAAAAGTGTGTGACGCTGTGACTATGCCTTGCTTCTCTTTCTCCTCCTGTTCCTCTTCCTCCTCCTCATAATCATCTTTCCCTCTCCTCCTTCTCCTCTTCCTCCTCCTCTTCCTCTTCCTCTTGTTCTTTGTCTTCATCCCTCGTTTTTTTTTCTCATTACATTTTCTTCTTCTTCTCCCTAATCCTCATTCTTTTTCCCTCCCCTTCCTATTTCCTTTTCTTTTTCCCTTCCTTTTCTCCCTCCTCCTCCCCGCCCTATTCCTCCTCCCCTTCCCCCGTTCCTCTTCCTTCTCCTTTTTTTCACCTCTTTCTCTCCCACCTCCCCTTCTTAATCCTCTTACTTTTTCTCCTCCTCTTCCTCCTCCTCTTTTTCTGTTCTCTCGTTTTCCTCCTCATTCTCCTGTTCTTCCTTCACCACTTCTAATTACCCTATTTTCGTTCCTTATCCTCCATCTCCCGCGTCCCGCCCCTCCTCTCTCCCCCACCCGCCTCCCTCGTTGTTGTCATCACACGGAATCTGACAGGTGGGAAATCTCGATCACGTGATTATGCAGAGGAAATCCACGACTTTGGTCCCATTATTGCTGAAAGGCCCTCCATCTTGCACTTCCTGATTCCATTCAGGGAACCCATAACAATACATATTTGTAAAAGAGGGGAGCAGGTTCTCAGCATTGTTGTAGTTATTCATTTTTTTCCTCGTATTCTCGATTTTCCTGATTAGAGATTTGCCATTAACCGGGTGAATTGAAACGAAATCACTGTATTCTTCCTTTCCTTTCCATTATTTGAGCTCAACGTTTCGTCTTAATGAAGACATTTTCAAGAGAAAACTGAAATAACAAAAATACATAATTACAGTAATGGTGACAAAATTACAAAAGTTACATAAATACAGTAATGGTGACAATTGTGTGCAAGAACAATACTAGTAAAATATGAGGGATACAATATAAATGCAAATAAATACGATGACAATGTTACAAAAGACTTACATTTAAAGGGATGGGAGAGAAAAATGATAAGTCGGGGATGACAGATATATATAAGCCTATGGTCAGGTGGTCTGACAATAGGATCTCAGAGGTCACGGGGTAAGGGGGTTAGGTCGATGTAGTCACCGTGGGGGGGTGGGAGGAGGAGGAGGAAGGGGGTGGAGGTGGAAGGGGAGGAAGGGGAAACAAGGAAGAGAGGGGGGTGGAGAGCTGTGTGTGTGTGTGTGTGTGTGTGTGTGTGTGTGTGTGCGTGTGTGTACTAGGTCACAGCATTACCCACAGATTGGGCCATACGAGCTCTGAGCTCTCATCCGGGAGGGAAGTAGTTATCGATCAAGAGTCCATCACGTGATCCAATACCGTGGTGAAACCCATAAACAAAGACGAATAGTTTTTTTTTCTTTGCTTTCTTGTTTTATTGACTTCAAAGTAAATATTTTTTGTATTCCTTTTTGTCTTTAATTTTCTGAATTCTTTTTATCTCCAATTTTCTTTTGAATCCATTATCTTGATCATTTTCATGAAAGTGGCAGTTGCCGACAAGATTGACGAGTTAAACACTATATGAGGACGGAGCCTATATTTGTACGACGTTTCGCTTATTACAGCTTTTTCAAGTACAGCTTTTTCAAGTACTTGAAAAAGCTTTAATAAGCGAAACGTCGTACAAATAAAGGCTCCATCCTCATATGGTGTTTAACTCGTCAATCTTTATCATTACAATTCTTTTATTATCACTTTATTCTTTCTATGATTTTTATTTTAGATTTACTTCTCGTGTATCTTTTTTATCCCCCAAGGTTGTCATCTCCTTATTTTATGCTGTTTTGTCAACTACCCGCTGTTACGTCTTGTACTAATCTGTATTCTTCAGCTTCATGGAGATATTGTAAAGAAAGACTGCTATTTTTTTTTTTTTTTTTTTAGGAGGGGGATGTTTGAGACACTGTTTCTGCTTCCCCTGGGGAGAGGTCGTTCATAGACCCAAGGTTAAAACCCGCTTCGAAAAAAAAAAAAAAAAAAAAAAAAAAAAAAAAATCTCCTCTTCAAATTTTATTGTTTTCCTCCCCTATCCACTTCCCTTTCCTTTTCCACCAATCCTTTGAGTCTGTCTTTACATTCCATTTCAGTTCTATCTTCTCCAGCTCTCCAACCTCCACTTCTTTTAATTTTTCTTTTTTTCCTTATTCTTCTTTTTCCGCAACTTTTCCCTCAACTCGTTCTCATTATAAATCTCATTTTTCTTTCCACCATTGTACAGCCTGAGATCGTCTGTCTTTCTTTTGCCTATTTACTCCAAGTCTTCCTTTCATCCTTTTGTGCAACAGCCAAGACGTAATTCACCGGGGATCTGCTTCCTTCATCCCTCATGCCATCCATTCATTCCGTCATCCTATTGCCTGTTTTTGCATCCATGTCACTGAACACCACTGTAACTACCTAACTTGATCCTTTCTACCTGTCTACATATTTTGTACATATTTTTTCATAGTTACCTCTTCCCATTACATCTTCCCTTTTCCCCCGATACATATACTTCTAACTTGACCACGTTTTTGTTATATATTTTCATTTTTGTGCATGAAAATGAAGATATTTCCTCCCATGATCGCACATAGTCTTTCATACGTCTTCCTGTATCTCTGTTCTCTTCCTTTCTCATTCATCAAATCCAATTTTATTTTGAAAGCTCCCAGGATTTCATCAATTTAGTCATTCTAAATCTTTTCGTCTTCTAAGCTCTCTCGAGTAAAAAAAAATGGGAATCCGTGTTTCTGTTTCTGTCCTCGGCCATTCGACTCATTTCATACATCTTCAGATAATTATTATTTTTAGAAACATGACAGTGCACTGGTTCGACATTTCGCTCTTTTTCTATGGCTCTGGATTTCTACTAGTTGTATGCTTTCTTATACTCAAACAAAATCTGTACATCAAGCTGCACATATACATCTGCATATACATACACATACAAATATACACCTGCATATACATATACATATAGATATACATATGAATATACATATCTATCAATCAATCAATCAATCAATTCAGCCATCTTGAGCCCACTGCTGAACAAAGGCCTCTTTCATAGCATTCCACAGTTCACACGCCCGCGCTATCCTCTGCTACGTCACTCCGGCAAACTTTTTTGTCTCGTCTCTCCACCTTCTGTCTGGTCTACCTCTTCCACGCTTCCCATCTCACGCTAACTTACCTGCCTAATTCCACTTCCTCTATTTTACCGTCTCCACAATATCTTTCACTCTAGTCTGCTCTCTCACCCAACTTGCTCTCTTTCGGTCTCTCAGCGTTATTCCCATTATTGATATGTCCATTCTCCTCTGTGCATTCCTTAGCTTTGCCTTTATTCAATTATTGCCTTCGTTTCATACATACAGGTAAAGAGCCTCTCAAGATTTTATTATACTTACCAAACAACTTCCAACCAACTGTAGTACGCCTTTTTATTCTATTATTATGTTCTTTGATCACTTTCACTATCTGCTCTAAATAATTATACTCTTCAGCATCTTCAAGACTCTCACTATCGATTATAATCTCTTTGCTTTGAACTCTAGTGTTGAACGTTACTTTGGTTTTACTCTTATCTAATTTTAAACCTAATTTGAGACTTTCCTTATTCATATCACTCAGCATATCTTGCAAGTCTTCTGCTCTTTCTGAAAGAGGAATAATGTTATCCGCAAATCATAGGTGGTTGAAATATTCGCCATTAATCTTCATAGTCGGCCTTCTGAAAATTCTTCCAAGCAAGTTGTAAATAACTTGGGTAAAATTGTATCGCCTTGCCGTACTTCTTTCTCGATCTTGATCTTTTTTGTATCTTTATGTAGTCGACTTATAGCAGCACCTTTCACATAAATCTTTTCTAGAACCCTTACGACCTGTTTGTTTGCACCCTGCTTAGTAGCGAGTTGAGCAAAAGCTAAACAGAAAGATATATTCTATTCTGTCGTTTTCTCAATTAGTTGGTTCATCGCCTGCAAATGGTCTAGAGTCGAATATCCGCTTCTAAAACCTGCCTGTTCTTTCGGTTGGTTTTCATCTAAAAATTTACTCAGTCTGTTAGTAAGGATCTTGGAGAAAACTTTATATACATTTGATAGCAAGCTAATCGGTCGGTAGTTACTAAGGTCCTTCTGGTCTCCTTTTTTATTTAGCAAAATTATTACAGCATTGCACCAGAGTTCAGGAAAGCTTTCTTGACGTAAGCACTGGGTATACAACTAAGATAACTATACGAGTACTATTTTCCTCAGGTGCTTTTCCTCAGTTCATATCTATAGAGCAAACTCTACTTCTTTGTAATTTCTGGTACACTATTAACATCTATAGATGAATTTACTGACTCAACTACGGTCTTCGACGAGTAAAACTCTTAGTAAAATTCTACTCTCTCCATTTCTATTGTTCAAACGTTACCAGCAACCTCTAGATTTATCAAGAATCTTACTCCACTAGATCTTTCTTTTTCCTTATCTTTGTAGTAGAACAGGTGGTGATTATCTTGTAACTGTGTCAGCTTTTCTTCAGCTCTTCGAACTTTGCTCAGTCCCACGATGTCCCACTTAATATTGTCTAGTTCTTCCATTAAACTCTCCAGCCTGTGGTCTTCTGAGAGGGTTCTTACGATTTTTTAAGTATAGATCTTCATTTTCTTCAAGCTATTTAATGTCCAAGACTTGGATCTACTTAGTGCTTACTCAGGTTCGGTAGCGCAATACCCGTGAGCACACAAGGCAATGCAGTTGAACCTTTAGGAGACGATGATCCAACAGGAACGTCCGGTTTTCTTTTGGTTGTGCAATTCACTTTAGCTATGAAGGAATTTTGGCAGTAATCTCACCCCACTGCCAACTGATTTCTGGTGAGACATTTCTTTGGTGTCACCTTATTCAGTATATTCGATGGAGCCCTATATATCTATAAGGTGCCCAATGGTCCACGCCGTCATTATGACGGTATCCCATATGTCTATGAGGAATTTCCCTGTTCGCCATCAGGGACGTGCCTTACAACTGTTTGTATGATCTGCTCTTTGTCTCATCTTTCATACAAAGCCTGTTCGATATGGGTGACCCTGCAGATATTTCCTCTCTATCAACATAGTTTTTGTAGTTATTAAGATTCTCAAGCCTGTCCACCACGTCAAGATGTCAATTCTTGGATAGGGAATATACAACATATATGAATATACAGACACATGTAGATATCCTCAAGGATGGAAACATTTATTAAATCTACACACAGTGAGAGCACTTTATATTTTCTGCATTTTAATTACAGTTATAATGTCCCCATGTGCAATTATGAATTATATAAATCGATCACTTAATGAGAACTAGTGTTATGGTGGAACAATTTAGTAAGTTATTGGTGGAGACATTTGAATTTTGGTTCGGATTATGATGTTATAGCTTAGGGTGACGAAGTTGCGGGAAAATGACGCGTGAATTATCATGATGAATAAAGACGCATAGCCAGGAGGAAATTAAGTGTGTTTGAGATGGTGTTGAAGAAGTATTGTCATGGTTATGAGGATTGATACAATGAGAAATGATGAGGTGAGGCGGAGTGCGGGATGGAAATGGAGTTGATAGATAGGGCTGATCAAAGAATACAAGGATGGTTTGAGCATATGGGAACAATGGATGAAGAAAGACTAGCAAGGTGGATGGGGTGAATCTGGGGGAAGACTGAGGATGGGATGGATTGATTGTGTGAAGGGGTCACTGGGTACAAGGGGAATATCTGTCGAGCAGGGAGGGAGTGGGGAAGAGATAGGTGTGAGTGGAGAGCAGTTAGAAGAGGAGATGATAAACTGAAACTGAGAATTTCTTCTTAACTACTGTTTAATAATTCATTGTTTCTCTCTTTATCTCTCTATCTATCGTTCTGTTTCCATCTTCTTCTTTCTCTATTTTCCTTTTTATTTCTAGTGTTATAGCTTGTATTATGAATAAAAAATAATATGTACCCGAAAAAATAATATTCACTAAAATGTCCGTGAGTGAAGAGATGTTATGACGTCATGTCGTATGTGTTCGTGTGGTCCTGTGTAAAAAGTATAACTTAATTCAAACGGATTCCACGGGAAAGCCTACATTTCTATTTATATTAGCATATGAAAGTAACAATTAGTTTTTATTGTCCTGCAAATGTTTAAATGCTTACCACATAAAGATCAGTCATTATTTGTGTGTGTGTGTGTGTGTGTGTGTGTGTGTGTGTGTGTGTGCGTGCGTGTGTGTGTGCGTGCGTGCCTGCGTGTGTGTGTGTGTGTGTGTGTGTGTGTGTGTGTGTGTGTGTGTGTGTGTGTGTGTGTGTGTGTGTGTGTGTGTGTGTGTGTGTGTGTGTGTGTGTGTGTGTGTGTGTGTGCGTGCCTATGTGAGTGGTAATTACGCAGCCGTATATACACACAGGCACGTAAAACGCTGGACTGAAATAAAATAGAGTAGTAGCTAATGATTTATTAAATATTTGTTCTATTTTGTCATACATTCGTCAAACATACTGTTATTTCAGGCTTACAATGATGTTATTCTTGGAGACGATTCTTTCAAGGAAATGGCTAAAGATTAATGAATAATGTCGTAAAAGAATGAAGAATTTTATTTTGAAAAAGATAGGATACGAGTAAGAAGACAGCTGCCAGAACGTTATTTTTTTTAATTTAATGTATATGCACATACATATGCGAATACATATGCATATGCATATACATATACATATACATATACATATACATATACATATACATATACATATACATATACATATACATATACATATACATATACACATACATATACATATGCATATGCATATGCATATACATATACATATACATATACATATACATATACATATACATATACACACACACATGCACACACACACACACAAAGGATTACAAAGGATTACAAAGGCGGAGCATGCCGACAGGAGACCTTTTGATCCATATCTAGGTCGGATGCAAAAAAAAAAAAAATAAAAAATCATATTAATAATAAAATAAAAACTATAATAATGTAAATAACAAATAAAATACATAAATAAATGTATAGGTATAGTTGAATAACAAACAAACAGGTAAATAGTAAATGATAATAAAATGACATATAACTAATAATAAATGAAAATCAGACAGACAAATTATAACAAAACAAAAACAAATAATATAACAAATTTTAATCATTACAGCATCTTACTTAGGTATTTATCTAAATTATTCTT
>NC_134795.1:36771448-36773948 GCF_046742065.1 Oratosquilla oratoria | reverse complement strand
GGTGAAAGCAGCCATTAAGATGATGAGAGCAGGTAAGACACCTGGGTTGGATGGATGCCATGCAGAATGTCTGAAGAAAGGAGGTACAGTTATGATGGACTGGCTGGTGAGGTTATTTAATGTTTGTTTAAGAGAGGGTAGAGTGCCAGAGGACTGGAGGAGTGCCTGTATAGTTCCGCTGTACAAAGGAAAGGGGGACAAGTGTGAGTGTAGTAGTTACAGAGGGATCAGCTTGTTGAGTGTAGTTGGGAAGGCTTATGGGAGAATCTTGATTGAGAGGATTAGGAGAGGAACAGAGGGAGTAATTGGTGAGGAACAGTGTGGTTTTAGGACAGGTAGGGGATGTGTAGATCAGATCTTTGTGGTAAGACAGATATGTGAGAAAGCTATAAGAAAAGGTAATGATGTTTTTTGGGCTTTTATGGATCTGGAAAAGGCTTACGACAGGGTAGACAGAAAGGCACTATGGGAGGTACTGCAGATATACGGGATAGGAGGAAAGCTGTTAAGAGCAGTTAAGAGTTTTTATGAGAGTAGTAGACCTTGCGTTAGGATTAGAAATGGAGAGAGTGAGTAGTTCGAGGTAAAGGTGGGACTTCGTCAGGGGTGTGTTATGTCGCCCTGGCTGTTCAATCTTTACATGGATGGGGTGGTGCGAGAGGTGAATGTAAGGGTAGTGGGTCAGGGGTTGGAGATGATTAAAGAAAATGGAGAAAAGTGGAAGGTGAGCCAGCTGTTGTTTGCGGACGACACTGCGCTTTTAGCAGGATCAGAAGAGGGATTGAGGAAGTTAGTGACAGAGTTTGAGAAGGTGTGTGAAAGAAGGAAGCTGAAGATAAATGTGGGTAAAAGTAAGGTGATGAGATGTACAAGGGGAGAGAGTGACAGTAGGCTGGAAGTGAGCATTAAGGGTGAGAAACTGGAGGAAGTGGATAGTTTCAGATACTTGGGTGCGAATGTGACAGGAAAGGGAGGAGTGGGGGTGGAGGTAGAATGTAGATTGAGAGAAGCGAGTAAATGCCTTTGGTGGATTAAAAAGTGTAATGAGAAATAGACATCTGGGAATGGATGCTAAGAGAAGGTTATATGAAGGAGTGATTGTGCCAACAGCAATGTACGGGGCAGAAACATGGAACATAAGAGAGGAAGAGAGAAGGAGTTTGAATGTGTTTGAGATGAGGTGTCTGAGAAGTATGATGGGGGTTACTAGTCTAGATAGAGTGAGAAATGAGGAGGTGAGGAGGAGAACAGGGGTGGAAAAGGAGCTGGGAGATAGGGTTGATGAAAGAGTATTAGGATGGTTTGGACACATGGAAAGAATGAGTGAAGAAAGATTAGTAAAAGAAGTGTGGAAGGCGGAGGTGGAAGGAGTGAATATGAGGGGGCGTCCTAGGATGTAATGGATGGATGGGGTAAAAGGGGCATTACAAAAGAGAGGAATGTCTATAGAGGAAGGACGGGAGAGGACAGAAGATAGGGGTGAATGGAGAAGGGTTGAGTATAGATGAGGCTGTGATGCATGAGGGGGAGTGGGTGGGGGATGAGGGGTGAGGAAGTATGTATGAGAAAAAAATTGACGCAGCCCGAAGGGATTTCTCCCCGTCTTCTCCTTTCTGCATGAGGGGACGGAGAGGGGGGGGGGGTCGCCGAATTTATAAAGCGGCCTTGCTGTGGATGTGCTGTGTCTTGCGACACTGCTTCTGACCCAGGGCAGTGGACAGGATGCAGGGATGACCCGTCATCCAGGAGTTGCCAAGATAGGAGGGAGTGAGGAGGGTGGAGGGGAGTGGAATATCTGGGAAATGAAATGGGTGGGAGTGATTTCTATGCCTTTTTCTTTTTGGCTACCCCCCATGTAAGGGGGAAAAGCCTTTGGTATATGTATGTATGTTTTGTGTGAATTAATTTCCAGGAAATGAATTCACATATTTAGATATATACACATATATTTGTAGGTGAATACATATGAATGAGTTGGTAAGATACTAAGAGCATACATACAGATGCATGCATATCATGAACACATGCATACAGAATCGCACGCTTCTCAATTGGAGAATATATACATATCCAAACAAACATGAAGCGAGACTGCCGATTCCTTTTCCTCCTTCTCCTACTCTTTCTCCCCTTCCTCTTCATCCTCCTCCTCTTCTTCCTCCTCCTCCTCTTCCTCCTCCTCCTCCTTCTCCTCTTCTTTCTCCTTTTCTTCCCCCTCCTCTTCCTCCTCTTTCTCCACCTTTTCGTCCTCCCTATCTCCTTTCTTTCTTCGTCACCCACACCATCCTTATCCCCATCCTCATGCTCGTCCCCCCTCCATACCCTACTCATCCTTGTCCCCCTCCTCACTTTCCTCTTCTTCCTTAGCCTCCTCCTTATCTTCCTCATTCTCGTCCCCCTCCTCAGTTTCTTCTCCTCATCACTGTCCTCTTCTTCCTCAGCCTCCTCCTTATCCTCCCCACCCACGTCCCCTCCTCACTTTCCTCTTCCCCTCTTCACT
>NC_134795.1:36753948-36768948 GCF_046742065.1 Oratosquilla oratoria | reverse complement strand
ACATGTTTTCCTTTTGTCTCATAAGCCATTCAGACACTTTTGTGTGGGAGTTTGTCGTTCCCAAAGACACGTCCGACGGATGAATGGATAAGAATAGAAGGTCGGGAGATGGGGCCTCCATAATCGAAGATTCTAACTCTCTTTCTCTCTCTCTCTCTCTCTATCTGTCTATATATCTATCTCTATCTCTCAAAAAAGAGCAAAATTGGCTTCCCTCAAGGATGAAATCTGAATACTGGAATGAAATGAAAATTGAACTCTGCAGATCAAAGTTTGCCAATTTGATGTGTTCTTTGCTGTAGGTAATCGAATATGCATATCCAAGACTAAATGCAAAAGTTTGAGTCAGTTTCTCACCAAAACACTATATCATTTTTATCTGTCTCATTCCAAACTCAAGCACCCCATAATTATCATTATTTTGCTCTCCTAAGCGCCTTTCTAAGCTGAATTAAATTACCAGACGAGCTTTAAACATACACATGAAGTGGATGGGAAGACCTAGAAGATTGGTGACGTCATGTCGCTGAAGACAATGACGACGTCACTAAGAGAAAACAAAAAATTAATTCTTGATTTCACTTTTTTTTCTAGAAAATCTTTATCAGACACATCTAAGAAAACAATTACAAACACGATAACCCCTGAAGGATGGTTTGGAAGGTGGGGGGGCAAGAGGAGGGAGAAGCCGATGTGGGACGTTTCTCCACACGTAAAGTGTGATGATGTCCGGCAAAGAAGTTAGAGTAATGGAATGATAGAGTGAGTGAGAGAGAGAGAGAGAGGGGATATATATAGATATAGATATAGATATATATATATATATATATATATATATATATATATATATATAGAGAGAGAGAGAGAGAGAGAGAGAGAGAGAGCAGAGAAAACGGGGAGTAGAGAGAGAGAGAGAGAGATGGAGTAGAGAAAAAGAGGGGGAGTAGAGAGAGAGAGAGAGAACGTGGGAGTAGAGAGAGAGAGGTAGAGTGGGGAGGAAGAGGGGCAGTAGAGAGAGAGAGGGGGAGTAGAGAGAAAGAGGGGGAGTAGAGAGAAAGGGGGAGAAGAGAGAGGGGGAGGAGAGATAGGTATATATATATATTACAAAGAATTACAAAGGCGGAGCATGCCGGCAGGAGACCTTTTGGTCCATATCTAGGTCGGATGCGAAAAAAATCATAATAATAATAAATAAATAAATAAAAACTATAATAATATAAATAACAAATATAATACATAAATAAATAGGCCTACATAGGTATAGTTAAATAATAAACAAACAGATAAATAGTAAATAATAATAAATTGGCATATAACTAATAATAAATGAGAATCAAACAGACAAATGATAACAAAACAGAAACAAATAATATAAATTAAATAATAATCATTACAGCATCTTGCTTAGGTGTTTATCTAAATGATTCTTAAAGCTTCGAACTGAACTACATTGCACTGCCTCTGCAGGAAGTTTATTCCATTCATTAACTACACGGTTGGCGAAGTTGTTTCTATCCACTTCCAAATTGAATTTATTTCCGGACAATTTGAGACCATTGTTTCTTGTCGGATTCTCATTCAACGTGAAAATTTTGTCACTTTTGATGTTGTCAATTCCCTTTAGAATTTTAAAGACCTGTATCAAGTCACCTCTGAGTCTACTCTTTTCTAGTGAAAACAGATTCATATGTTTTAGTCGATTTTCGTATAATTTATTTTTGATATTTGGAATCAGTTTTGTGGCTCCCTTTCACCTCCCCTTGTCACCACTGTCACCACCACTGTCGGTCCTCGATCATTACACTTATATTTGACTTGTAATACCACTCGTCTCGAGGCCCCTTGCCTTCGTTACGTGAGTTTCACTAAATATTCAAGTTCCTCTTAAGCAGTAGGCCCAATGCCTTGTATTTCCTGTAGTCTCACTATTTTCTAGGCCCCGTGCCTAGTTCTCTCGTCCTTTGGGTTAATAAAAGGGTGGTGAATTTTCTTTCTTCTTTCACTGTAATTTCACCGTCTTGTTACACTCAGGATCTCTTTCTCTCGTCTCTCTACATCGTCTCTCTAGATCGTCTCTCTAGATCGTCTCTCTAGATCGTCTGACGAGATCCCGTATCCTACGCTAAGCTACCTTCGTCTGACGTCACTAATTTTTCTAATCCAATCTCCTATGACTTCTGAAATAAATGTCACTCCTTATGGGCGTGACTTTGAATTCATGCACCAATAGTTTTTTCCTCCTTCTCCACCTTGCACCAATCCGGAAAGCCATTGCAATGCCACTAGCAATATCGTTTACCTCAGCATTAGTCAAACGAAGCTAACCTGCGCTTACAGAGTTTTGATTACATCATCGATTATAAAACAGTCACCACCGTCGGTGTGTTTACATAGACATAACGTCGCCCTCGAGCAGGCGTCGAGTCTGAATTATTCTAATGCCCTAGCTCATTTCCATTCGTACAACTACCGGCCTCTTACACTCCCCGTTGTACTTTTTCCAGTCTGTCAATGTCTTTAATGAGATTCGGTGACCATACGGAAACAGCATATTCTAAATGTGGACGAACTAACAATTTATATAGCTTGTTAATGAGTGATGTACTTTTGAAGTCAAAAAGATCGCGCAATTAGTCCTAGAATCTTATTTGCTTTCTCATGATAATCATTACAGCATCATGCTTAGGTGTTTATCTAAATAATCCTTAAAGCTTCGAATTGAACTACATTGCACTGCCTCTTCAGGAAGTTTATTCCATTCATTAACTACACGGCTGGCGAAGTTGTTTCTACGCACTTCCAAATTGAATCTATTTCCGGACAATTTGAGACCATTGTTTCTTGTCGGATTCTCATTCAATGTGAAAATGTCACTTTTGATGTTGTCAATTCCCTTTAGAATTCTAAAGACCTGTATCAAGTCACCTCTGAGTCTACTCTTTTTTAGGGAAAACAGATTCATATGTTTTAGTCGATTTTCGTATGATTTATTTTTGATATTTGGAATCAGTTTTGTGGCTCCCCGTTGTACTTTTTCTAGTCTGCCAATGTCTTTAATGAGATTCAGTGACCATATGGAAACAGCATATTCCAAATGTGGACGAACTAACAATTTATATAGCTTGTTAATGAGTGATGGACTTTTGAAGTCAAAAAGATCGCGCAATTAGTCCTGGAATCTTATTTGCTTTCTCAGAGGCTGAAATACACTGCTTGGATGATTTGAGATCGTTACTGATAATTACGCCGAGATCTTTTTCACTATTCACTTTTGTTAACGAATTTCCAAATAACTTGCAATCGTACTTACTGTTATTTTTACCTATGTGCATTACCTTGCATTTACTTATGTTAAATTTCATTAGTCACTTCTCAGACCATTGCTGTAATTTATCTAAATCTTTTTGAATATCTAATTGGTTTAAGTGATCATTTGCCATTCCGCACATTTTTGTATCATCAGCAAACTTGGAAACATTTTTCCTTCTAGAAGTTTTTCCATTTAAAACAATTCTCTGTTTTCGATCATTTAACCAATTACTAGTCCAACTTAATAGGCTACCACTTATTCCGTGTGAAGCTAATTTTGTAAGTAGTCTTTCGTGTGGGACGGTATCAAAAGCTTTTGCAAAGTCTAGATATCTTAAATCTATATTGTTTCTTTTGTCATAATTCGAGATAACTGTGTTGTAGAATTCGAGTAAGTTAGTCACGCAAGAACGTTTCCGTCTGAAACCATGCTGGCTATCATTTATCATACGGTTACTTTCTAAATGATGTTTGATAGCATCTCTGATGATAGTTTCCATTATTTTTCGTACTATTGAACTCAAACTTATATGCCTATAGTTATTTGGTTTCTTTTTGTCTCCTTTTTTGAATATGGGAGTAACGTTAGCTAGCTTCTATTCTCTTGGGACATCTTCGGATATGATGGATTTCTTGAAAATAATTTCTAATGGAACAACAATCTCATTTTTCATTTCCTTTAAGATTCTTGGATACCAACCGTCAGGCCCTGGTGTTCTATTAACTTTGAGTGTCTCTACACACACACACACACACACACACACACACACACACACACACACACACACACACACACACACACACACACACACACACACACACACACACACACACACACACACACACACACACACACACACACACACACACACACACACACACATATACATATATAAATATAGATATATATATATATATATATATATATATATATATATATATATATTGTTGTTGACATTCTGACAGGTTGACGTAAGTGGAATAGGAAACACGGGAGTCTTAGTCTTGAGTTTATTCCTGACTACTTTCGCAGGTATGCTTTGAAAAAGCATACCTGCGAAACTAGTCAGGAATAAACTCAAGACTAAAATTCCCGGGTTTCCTACTCCACTTACGTCATATATATATATATATATATATATATATATACATATACATATATATAATATGTGTATATATATATAATATATATATGTATATATATATATATATATATATATATATATATATATATATACACACGTGTGTGTGTGTGTGTGTGTGTGTGTGTGTGTGTGTGTGTGTGTGTGTGTGTGTGTGTGTGTGTGTGTGTGTGTGTGTGTGTGTGTGTGTATACATACTGTATATATATGCGTATACTTAGGCAGGAGATTCTCCCCCTGTCAAGAAATATTGTATATAATAGCATGATGACAACTCACAGTTTTCTTGATAACTTGTTCAATACTACGAACAAGACAACGTATTTCAAGAGGCAATCTATGTAGAAGATCAGCAAAGGACATTTCAACACTGAGACAAAATAGTCAAACTAGTAGATATTTCGGTACCAACGTTTCGAAGTTACACAGCCTCATCCTCAAGGCAGAAATAATACATACACTAGTTACTTCGTAAATATACAGAAATAGTGTTACATAGAATGAGCTAAGGAAAAGTCACAAACAAACAAATGATATGAAATAAGCACGAACCTAGGAGAGATATACTCTGTCAGGAGAGCTCTGTCCCACTGCAGCAAATGGAAAAACGTCCACAGAGAAATATATCGGATATCCCAAATGCTTATAGACAATGGATGCCCACACCACGTCGTTTCCAGTGTGGTCAAACGCACTATAAATAAGTGGTATAACCAGAAAAACAACGTCTTAGAAATCATCCCGCCTAGCAACAAAATTAATCTATATTATAAGTCTCAGATGTCAACCTCGTATAACACCGAGGAACGCATTATCAAGGACATCATTAAAAGAAATGTCAAACCTACTAACGAGAGCGATAAGTTAAATCTGGTCATTTTCTATAAAAACAGGAGGATAAGTAACCTGATCATGAAAAATAACATCACTCCTGAACGCCCTCTCCTTTATCGTAGTCATGCCAACATGAGGACTGTGAGCCTCATGCGTCGTATATTGTTATGACTACTACTAAAGTTTCGAGAAGGCTTACTCTTCATTTATCTGCAGGCGTCATCGACTAGTTTGACTATCCTGTCTCAGTGTTGAAATGTCTTTTGCTGATCTTCTACATAGACTGCCTCTTGAAATACGTCGCCTTGTTCGTAGTATTGAACAAGTTAACAAGAAAATTGTGTTTTCATCATGCTATTATATATAACACACATATATATGCATACATATATATATATATATATATATATATATATATATAGAGAGAGAGAGAGAGAGAGAGATGGGAAGAGGGGGAAAGAGAAGAAACTAAGTGGGTGAGAGCTTTCGAGAGTTTGTTTACTGTAGAGAACAACCAAATTACAAGATTTTTTTTTTGTTGGATAATGTTTATCTGGTTCTTCAATAATGTCTGTCTACGTCATATATATTTTCTCTAACTAACGACAGACAATCTTATCGGCTGAAGGGCTTCCCTATATGTTAGGGGGCCCCTTTAGCCTGTAAAAAGCTGTAAAGGTCTTTCAGGCCAAGAAATTACCCTGAAATGATTAAATTGTTTATCGCGATAGGAGACTATTGAAGAGGTTCAGAATGCTCATATAATAGGTTTCAATCAGATAGCTTCAAGGTAAGAGACCTTTCCGTCTATTGTGAGATCGGATAATAAAAAGGAATACTAATAAAGAGAAAAACAAAAATCCAGAGAAGCAAATTAACAAACAAACCGATCAATTGACTGATAATAAAGGACAATAGGGGATATTACTTCGTTGTTTGTTTTTATGTAGCTTAGGTCTCTGATTCACGTATGAAAGGAATTGTTCTTCTTTTCTATAAATACTCGTCTGGAAGCAGCTACCTGCCCAGACAAATAAACAAAAAGGGTAAATAGAAATTCTACTGACAGAAAAGATATAGACATACAATTTTTGACTTTCTTCAGTGATTATTTACTTAGAATCAGCTGATACCACAAGTGGAAATAATTAATTAGATAAGTGAATAAGTGAAAACATACATGAATGAATAAATGAATAAATAGATAAATAAGTACATATGTAAGTAGACAAATATGATAATTGAATAAATGAAAAATAAATAATGAAATGAATAAGTTAATAAATAAAATATAAGTGAATAAATGAATAAAAAAGTAAATAAAATAGATTAATAAATGAATAGATGAATGGACTAATAAGAGAACAAGTGTATAAGTGAACAAATGAACATGTGAATGAACGAATAAATGAATAGATGAATAGATAGATGATTAATAGAGAATAGAATATGAGAGAAGTCTCACGACAGGTAGAAACGAAAAATGCTGAGAGTCACAATACCTAATAAGTTCGTTACAAAACCATTACAAAAAATCATTACTCTTTTCCTTCAGTAACTATTCCATCGATAACTACGAAAAAACAAAATTCACTTTATATTTTTGTTGTGACTTAAATTTGAGACAATATTGAGAGTTCATAAGGATTTTGAAAAGGTTTACTTAAGCCACTGAAAGTTTTTACCGACCAAAGCTACTTGAGAACATTTGTGTAACATATATAAAAATACACCGGTATATATATATATATATATATATATATACATATACATATGTATATATATATATAAATATATGCGGAAAAACCACCAAGGAAAAAGAAAAACTGATGACCAAGGGCTTTCGTCTATTCAGACATCCTCAGGGTACATAGAAAAGAAAATGTACACAAGAATATATACAAAGAGGTCAGGGAGGGAACCAGGAAAGGTTGTGAGGCTCTAATGTCAACCTGACCCGTTCGCGGCAGCGGACGTTTGGGCTACTACTTTTTTCACAATAAAATTGTCTAATTTATACATACCATGACTTAAATTTAAGTTATTGACAAATGTATCTTTGATCAGACTGGATTCTATTATATTTCTCGTCAAATATGACTTATCAAAATTAAAATATCCTAAGCACCTCGTGGAGATTTCTTATAAATCGGCAAAGAAATCTTTCTACGAGGAAAAAACTAGTAAAACTTTTAATGTAAAGAACCTACTTGTACTGCCTTTCAACGAGAATTTCGTCAAACTACCTCATATTCTTAAGACTTTCAACATCCAAGTGGCATTTAAGAACTCCAATACAGTTAGAAGTCTTTTAATTAAAAACTCTCCATATAAGGAAGAAGGATGTATATATTCAATTCCATGTAAAAATTGCGACAAATGCTATATTGGTCAGACTGGAAAAGAATTAAAAGTAAGGTTAAAACAACATCAGTATAGCGTCAAGAGTGGGCAAATTTCTAATGCTTTATTTATTCACCTAAGGGATTTTAATCATTGTATAAATTGGGAGGGTGCTAAAGAAATTGTTAAAGATAAGTCATATTTGACGAGAAATATAATAGAATCCAGTCTGATCAAAGATACATTTGTCAATAACTTAAATTTAAGTCATGGTATGTATAAATTAGACAATTTTATTGTGAAAAAAGTAGTAGCCCAAACGTCCGCTGCCGCGAACGGGTCAGGTTGACATTAGAGCCTCACAACCTTTCCTGGTTCCCTCCCTGACCTCCTACTCTTTGTATATATTCTTGTGTACATTTTCTTTTCTATGTACCCTGAGGATGTCTGAATAGACGAAAGCGCTTGGTCATCAGTTTTTCTTTTTCCTTGGTGGTTTTTCCGCATATTTAGAATCACGAGTTTATGTGATTTCTCATGCATATATATATATATGTATGTATATATATATATGTGTATTTATGTATATATATATACATATATATATATATACACATATATATATACATATGTATATATATATGTATATATATACATATATATTTATATATATATATATATATATATATATATATATATATATATATATATATATATATATATATATATATTTCTGGGGCACAGGTTTCGCGAAGGCAATTTTGGTTGAAGTCAACTGCGCTGATAGATTTGACTATCTTCAAATGAAGGTTCTTCAGTTTATAAAAGGATTCCTTTTCTTTGTGGTTCAGATTATGAACGAAATCATCCTTAGTGTTTCTTCAATTCTTCTTCAAGGTACACCAACATATCAAAAACAGGTACACGAGTAAATAATGAAGTAACATCATAACTTATCAATTTAAAATGGTAATTTAAATTTAGGTTATTAAGCTTATCAACTAAATCTACATTGTTCTTAATATGGCTACTGTTAGTGTACCTTGAAGAAGAATTGAAGAAACATGAGTTGCCACTACCTAACACCACTATCATTGATTTTATTAGATTATGCATTGTTGGCTCATATTTTGTATTTGACGGTAATTATTTCCGTTGGTATGGCTATGGGTAACCCACTTTCTCCAGTTCTTAGCAATCTTAACATGGAAATTTTTTAAACTAAGTTATTACCTAAGATTCTCCCCCATTATGTCACATGGTACAGATACATTGATGATATCTTATGTATTTGGCCTGCAAATGATGATCCTACTTTGTTCTTAACTAAACTCAATGCCTTGGTCCCTTCCATTAAATTCACCATGGAAATAGAAGAAAATAATCATTTAACTTTCCTTGATGTAATGATTTACAGAAAGGAAAGGTCCTTCAAATTTGACGTCTATAGGAAACCCACCAATGTCCTTTCATACGTACATTTTTACTTGTCTCATCATTGCAGGACAAAGATGTCAGTGTTGTCATCAGTGTTTCTGAGAGCCCATAGAATTTGCAGTCCGGAGTTTTCGGATGATGAACTCTTAAGAATATTTGACATAGTTTCAAAATCAAAATATCCTAAGCACGTCGTGGAGATTTTTTATAAATCGGCAAAGAAATCTTTCTACGAGGAAAAAACTAGTAAAACCTTTAATGTAAAAAACCTACTTGTGCTGCCTTTTAACAAGAATTTCGTCAAACTACCTCATATTCTTAAGACTTTCAACATTCAAGTGGCATTTAAGAACTCCAATACAGTTAGAAGTCTTTTAATTAAAGAATCTCCTTATAAGGAACAAGGATGTATATATTCAATTCCATGTAAAAATTGCGACAAATGCTATATTGGTCAGACTGGAAAAGAATTAAAAGTAAGGTTAAAACAACATCAGTATAGCGTCAAGAGTGGGCAGATTTCTAATGCATTATTTATTCACCTAAGGGATTTTAATCATTGCATAAATTGGGAGGGTGCTAAAGAAATTGTTGAAAATAAGTCATATTTGACTAGAAATATAATAGAATCCATTCTGATCAAAGATACATTTGTCAATAACTTAAATTCAAGCCATGGTTTGTACAAACTGGGCAATTTTATTGTGAAAAAGGTAGTGGCCCAAATGTCCTCTGCCGCGAACGGGTCAGGTCGACAAAAGAGCCTCACAACCTTTCCCGGTTCCCTTCCTGACCTTACACTCTGTGTATATATTCTCGTTTCCTTTTTCATTTCTATGTACCCTGAGGATGTCTGAATAGACGAAAGCGCTTGGTCATCAGTTTATCTTCATATATATATATATATATATATATATATATATATACATATATGTGTGTGTATATATATATATATATATATATATATATATATATATATATGTATATATATATATATATATGTATATATATATATATATATATATATATACTTATAAAATTCTGATCATCTTGTTTGTTATCTTGCTTGTTTGAAACCGTCACCCAGCCAATCAGAAGAAGATATATGACGTCACGACTGAGGACCAGCCAATCAGAAGAAGAGACATGACGTCACGACATCCGCTCTGTGGGTCACAAGGAACCCCAACTGCTAAATTTCCTATTTGCCAATTTTTGAATTTCCAATTTTCCGATTACATATTTTCTGACCATTAATATTTAAAATGTTCATATTCAGTATTTAAAAGTATAGCCAACTCCTGAATTAGCTTCTATGAGGCATAATGAGTTCAATAAGATATTACGGACCGTATAAATCATATGATACGTAGTGTTCCACGCAACGACGACATGACGTCACAATTTTCCGATTACATATTTTCTGACCATTAATATTCAAAATTTTCATATTCATTATTTAAAAGCATAGCCAACTCCTGAATTAGCTTCTATGAGGCATAATGAGTTTATTAAAATATCACATACATAAACATACATATACCAAGGCTTTTTCCCCCTTACAATGGAGGTAGCCAAAAAGGAAAAGGCATAAATTCATTCCCACCCATTCCATCCTTGAATACACTCCAACCCCTCCACCCTCCCTCTCATTTTAGCACCTCTTGGATGACGGGTCATCCCTGCACCTTTTCCACTGCCCTGTGTCAGAAGCAGTGTCGCAAGACATAGCACATCCACAGCAAGGCCGCTTCATTAAATCGGCAATCCCCCCTCTCCGTCCCCCCATGCATAAAAGAAGACGGTGAGAAATCCCTTCGGGCTGCGTCAAATTTTGCTCACACATACTACCTCACCCCCCATCCCCCCACCCATTCCACCTCATACATCACAACATCATCCATATACAACCATTCTCCATTCACCCCTGTCTTCTGTCCTCTCCCGTCCTTCCTCAACAGACATTCCCCTCTTCCCCAAAGCCCCTTTCACCCCATCCATCCACCTCATCCTAGGACGTCCCCTCATGTTCACTCCCTCCACGTCTGCCTTCCATACCTCTTTTACTAGTCTTTCTTCACTCATTCTTTCCATGTGTCCAAACCATCCTAATACTCTTTCATCAACCCTATCTCCCAACTACCTTTCCACCCCTGTTCTCCTCCTCACCTCCTCATTTCTCACTCTATCTAGCCTAGTAACCCCCATCATACTTCTCAGACACCTCATCTCAAACACATTCAAACTCCTTCTCTCTTCTTCTCTTATGCTCCATGTTTCTGCCCCATACAGTGCTGTTGGCAAAATCACTCTTTTATACAGTCTCCTCTTAGCATCCATTCCCAAATGTCTATTCCTCATTACACTCTTTAATCCACCAAGGCATTTACTCGCTTCTCTCAATCTACATTCTACCTCCACCTTCACTCCACCTTTTCCTGCCACATTTGCACCCAAGTATCTAAAACTGTCCACTTCCTCCAGTTGCTCTCCCTTAATGCTCACTTCCAGTCTACTGCCACTTTAACCCCTTGTACATCTCATCACTATACTTTTACCCACATTTACCTTTAGCTTTCTTCTATCACATACTCTCCCAAACTCTGTCACCAACTTCCTCAATCCCTCCTCCGATCCTGCCACAAGCACAGTGTCGTCCGCAAACAACAACTGGCTCACCTCCCACTTTTCTCAATTTTCTTTAACCATCTCCAATTCCTGCCCAACTACCCTTGCATTCACCTCTCGCACTACCCCATCCATGTATGAGTTGAACAGCCAGGGCGACATAACGCATCCTTGACGAAGTCCCACCTTTATCTCGAACCACTCACTCTCTCCATTTCTAATCCTAACGCAAGCTCTACTACTCTCATAAAAACTCTTGACAGCTCCTAGAAGCTTTCCTCCTATCCCGTATATCTGCATAACCTCCCAGAGTGCCTTTCTGTCTACCCTATCGTAAGCCTTTTCCAAATCCATAAAAGCCCAAAAAAACATCCTTCCCCTTTCATATGATGCGTAGTGTTCCAAGCAACGACGACGTGACATCACAATCTTCTAATTCCAAGATTGAAAACTGTTTTATCTGAAGGAGACAATATTCCGTTTGCAAGAATTCAGTTTCCAATTCAATCAGCGTTTGCCATGACCATTCATAAGTCTCAAGGACAGACTTTTCAGAAAGTTTTAGTTTATCTAGACAAACTTGTATTTCAGCATGGACAATTATATGTTGTGCTGAGTAGAGTTAAGCAAAAGGAAAATATCAAAGTGTTTTTAAATTATTCAAATTGTACAAAGAATGTTGTAAATATAAGAGTATATCATATGATGCGCAGTGTTCCTAGCAACGACGACACGACGTCACAAACTTCTGCATTTCACTTCTTATAACTAATCAAGCCACTGCCTTCGTCTACTGAATAGAGCATTGTCTTAATAAAGATTTCATTGACCATTTTATCAACAACGTATCATTTAAAATTCTATTTGACCCAACGGGTCACGGGTGGTCTAGTATATATATATATATATATATATATATGTATATATATATATATATGTATATATATATATATATGTATATATTTGTATATATATATAAATATATATATATATGTATATATATATATGCAATAAAAACACTAGGAGCGTGTGTTCACAAATGCGTAAATAACCACTAGGAAAAAGTAAACTAACGAAGCAGAGCGCTTTCGTGTAATTACATCTTCAGTGCAGATACAAAGAAGGAATTATAAGATGAAGAAACAAGGTACAGAATATATGACATAGTGAAGAGGGCATTCGGAGAGGTAGTGGAAGAAGTACACGTGACGGACGCATGGGCCGTCCTGGTAGCCAACAAGTATGGGACATTTGGGCCGTCCTGGTAACCAACAAGTATGGGATATATATATGTATATATATATTTGTGTGTATATATATATATATATATATATATATATGTGTGTGTGTGTGTGTGTGTGTGTGTGTGTGTGTGTGTGTGTGTATACATGGGTGCTTGCGTACGACCATATGCATGTTTTTGTGCTTATATAACAACAGTTCTATAATAAAAAAAAATTCTCTTTCTGATTCATAAGAAACCAGACGATTGCAGCCAGAGAAAGAAAAAGTGAATCTAGATTGTTACTTTGGTCTTAATATGAGAATATGATTCAAATTATACAAAACTAATTACATAAGAACAGCTGTTTCTGGAATCATTTTGTTTCTGATTTGCTTTCTCATAAACGTTCTGTGGCATTTCTCATCATTCCTTTTATGATTTTTCCTGTATTTTGGGCCCGGTGTATTAGCCTGTAAATCTGTGACTTCCTTCTTACTGAAAGAAGTTGATGTAATTTGAAAAAGAGAGAGAGAGAAAGAGAGAGAGCGAGAGACAAAGAAAGAGTGAGTAAGAGAGAGAGAGAGAGAGAGAGAGAGAGAGAGAGAGAGAGAGAGAGAGAGAGAGAGAGAGAGAGAGAGAGAGAGAGAGAGAGAGAGAGAGAGAGAGAGAGAGAGACAGAGTCAGAAAGAAATTATATGTTGGCGATTTTTCTACTCTACAGCCATTTAAATATGATTAGAGACTGGGCATTAGGAAGACTTGGTAATCACACAGTGAGCGCTGAAAGAATTGGCTGTTTTAAGAGAAGATTAGATAACTTTATGGGCAGGGATGACAGGTTTAGGTAAGGGACATGTAACTGCTTAGAGTGTAGGCCTTATGGTCTCTTGCAGTCTCCTTCATCCTTGGCCACCACTGTGACTCCACCTCTTTAGCTTCATACTGGCCCCAAAGATAGAAGTGGTGGTTATTGTCGAGGACTTCAATCCGACAAGGAACGAGTTAGGACTGAAGGTGATTAGTATTATTCCTGCCAATCAATTACGGACTGATTTTATAGCACTGGTTTAGGTTTTTGTTGGGTTTTCTACTTCGAATGTGCGTCAGGAGTGGAGTACTCTGAAGTTCTTCTTTTCAGTCAATAAAATACGCTGAAACCGAGTGACGTCATCTACCGGGCTAGATGACGTGGTCTAAGCCCAAACTTAGGCGTAGGCGACACAGGGGACGCAGGAGAGAGCAAAGACAGACTTCCTTTTACTGAATTGAAGTAGTTTGAACTTATCTCTCACTTGAAATTCTGAGGTGGCAGTGCACACATCTAGAAGCATTTCGAGTGAGAGAGCAGTTCAAACTGTGCTTCAGTTCAGCAACAGGAAATCTGCCTTTGCTGACTGTGCTACGTCTCCTGCGTCGCTTGTGCCGCCTGTGTCCCCTCCGTCTCCGTATACGCTTAGGCTAAGAGTCGTATTCTTAGACCCTTTCGCTAGACATGGCGAACGCCGTTTTTTACATAGTAGAAATGTACTAGCTCATTTTTTTTATATATATACAGCCGATTAGTTAGATTTTTCTTTCTGAAAATAGAAAGCGTTCGCCAGGTACCTGGTGAAAGTCGTTTTCAAAGTACGGACACTAACACCTTCAAAACGGACATCACCTCAGTGAAGCTCTCTATAGGGGTAGTAGAGCAAGTCAGGGAAGAATCGGCTCTATGCCAGAAACATCATTTGCGATCCGGAGAGGGGGGAAAATGGGTTCGGTGATTAAAGACTTCATTAATTTGCAGGGCGCAATATACTGGTGGTTCCCGGATACCTCAGTCATATGATATGAATTTTGCTTTGAAGTTAGATTTACCTGTTTCATCAGGTGGTACACGGGGATTCGAATTCAGATCGCTGAATCAGGTGTCGAACACGGTATACCATCAAGTCACGCGTGTCTGTGTGCGCGCGTGTGTATGAGCGTGTACATGTGTGTGCATGTATATGTACATGTGCACGTACACTCTGATTATAATAAGGTACATTCATTTCCTTTAGGTCTCTTTTGAAAACATGCTCTAAACCACTTCCTAGA
>NC_134795.1:36746448-36748948 GCF_046742065.1 Oratosquilla oratoria | reverse complement strand
CGATCATCGTTGAGCCCTGGACGATCATCGTTGAGCCGTGAACGATCATCGTTGGGTACATGAATGATCATCGTTGAGCCGTGGACGATCATCGTTAGACCATGGACGATCATCGTTGAGCCGTGGACGACCATCATTGAACCGTGAACGATCATCGTTAAGCCGTGGACGATCATCGTTGAGTCAAGAACGATCATCGTTGAGCCATGGACGATCATAGTTGAGCGATTTAGAGGATCAATCCGAAGTGTGGCTAGATATTCGTGATTATTTTGCGAGCGATTTTCTTGATAAGAGTGGAAAGACACAGTATAACGACGAGATTTATTTGGACGCATTGGATGAAATTCAGGAATATGTCTACAACTGTGGAGGGGCGGACATCACTAAGTATGGCCTGCCAGCTTCTCGAGGACTTGAGAAATTCTTCAATCTGCTGCGAAGAGAGAAAAGTTATAATACAGTTCAACTGATTGAAGACGTACCGATGCTAAACAAGGAACAACGCGAGATCTTCGACGCAGTAATTGGGGTTATTGGAGGGAAAGATCGCGGTAAAGGAAAGGGGTTCTTTATTGACGCTCCAGGAGGGACAGGGAAAAGTTTCCTGCTTAATCTTCTATTGGACGCTGTTCGTTCGAAAAGAGGAATTGCTTTAGCGGTGGCATCGTCTGGAATAGCTGCAACTGTTTTACATGGCGGTCGAACAGCCCATAATATGTTTAAAATACCTTTAATGGAGTCACATGAATTGAGAAGTTGTTCGATAAAGAAGAATACTCAGATGTCTAAGTTTCTTGGCATGTGCTCTTTGATAGTGTGGGATCAAGTAGTGATGGCCAACAAAAACATGTTGTTGGCCGTCGACATTACCCTGAGGGATCTTCTTTCTGCCAATGAATTCATGGGAGGCATTCCATTCGTTTGCGCCGGTGACTCTTGGCAGATTTTGCCCGTAGTAAAAGGAGGCGGTTCTAACCAAGAAATATCTGCAACCATCAAAAATACATATTTCTGGGAAGAGTTACGGAAGTATGCATTAACGGAAAATTTAAGATTGCAGGGTCCGGATGAACATGGTCATAACAAAATCTTTGCAGAACGCCTATTGCAGATTGATCACGCTGCCAGTGGGTCTTTCGCAATTCCAGAGAATTTTGGTATGGTTTATTACGACCAAAAGGAATTCATAAACAGCGTCTATCAGGATTTAATCGATCATGTTGGAGACCATCGATATTTCTCATCTCGCGTCATCATATCTCCTTTGAACGTGGATGTGACCGAGATTAATAAGGTGATTCAAAATATGCTTCCTGGAACAAAAAGAAGTGTATCTGAGCGAAGATAAATTGGAATCGGGTGACGATGTAGATTATCAGATTTCGACGTTGAATGAGATCAATCCGGCTTCGTTGCCCGTTCATTGTCTCGAGCTAAAGATAGGTTCGGTTGTGATGGTTATCAGAAATATTTCCCCACCCAGAATTTGCAATGGCACCAGGGTAATAGTCGATAACCTGAAGAAAAATATCATCGTTGGGCGGATTCTAGGGGGTATATACGACGGTGAACAAATAACTATAGTCAGAATCAAGTTGGTTTCGAGTGATTCTCCTGTTACCTTCTCGAGATTCCAATTTCCTGTGAAATTGAGTTTTGCAATGACAATCAATAAGTCCCAAGGACAAACCATACAAAAGTGTGGTCTGTATCTGTATGGCACGAAATGTTTTTCGCATGGTCAATTCTACGTTGCGTGTTCGCGCGTAACGAGTTGGGACGCACTAAGTATATATCTGAAGCCTCTCAAGAAAGACGAAATACCCACATTGGAAAACGTTCTTTACCCTGAGATCTTTAATGAGCTTGAGAAAGTGAAGGAGGAGTATTCTCGATTGGATAGTCGAGTATTGATTTGTCAAGAGAACGTAGAAGAGGACAACGAGCTTATGCGAATATATATTCCGAGGAGTGGAGGACTATCTAAGGAGGAGATCAACGCATTTTTTGCACCCGAGATATCAAGTGAAGATTTTGAGGATGTTAAAGAGCGATTAGAAGAGATTGAGGAGGTCGAGGAAAAGCCGTGAGGAGCTTCAACATCTTCGTCAGTTGTTGGAGGAGAACCGTGAGGTGGGCAAAAACAACCAACAAATGCTGGAAGAGAATCGAGAGCTGGGCAAAAACAACCAACGAATGCTGGCGTCGTTAGTCCGGGGCCTGGAAGCCATCAGGCGGGAGGAAAGTGATGAGAAAAAAAAAAAAAAAAAAAAAAAAAAAAAAAATATATATATATATATATATAAATAAAAATAAATAAATAAATAAATAAACCTACAAAAGTACACATTTTTTTCCTTTAACCTGTACATCTACGAAGATGACGGCGACAGAGGCACCACACACACACACACACACACACACACACACACACACACACACACACACACACACACACACACACACACACACACACACACACACACACACACACACA
>NC_134795.1:36738948-36741448 GCF_046742065.1 Oratosquilla oratoria | reverse complement strand
GTCCAGTGCTGTGCCTTGACGTATGACCTTGACTCCTCGGTGGCGTCGGAGCCCACGTCAATGTCTGTCGAGGCTGGCGTGTTGATGATTGAGTAGGAACGGGTGTGGGGGTAGCTGCGGCAACTGGGCGTACCAACACCGGGGTATGGAGTCGACTGCCCGTGATGGCACCCGAGTAAACTTTGAGTGCTGATTGAAGCTCTGGTGCACTTAGTTCAGAAGTGCCTTTGAACAGGTATATTGACGAAAGAACCTGTCGGGGTAGTTTTCGGCACTAGGACATCCTCTACAAATTCATCGGAGAGGGCTTGTCCTACTGCGTTCCTGTACCTTTCACCCAACTCATCCCAATCGGCGAGGAACCTCGACAAGTCCTCACATTCGTCCGTAGGTGCGGGAATGGCGACGAGGCGTTCCTTCAGACTTCTTCGTACTGCCAAGGGCTTGTCATAGGCATCATGCAGCCGTCGGATGGTGTGTTCATACGCGGTGTTGTTGAACACGGGGTATCCAACAAGACGCTTGGCACGCCCCGTTAGAGAGCGCATGAGAGCGCTGAACTTTTCTCCCTCTGTGTACCTATTGCTTTCGTGAACAATTGTCTTGAAAATGCTCCACCAGCTGGAGAACATTTCCAGATCCCCATCGAAAGAGGGTGTATGATTTTCTTCCCTTATGTATGTGACAAGGGGGCTTTGATTAAGCTGGCTGTTTGACGCTTGAACGGCGGTATTTGCGCCGTTCACTCGCGCATCTGCTCGGACTTTTAGGTTTAATAGGACCTTCTTGAGGGGTCTCAGTTCCTGTTCTAGTTTTGTGAGCTGATCATTGGGAGTGTGTCGGGCCCAGGCGGGCTCCAATAACCGCCATGTTTGGTGATGGTCTTGACCTTCTTGATGAATTTCCGTAGCCGCACTGGGACTCAGGCTGTCAACGTTGATAGTCCCGTACGTTTCAGCATATTCCGTGACAGCGTCAAGGAAATTCTGCGTGATGGCAATGAGCTCGGTCAGTGTTGCGTTCGTGATTGCGTCTTCGTCAGGGCTGTAATAAGACATGGTGGCCGCCGTCTGAGTATGCTTGCGGTCACTGAATCATAAGCCGAGAGGGGGGGGGGTCCGCTCTCTCTCTAAAGAACGATGCAAATAGAGTCGAGCGAAAGAATCGCACGACGAAAATGGAGAATCGAAGGGGGTGACTACAGAAGATTGTGCTGTCATACGAGCTGGTCTGACAAAGGAGGTGGGAGAGAGGTTACTCGCGTGAAACCGCGAAAGTTTAAAAATAAGGCCGCTTGAATCCGGGCCGATGCGAGCCGTTAGCGTCAGGTCATCCGTAACGGTAACGGCTAGGCTTAACACAAGGACGTGGTGGCGGATGGCGCCAATAGGGAGGCTTAACTATAACGCCGCTTTGGAAGGCTGGGCCGAGCCGAAACTAAATTAAGCCGAAAATGGCTGAACTTAAAATTACGATGTGCGGCTGAGGATGCCGCTGAATGAAGAGGCCGGGCGGAATTACCCGTGAAAAAGGGACCAGTGTAATTTCAGCACAATCTAATTCTACTTAGGGGGCGAAATGTTGCACAAGAGAAAGGTAAAAGTAGGAAGGGTAAATTAATGTGACATAAAATTACTATATCATGGTTGACCTAGTGCGTGCCTTAACGAGCAGGAGTGACTCCTGTACAGTGCATTGAGTTGCTAACCTATGCGCAGGGAAACATGTTGTGATCTACTTCATGAGTTGTCATACTGAAGATTGAACTAGTGAAGTCGCATTAATTTACGTGTTCTGTACATAGGTAATGGAATGAATATCCGGTTCGAAGGACCACTAATCGTGTCGTATTACAAATTTCCTGGACAGTGGAAGGAGGAGGAGGTGGTTGAGGGAACGTGGGGAAATACGTACCTCAAGGGAGTGAAGAATGGAGGAGGATGATAATCTCAGTGGGGAACCGAAGGCCAGGAAATTCGCATTACCACACGGGACCACGCGTGCTTCCTCACAGCAAGCGTGTATGTACGTAAATCAAAGAGGGGTGTGGGGACAACTCATAAAGATAACCGTCTTTGGGTAATGAAACCCAGAATTCCTATTATGAGTTTTAATGAATTGAATAATTAAACACTAAAATTAAGCTACTTGACATTAAATAAGGGTTTTAACAGTTGGAATCACATACATACATACATCCTATCTATTCTATCTCCCTGCGCGCCTATCTAGGGGTCCTATCTATTAAATACTCCTTGTTACTTGCTCTTTTCCTTAGAGGGTCTCTGCTGGTTGAGGGGATGACTTCCATGGGGTACTGTTCCTCGTTCTGGCAGGATGCTTTTGAAGTATATCATTGTTGTCGATCACGGCGGGAACCCAGGTCATCCTTTGTGATTATCCTCGTGGAGGGGGAGCTGGATTGAACACGTAGGAGGCTTCTCGTGTACGCTATCCAGTTCCTTTCAGGTCAGCGTCCCGATGAAAGGGGGGTACAGAT
>NC_134795.1:36723948-36728948 GCF_046742065.1 Oratosquilla oratoria | reverse complement strand
ACACTCACACTTGTCCCCCTTTCCCTTGTAAAGTGGAACTATACAGGCACTCCTCCAGTCCTCCGGCACTCTACCCTCTCTCCAGCAAACATTAAATAATCTCACCAGCCAGTCCACCATCATTGTACCTCCTTTTTCTAGACATTCTGCATGGCATTTATCCAGACCAGATGCCTTACCTGTCTTCATCATCTTGACAATTGCCTTCACTTCATCCTTCTTATTTCTCCTCCATTTTTCACACTCATCACGGTCATTTTCTTAGCACTTCCCACTGCAACTATCTTTACCTCCCTATCCTCCTTCACGTTTAGCAACTCGCTAAAATACTCTGCCCATCTTCCCCTTACTGCCTTCTCTTCCATTATCATCTCTCCATCTGCACCTTTTACCTTTTCTTCTCCACTTGATTTGCCTTCTCTTCCTCTCTTAATTTCTTTCCAAAACATCTTTTTATTGCTTTCAAAAATTTCTGTTATACTCTTACCCCATTTCACATCTGCTCTCCTCTTTGCCTCATTTACCTTGTGATTTACTTCTGTTTTCTGTTCTTTGTAGCTCGCTTCTTCTAATCTACAACCTTCTTTGTTTCCTTATCCCACCACTCACTACCCTTCCTTCTATTTCCTCCTGTCCCCTTCTTGTTCCACGCACCATCTTTGCACACTTTGTGACTCCCTCCTTGAACCATCCCCATTCCTCCTCCACTCTTAGCTCTACTCTATCCTTCACTCCCTCCCACTCCTCTCTTAGCTTCTTCTTGTACTCCTTCTCCTTTTCCTTTTCATTTAAAGAGTTCACTCTAAGCACCTCTCTACCTTTTGTCCTTTTCCTCTTTCTCCATGTATCCTCCACTCTCAACTCACCTTCCACCAGAAAATTATCTGATATTCCCCCACTCTCTCCCCTTAGCACATGTACATTCTTAACTCTTCCTATTATACTCCTATCTACCACTACATAGTTCATTAACGCTCTATCTACTACTCTTCCATCCACCACCCTCTCCCATGTGCACTTATGCTTGACTTTCTTCTTAAACACTGTATTTGCTATCATCAACTCTCCTTCTAAACACATCTCCACCATCAACTCTCCACTACGATTCTTTCCTGGAACTCCACATTTCCCAACCACTCCGTCAATTGGTTCATTTCCTACCCTAGCATTAAGGTCTCCCAGTACTGCTACATTGACGTTTCTCCCTAATCCCTCTATGCACTCATTTAAATCTATCCAAAAAGCTTCCCTTTCTTCTACACTCTTCTCACTACCAGCCCCATATGCACTTACAAAAACCCACATCTCCTTTCCCAGTTTCACCTTCATCCACATTATCCTTGAGGAAACCTCCTTCCACTCCACTACATGTTTACCCATCTCCTCACTTACTAGTATAGCCACCCCTTCTCTCCCTCGCCCTCTCTTCACTCCTGATAACCTCCCAATTACACTCCCAAACTCACACTCGCCCTTCCCTTTCAGCTTAGTTTCACTCAAAGCCAACACATCCATTTTTCTTCTCACAAACATACTACCTATCTCTTCCCTTTTACTCTTATCTGTCGTATCAGGAAAATTTCCCCCGTAGGACAATTTTCCCCCGTTGACAATTGCACCCTGGGACAATTGCCCCCTAGGACGTTTCCCCCCGGAGGACAATTTCCCCCCGTTGACAATTGCCCCCTGGGACAATTGCCCCCTAGGAAGAAGATAGGGAGGGAGTGGTGGTAGCAGTGGGAGGCGCTAAGAAAATGACAGTGATGGATGAGGAAAATGGAAGAGAAATAGACTGTGTTGTTATGAAATATAATGATATACTAGAACATTTACGGAACGTATAAAAATGTAGAAATGTTATCTTCTCTTCATTGGTTTATAGACGGAACATTTAAAACAGTTCTTGAGATTTTTGCCCAACTATATACTATTCATGCTTTGATCAGATGTGGGAAATATTTCAAAATACGCTCACTAAGATGATTCATACTTACATTCCTTTTAAGGACAGACGTCCCTCAAATCAGGCTCGCCCTAAGTGGCTCGACAAAGAAACTGAAAAAAAGTATTGCTAAAAAGAGACAGGCTTATAAGAAATATAAGTGCTCGGGTGCATCTAATGACTATGAAAGTTATGTATCAATACAGAGAGATTTAAAAAAGACAATAAGAAAAAGAAAACGACAATACGAAATGAACATCGCTGAGAAATCCAAAGAGAATCCCAAAGAATTCTATAGTTACATTAGAGATAAAAAGGTTGTTAGGAATCACATTGGTCCACTATTATCTGCTGACGGTCAACTTGAATATTCAAATGAAGGAATGTGTAATCTCTTAAACAATTATTTTAGCTCGGTATTCGTAAACGAAACACCTCAAAGTGAATTCCAAACTGAAACCTGTGAAAAGTCTGGGGTAAACTTACTCACTACGGTAAATATAACAAAAGAAACAATTAAAAGGTGTATAGACAAACTCAAAGTTAACAAAACACCAGGGCCTGACGGTTGGCATCCAAGAATCTTAAAGGAAATTAAAAATGAGATTGTTGTTCCATTAGAAATTATTTTCAAGAAATCCATCATATCCGGAGATGTCCCAATAGAATGGAAGCTAGCTAACGTTACTCCCATATTCAAAAAAGGTGACAAAAAGAAACCAAATAACTATAGGCCTATTAGTTTGACTTCGATCGTAGGAAAAATAATGGAAACTATCATCAGAGATGCTATCGAATATCATTTAGAAAGTAACCGTTTGATAAATGATAGCCAACATGGTTTCAGACGGAAACGTTCTTGCGTGACTAACTTACTCGAATTCTACAACACAGTTATCTCGAATTATGACAAAAGAAACAATATAGATTTAATATATCTAGACTTTGCAAAAGCTTTTGATACCGTCCCACACGAAAGACTACTTACTAAATTAGCTTTGCATGGAATAAGTGGTAGCCTATTAGGTTGGACTAGTAATTGGTTGAAAGGTCGAAAACAGAGAGTTGTTTTAAATGGAAAAACTTCTGGATGGAAAAGTGTTGCAAGTGGAGTTCCTCAGGGTTCCGTTCTTGGGCCACTTCTATTCATAGTATATATAAATGATATAGACCATGGACTAAAATCTACTGTTTCCAAATTTGCTGATGATACAAAACTGTGCGGAGTGGCAAATGATCACTCAAACCAATTAGATATTCAAGAAGATTTAGATCAATTACAGCAATGGTCTGAAAAGTGGCTAATGAAATTTAACACAAGTAAATGCAAGGTAATGCACATAGGTAAAAATAACAGCAATTACGATTACAAATTATTTGGAAATTCGTTAACAAAAGTGGATAGTGAAAAAGATCTCGGCGTAATTATCAGTAACGACCTCAAATCATCCAAGCAGTGTATTTCAGCCTCTGAGAAAGCAAATAAGATTCTGGGATTGATTGCGCGATCGTTTGATTTCAAAAGTCCATCACTCATTAACAAGCTATATAAATCGTTAGTTCGTCCACATTTGGAATATGCTGTTTCCGTATGGTCACCGAATCTCATTAAAGACATTGACAGACTGGAAAAAGTACAACGGCGAGCCACAAAACTGATTCCAAATATCAAAAATAAATCATACGAAAATCGACTTAAGCACATGAATCTGTTTTCCCTAAAAAAGCGTAGACTCAGAGGTGACTTGATACAGGTCTTTAAGATTTTAAAGGGAATTGACAACATCAAAAGTGACCAAATTTTCACATTGAATGAGAATCAGACAAGAAACAATGGTCTCAAACTGTCCGGAAATAGATTCAATTTGGAAGTAGGTAGAAACAACTTTGCCAACCGTGTAGTTAATGAATGGAATAAACTTCATGCACAGGTAGTGCAATGTAGTTCAGTTCGAAGCTTTAAGAATCATTTAGATAAATACCTAAGTAAGATGCTGTAATGATTATAATTTATGTTATATTATTTGTTTTTGTTTTGTTATAATTTGTCTGTCTGATTTTCATTTATTATTAGTTATATGTCAATTTATTATCATTTACTATTTACCTGTTTGTTTGTTATTCAACTATACCAATGCATTTATTTATGTATTTTAATTGTTATTTACATTGTTATAGTTTTAATTTATTATTATGATTTTTTTTTTTTTTTTTTTTTTTTTTTTTTTTTTTTTGGCATCCGACCTAGATATGGATCAAAAGGTCTCCTGTCGGCATGCTTTGCCTTTGTAATCCCTTTGCAAGATAGTCGCACAGTACCTCTGATTTATGCTCTCCTCTCCGATAAAAGCCAAGCCACATACACAACCTTTTTTTACAAGAGCTGAAGAAATTAGCATAATGGTCGACTTTGAGAGAGCCATGATCAATAGTTTGCATGCTGTGTTTAACCATATAAAAAAAGGGCTTTTCTTCCACTTTAGCCAAAACATTTACAGAAAGGTATAAGCTTCAGGCATGCAACAAACCTATCTAAATGATCAGGAGTTTGCTCTTAGCATGATAATGCTCGCAGCATTAGCTTTTGTACCGACTGCTGAAATTGAAGAAACGTTTGATGAACAGCTGGAAATTATGGCTTCGGACAGTCAGCCAATACTTGATTATTTCGAAGCACTTATATTGGAGGAGGAGAGGGCGACGAGAACCAATGTTCGACATGGCTCTATGGGGCATGTACGACAGAGCGAAGGAAGAGCTTCCAAGAACAAACAACTCAGTCGAGGGGTGGCATAGGAGTTTTCTTGCAAGTACTGGTTGCTGCCATCCCAATATTTGGATTTTTATTTCAAAACTCTAGAAAGAGCAGTCACTTCAAGAGTTTAGTATCAGTCAGAGTGCAGCCGGCATTGCAAATGAAGGATCACAGAAAAAGTATAAAGATTGCTCCCAGCGAATAGTCAGTTTAGTCAACGATTACAACAACAGAGAGATTTTTGATTACTTAAGAGGAATTGCGTATAATCTAAGTTTTTAAACAAAACTAAGCTTATTTTAA
>NC_134795.1:36716448-36718948 GCF_046742065.1 Oratosquilla oratoria | reverse complement strand
ATCGGGAAATACAACATTTTTTATAGTGGGATAATCAGCACATTGGGGGAGTAGGTTTCTGCATACAAGAGAAAATTGCAGGGGGCTGTCTTGTCCTTTACACCAATAAATGAAAGGATAGCAAAGATAAAAATAAAAGGTAGATGATTCAATATTACAATCATTACGGCTCATGCTCCTACGGAAGACAAGGAGGATGAGGAGAAAAATTTATTTTATTCTCCTTTACAAGATGTATATGACAGTGTATCAGGACACGACATCAGAATGATAATCGGTGACATGAATGCAAAAGTAGGCAAAGAATAGGAGACCTTCCATCCGGCGATAGGCAGACAAAGTCTACATTCGAACAACAACGGAAATGGAGTACGATTGGCCTCTTTTACACTATCAAATGATATGGTGATTGATGGCACACTATTCCAACATAATGATATACACATACAAACATGGACATCCCCAGATGGAGCCACAAAGAACCAAATAGATCACATACTAATACAAAGGAAACATAGAGGTGCATTACAAGATACACGATCCTACAGGGGAGCAGACTGTGACGGTGATCATAATTTGGTAATAGGAAAAGTGAAAGCAAAATTAACAACAAAGAAGACCCCACAAAACAGAACTTGTGTAAAACAAGAATTGGTGTCGCAGATTAGTGATCTTTCCTATTCTCGGGAATCAATTCGATTCCAGGTTTCAAGGCTTTTAAGTGTCTGTTGGTGTAGTGGGTTAAGGTGATCTTACGGTTGGCCGAAAGCAGTGGGTTCGAATCTTTCATGCGACTGTCATAAAAATTATCGGATTGATGTCGCTGTTACTAGCGAATTTCTCTCATAGTTACAATGGCGAAAAGCATGAAAGGGATTTGTTCCGATCCTTACCCCTTGCCAACTGGTGGACTTGAGCCTTGTGTAAAACAGGAATTGGGGTCGCAGATTAGTGATCTTTCCTATCCTCGGGAATCAGTTCGATTCCAGGTTTCAAGACTTTTAAGTCTCTGTTGGTGTAGTGGGTTAAGACTCTGTGAAGGGGATCTTACGGGTGGCCGAAAGCAGTGGGTTCGAATCCTGCATGCGACTGTCATAAAAATTATCGGATTAATGTCGCTGTTACTAGCGTATTTCTTTTATATTTACAATGGCGAAAAACGTGAAAGGGATTTGTTCCGATCCCTGCTCTTTGCTAACTGGTGGAATTGGGCCTTGTGTAAAACAGGAATTGGGGTCGCAGATTAGTGATCTTTCCTATCCTCGGTAATCAGTTCGATTCCAGTTTCAAGACTTTTAAGTCCCTGTTGGTGTAGTGGGCTAAAGCTCTGTGGCCGAAAGCAGTGGGTTCGAATCCACCATGCGACTGCCATAAAAATCATCGGATTGATGTCGCTGTTACTAGCGAATTTCTCTCATAGTTACAATGGCGAAAAGCGTGAAAGAGATTTGTTCCGATCCTTACCCCTTGCCAACTGGTGGACTTCAGCCTTGTGTAAACCAGGAATTGGGGTCGCAGATTAGTGATCTTTCATATCCTTGGGAGTCACTTCGATTCCATGTTTCAAGGTGATCTTACGGGTGGCCGGAAGCAGTGGGTCCGAATCCTTCATGCGACTGTCACAAAAATTATCGGATACACACACACACACACACACACACACACACACACACACACACACACACACACACACACACACACACACACACACACACACACACACACACACACACACACACACACACACACACACACACACACACACACACACACACACACACACACACTCACACACACACACACACATATATATATATATATATGTATACATTTATTTATATATTGTTATGAAGGTAAGACAGATGAGTGGAAAAGGTAGTAGAGAAACGCGGGTTAGAGCGAGAACACTATATTCCTGACGTTTCGACTACAAGTCTTCTTCAGAGTGACAGACAACGTGTGTGTACAGCATATATATTCTCCTTATGGCTCATCCGGCTGGACGTTTTAGAATGCCGCATGCTGATTGGCCCGATACTCCCTCCTCCACAACCAATCTGGCGGCTGCAAATGATATGTTAACGAATCCTTCTCTATGGTTACTGACCTTTCCCAGTGTTATACATGCGGACTCGACCAGCTTTCTCATTCTTCTCTCGAGCCCGGTCCAGATAGGGCGTGCCTCTTCCCATTCTGGTAAATGCCCGTGCGTGTCCACATGCACTACCAGTGAATTTGAAGTCCTGTGATGCCGTAGGTCGTTCTTATGTTCTCTTAGTCTTTTTGTCAACCCCCGTGACGTCTCACCGTAATATGGTGCAGGATATCCACTGCATGGTATACCGTACACTATGCTATTTTCGCTGGTGTGTTGTTCTTGTTTGTTAATTAAGACGTTGTCTGTCACTCTGAAGAAGACTTGTAGTCAAAACGTCAGGAATATAGTGTTCTCGCTCTAACCCGCGTTTCTCTACCACCTTTTCCACTTATTTATATATGT
>NC_134795.1:36708948-36713948 GCF_046742065.1 Oratosquilla oratoria | reverse complement strand
CCGCTTATATACCATTGGACCGGAAGCGGAATACTTCCGGGTGAGTGTGCGAGTGAGTGAAAGGGGGGGGAGGAGGGTAAGTTAACACACGTCAACATGGGTAGTTTTAGGACCCTCGACTCGCTTGAACAATCTATTTATTTAGTAACTGTCAAATCTGTGCGCTCCGAACTATTCAGGATTTCGCTTGTCTGTTTGTTCTACAAGAGTGCGCACCTCTCTCCGCACGTAGGCAAGATTACATATAGTGGACGGGCGTTACTGCTTAACATTGTTACAATACATACATAGACAAGAAATATGAACATAGTTATGTAATACAAAGGAACACAATTCTATAACATAATTACACATATGACGTAATATCTAATATTACGTTACACCTCCACCGTTTGGGAAAGCTTTTCACTTCGTGTTGAAAAGCTATGTTCTAGAAAGGACGTCGGCTAAAACATTAAAGACGCCTTTTATATGATGAATTGTTAGATTAAAGGGTTGGAGAAATAAACTCCAACGTGTAAGTCTCGGATTCTTGTTTTTCATAGTCTGTAGGAACTTTAAGGGGTTGTGATCCGAATATACTTGAATGGTAGTTGAGGAACCCAGGTAGACTTCGAAGTGGATAAGGGCCTGGACCAAAGCGAGCGTCTCCTTCTCAATTGTTGAGTAGTTCTTCTGCGCAGGGGACAGCTTCTTGCTGTAGTAGGCGATAGCGTGAAGCACTTCATTGTGTTCTTGCAAGAGGGCGGCACCGATACCGGTGTTGCTGGCGTCGACTTGCAGAAGAAAGGGTCGTTGGAAATCGGGTGCCCTTAGAACTGGTGCGTTAGTGAGAAGGGACTTCAGGTTTTTGAAGGCCGTCTCACAGGTAGGTGTCCACACGAAGTCGTGGTCTTTTCTCAACAGGTCAGTCAATGGTTCTGCTACATCTGAAAAATTTGGACAAAAACGGCGATAATAGCCACTCATTCCGAGGAATCGACGTACCTCTCTACGATTAGTGGGTGTTGGTACATCATTGATGGCTTTTATCTTGGCGTCTATTGGAAACACTTGGGAATTTCCAACTTTAAATCCCAAATAGGGGACCTGTGTATGTCCGAAATCACATTTGGACAAATTGATGGTAAGGTTTGCTTGGTCTCCTCTATAAAAGAAATTATTTAGGTGTTCAATGTGTTCTGTCCAAGACTGACTAAATATTATCACATCATCTAGATAAGTTTTTACTCCTGGCAATCCTGCAACAAGATTACTTATCATTCTTTGGTAAGTGGCAGGGGCATTTTTAAGCCCAAATGGCATTGCTCTGAATTGGAACAATCCCTCTTCCGTAATGAAAGCGGTAACTTCTCTTGAGCGAGGGTGTACAGGGATTTGATAGTATCCCCTTAACATATCCAACTTGGATACATACTTGGCAGTTCCTAGACTGTCTATGATATCATCTATCCTAGGGATAGGAAAAGCATCGGCCTTAGTATGGGCATTGATTTTCCTGTAGTCAATGCACAGGCGATGAGAATTGTCAGATTTAGGGACAAGAATGCAAGGAGATGCCCAAGGACTACTGGAGGGTTCAATTATTCCCTGTTGAAGCAGAGTGTTTATTTCTGCTTTTATGAACTCCTTCTTTTTTGGATTGACTCTATAAGGGGCTTGTTTGATAGCTCTTGGCGAGTCTAGAATTATTTCATGTTCTATCAAAGAAGTGAATCTTGGGGAATCTAGAAATAATTTTGGAAAACTTCTTAAGAGAGAAAGAATGTCTTTACCTTGTTTCTCAGATAACTGTCCTACTTTTATCTGAAGATTTTGTAGTATCTGAGAGTTTTCCAAGGGAATCTCAGGAGGATTAGGCAGGTTATCAGGATGGTCTTCCGATTCTATTGTGGTAGAGCTGCAAGCTGGAATTGGATCTCGGGAATGATAAGGTTTTAAGGTATTTATGTGACAGAGACGGGAACTCTTTCTTCTGTCTGGAGTTTTGATTATGTAGTTGAGATCACTGGCTCTGGACAAGACTTCATAGGGTCCTTTGTATTTAGCCTGCAATGGATCTCCTGGTATGGGAAGATAAAGTAACACTTGATCTCCTGGAGAGAAAGTTCTAAGTTTAGAATTTTTATCATACCGACCTTTCATTACTCGTTGAGCATTCGCCAAGTTCTCTCTTGCTAACTTCCAAGCTTCTAACAACTTCTCGGTGACCTGGGACACGTATTTCAAAGAAGGAACAGGTGGTTCTTCTTTCATCCATTGTTCATGAAGTATCTTTAGGGGACCACGGACTTCATGACCGAAGACTAATTCTGACGGGCTGAATCCAAGGCTTTCTTGAATTGTTGTTCGGGTGGCGAACAACAAAAAGGGGAGTCCGTCTTCCCAATTTCGAGTGTTCTCAGCACAGAAGATTCTTAACATTGTCTTGAGCGTTTGGTGAAAGCGCTCTAGAGCACCTTGTGATTGAGGATGATAGGCGGAGGAAGTTACATGATTTATACCTAGTGTTACAAGAGTTTCTCTAAACTTGTTGGAAAGAAAATTACTTCCTTGATCACTTTGAATGTTCTTAGGAAATCCTACCATAGTGAAATATTTCAACATTTCTCTGATTATGTTTTGAGCTTTAATATTTTTCAAAGGAATGGCTTCTGGAAAACGAGTGCTCATACACATGATTGTGAGAATGTACTGATTTCCTTTACTTGAAGGAGGTAAAGGTCCTACACAGTCAATAAGAACTTTTTAAAATGGCTCTTCCATTACAGGAATGGGATGGAGTGGAGCTTCTACAATTTTCTGGTTGGGCTTACCTACAAGTTGACATGTATGACATGTTTTACAATATTGGGCAACATCTTTGACAACCGTGGGCCAATGGAAATGTTGGGTTATGTTGAACAAGGTCTTTCTTACCCCTAAGTGACCTGCTAAGGGAGTATCATGAGCCAATCTTAGAACATTATTCCTGAAACCAAGAGGGAGGACTATTTGATTCCTTACTTGCCATGGCTGGTCAGCGGTTGCGGTGGATGCTCTCCATTTTCGCATTAGGACTCCGTTTTCTATATAGAAACCTCGTGACATATTTTCAACTTCTTCTGGAGATGAAACAATCTCGTACAAATTTTTAAGAGAATGATCTGACTTCTGTTCTTTGATTAATTCTGCTCTAGATAGAGAAACTGGTGAAGAAGAAGATGGGTCAGTTTGGGAGAATAGGGATTCTAAATTATAGGTCTCCTCTTCAGATTTCTTGTACTGAGATCTGGTTACAGCACAAGCGGGAAACAACTGTAAGTTATCTGAAGGTTCTACTGAGGTCTTAGGGTTATTTGTTATTAAGGGAGAAATGACTTTGCTTCCAGCGATGTCATTGGCCAACAATAAGGATATTCCTACTATGGGAAGAGAGTCTACTACTGCTACTTTAACCATTCCGGTTGTTAAATCAGACCGCAAGAAAACATTATGTAATGGACATTTTACAATTCCTCCAACTCCTTCTATCAATATATCATAACCTGTATATGACTCACCCAGATTCTGCAAGACAGAATTTAAAATCAGACTTTGCTTTGCTCCTGTGTCTCGGAGTATGGAAATAGGATATTGTTGTGAACTACTACTATGAGATATAGTTCCTGAAGATACAAATGGTTTGAAACAAGGATCATGATCTGATGAGGGGGGTTCTACATTACTTGACAATACCGGCTTCTTTGGTAGTTTATCCTGAATAGAGGATTTTGAATCATCTGATTTTATATTACTTACAAGAGTTGGTGTCTTATTGGAGAATGAGGGTGTCAGTCTCTTTCTGCAATTAGAAATGTGATGGCCAACCTGTTTACAATATGAACAAGTTACAGGGGGATTAGTCTTAAACCTTTCCATTCTTTGCCAAGGTTGGTTTGGAGGATATTGATTGAAATCAGACCTGTAACTGAAATGTGATGGGCTAGACTGATTTTCAAAGCGTTTCTTTGGGGACCAAGGATCAGAGTATTTTGTTGAATCTGAAATATAGGACTTTGACTTTTGGGATTCCATTTGTCTTGACTTAGGTTTATGATTTAGTGTGAACTCATCAGCCAATACAGCAGCTTTAGTTAAAGTTTCGGGAACATGATCATCTATAAAAATCCTAAGATCTGTCTCTAAGGTATTCTTAAACTGCTCCAATAAAATCAACTGTTTAAGTCTATCTAAGGTGTCCGTTTCACTAGCCAAACACCACCTATTGAATAACCTCTCTTGTTGAGCCGCATATTCTACGTATGTTAACTGAGGTGTCTTCCTATAATTACGGAATTTCTGTCTATAGGCCTCTGGTATTAGTTCATAAGCTTTTAAAATACAAGCTTTCATATTATCATACTCGCTTTCTGCTTCTGAAAGAGAAGTATAAATTTGCTGAGCCTTACCCTTAAATTGTGTTTGAATGATTAATGGCCAATTTTCTTTAGGGATTTGTAACTGTCGTGCCAATTTTTCCCACTGAAGAAAGAAAATTTCTGGCTCTCCTTCTGAAAATTGGGGTAGAAGTTTTACATACTTGGAAATATCTATATGACCTTCCTGAACTACGGGTTGTCTATCAACAATCCTAGCTTCTACTTCTGCCTTCTTTAATTCTAACTCTGCCAATTTGACTTTAGTTTCGTTCTCTCTTTCTATTTGTTTCACTTTAGCTTCCTCTTCTCTAGCTTTAAATTCTGCCTCAATTTGCATTCGTTTCAATTTAGCTTCCTCCTCAATTTCTACTCTCCTGACCTTTAATTCAATCTCCTTAATCTTAAGTTCGGTTAGTCGTGCCTCTATTTCTAACCTATTTGAAGGAATTTGTATAGCTGTAATCTCTTCTGGAGATAAGATCTCATCTTCGATCAGATTTTCAACGAGTTCCTGAAGTATTTTTTTCTTTCGCAAACTTGTATCAATGTCTACTCCAAAGTGCTTGCCTATTTCTATCAAAGTGTCTTTAGTTTGTTTCT
>NC_134795.1:36696448-36701448 GCF_046742065.1 Oratosquilla oratoria | reverse complement strand
CCATAAATCTGCATAACCTCCCACAGTGCCTTTCTGTCTACCCTATCATAAGCCTTTTCCAGATCCATATATATATATATATATATAAACATGTATATGTATATACTTATTTATATATGTTTATTTATATATATATATGTATATGTATACATATATATATATATATATATATATATATATATGTATATATATATATAAAGTATATATATATATATATACATATATAAATATATATATATATATATATATATACGTATATATATATATATATATTCAACCGCATTACCTTTTCATTTTTAATTCCATGTCATCACGATCGAGAACGACAATGCGCTCGACGTAGTCATAAACGGAAACTGAAACGCATGAAAATATATTAATATCTGCACTGGGGATCATTCAATGTGTGTTTATATATATATATATATATATATATATATATATATAAATACATATATATATACATATATATACATATATATATATATATATACATATATATATATGTGTATATATATGTATATGTGTATGCATGTATATGTATTTTATATATATATATATATATATGTATATATATATATTACATGTACATATTGTTATGCCTTCCGTGAGGATATAAGGAAATATGTCTAGGAGGGGTTCGTACTTAGTGGCCTTGATGTGGGTAAGGCAAATCCAAACGGAAGTTAACATAAATAACTAATTTAATGTATAACAAAAAGCCAACAAAACAAATATAAGAACTTTACAACAACAAAATTAAACAATTGACAATTAATTCCTCAACCGAAAACCAAGTCATGAGAATATAGATTACGTGGTGACGCCACGGTACTAGAGCAAAAGCAATATGGGAGAGATTAAGTTACGCGCCGCTCGCCAGCGAAATAGTCTGCTTGCTCTAGGAGCCGGCAGGCATTATATACAGTTGGCGAGGACGGGAGGAAGGCGAAGGATGAACCGGACAGAACTGGTTTTCACGTCCGTCGGCTTAGAGAGAGTAGATCCCATAAAGTATACAAGCAGTTTTTACCGTACATACGTAATTACCTAACAAGTACAGGATAACACAGATACAGATATTTTTAGATACATGGAGGATGGTGGGCCATCACAACGTATACAAGCAATTTACAGTACATACATAATTATCTTACAATTAAAGATTGACATACAGATACAGACATTTTATATACATGGAGGATGGTGGGCCATCACACACCCCCCCTAGAACTCATCAACTCAGGAGAACAGACGAGTTGGGAGTTCTAATCAGGACGGCTAAGGGCATCAGCAAGGAGGTTTTCAGATCCCTTGATAAATTTTATTTCGAGGAGGTATTGTTGGAGGAACAAGGACCAACGTAATAGCCTCCTATTATTGTTCTTGTTCCGTTCAAGGAATATTAACGGATTGTGGTCCGTGAATATCCGTAAGGGGGTCGAGCTGGGTGTTACGTAGCATTCGAACTTCCGCAGGGCAGAGATGATAGACAGTAGCTCCTTCTCGGTAGTCGAATACTGCCTTTGGTGTTTATCTAGTTGAGCCGAGTGGTACGCGACAGGATGCAATATCCCATCATGTTCTTGGAGTAGAACAGCTCCGACGGCTTGATCACTTGCGTCCGTCTGGAGAACGAAGGGGACGTCAAAGTTAGGTGAACGCAGAACTGCATTCACCCGGCGGTAGTCCGTGCACAGTCGGTACGGGTGCTGGTAGCTAGGAGAAGTTCCTGGATACAGTTGAATTTCATGGGACGTCAGGTTACAACGGCCAGGATTATCTCGGAACAATGATCTGTGACTAGAAATAATTTCAGAAATTTCCTTAGCTTGATCAGGATTCAAGTGGTTAAGGTACGAAAGTAGGTTGTTCAAGATGTCGCTGTTGTTGCCGACTGTGGGAGGATCGAAATGTGGCAACGTCGGTTCGTGGACTCGTGGATGGTCGGTTGACATAGGTATTTTACTGGGACCATGATTTAGCGAAAGCAATGGTTTGACTGAACTGTCTAGTGGTATTTTGTCTAGTTAACATGAACAAGTTGAGTAGTTTTACGTCTGTCAGGGGTTTCTAGTACGTAATTATATTCTGACATCTTTTTCTGAATTTTATAAGGACCATGGTATTTAGCTTGAAGAGGCTGTCCAGATATAGGAATGTATGCAAGAACCATATCTCCCTCCTTGAATTCTCTCTCACGAGATTTCTGATCAAAATTAACCTTCATTTTACTTTGTGCATGTTCAAGGTTCTTCAAAGCAAAGGAATGAATTCTGGCTAGGTTATCCTTAAGGGAAACAATATACTGGTTACTAGACTGTAAAGGTGAGGTAGAAGAAGATATGATATGGTCCTTGATTACCTTGAGGGGTCCCCTTACCTTCCTTCCATATAACAATTCAAAAGGAGAAACACCCAGAGCTTCGGATGGTGTTTCACGGAGCGTAAAGAGGAGGAAAGGCAATCCCTCATCCCATTCACGGTCTTCCTCGTAACAGAATTTACGTATCATATTCTTTAACGTTTGATGACATCGTTCTAGAACTCCCTGACTGGCGGGGTGGTACGCTGTAGACAGAGACTGTTTAACATTTAATTCCTTGAGGACTTGGGTAAAGAGTTTGCTAGTGAAATTAGAACCTCTATCTGACTGTATTTCCTGAGGAATACCAAAGGAAGTAAACATGTGAGTTAAACACTTAATTACACTCTTAGCAGAAATATTCTTTAAAGGAAAAGCTTCAGGGTACCTGGTAGTGGGACAAAGAACTGTTAAAATGTACTGGTTACCCTTCTTGGTTTTAGGCAACGGGCCTACTATGTCAATCACCAGTTTCTGAAAGGGTTCACTAGGTACTTTAATGGGTTGAAGGGGATACGGAGGAATAGACTCGTTTGACTTGCCTACTATTTGGCAAGTGTGGCAACATTTAACGAATCTACTTACCTCTGCTTTCATGCCAGGCCAAAAGAATTCTGACAAGAGTCGTAAATAAGTTTTCTTAATACCTAAGTGTCCTGAGTGTCCAGCATGAGCAATCTCTATTACCTGAGTCCTCAAATTAACAGGTAGAACAATTTGGTGACATTCTGCCCAGGTATCATCATCAGAAAGGTGACGAGGTTTATACAATCTCATTAGTATTCCTTCGTGCAAATAAAAGGAAGGAGTATGTAGGATATCCTCCTTGGGAATGATTTTATTGAACAAGGGAACTAGTGAAGGGTCGTTCTGTTGAGCCTCTTTGATGCTCAGCTCGGAGGGTAGTGTAAGCGGGGTGGTTGGGGTGGTTGGAGAGGTAAGAGTTGGTTGGTTAGCTGGCGCTTGGGATCGTGTGATAGCACAGGTTGGAAATAGGTTGGGTTGGGTTTGCTCTATGGTAGAAGTTGGGTTATATGGTAGGGGAGAAGTAGAAACAATTAAAGGAGGATGTACTAGTTCTCCTGCTAGATCGTTACCTAATATAAAATCTGCTTCAGGAACAGGTAGGGTTGCCGTTTCACTTACTCCTACGGAGACAGTATCCTTGATGAGTCCACAGTTCAGGTGCACCTTTGCCAGAGGTACTGAGAAGGGATTGTGGAAGTCCTGCAAGTATACACGTTCTCCTGTATAATTACGTTGGACTCCCGGCAATGCTGACTGAAGTAGCAGGGACTGTGCTGCTCCTGTGTCCCGTACTATTCGGAGGTTGTGTTCTACGTGGTCTGGACCAAGTGATACTGTTCCCGTTGAACGGAAGGGCTGAAAAGGATCTACAGAATTGGCAGTAGAATGGTTAAAGGAAGCTACAGATTTTATATTCTTTTGAGCTACTTTACATTTTGGGTCTGGGCAATTTGCAATTACATGTCCTGGTTTCTTACAGAAGAAACAAAGAGGGAAACTAGGGCTATCAATTTTCCCATCTTTACTACCACTAGTTGGTTTTGCATGAGGTTGTTGGCGGTTACTGTCCTTTCCAACATTTTTGTGAATCAATGAGAGGGTATCAGTCAATTTGGCTGCTTTCATAAGGTCAAATTCCTCCTTGTCAACAATGTGAATTTTCAAGTAGTGAGGAATTTTACGCACGAATTCCTCTAACACGATCAAGTTCACTACTTTCTCAAGATTATCGGCTGATGCCGATTTAATCCACTTTCTTAACGCTCGTAGTTTGTCTGACGCGAATTCCATGTATGTCTGATGGCTAAGTTTGTTTGAATTTCGAAATGTTTGTCGATTACCTTCGGTGGAAATTTCATAAGCTGAAAGAATTGTCTGTTTGACCGTTTCGTAATCAGTGTTATTTTCCAGATTGTTACATACTTGTAACGCTTTTGTGGACAACTTTGGTTTAACTAACCATGTCCAATCTGCTTGGGGAATTGCAAAATGTTTACTTACATCTTCAAATTCTCGAAAAAATAAGGTTGGATTCTCGTTTGCTCTTTATCATGCTCTCTTTGCTCTTTATCATGCTCTCTTTGATGCTGTCTTTGCTCTCTGTCATGCTCTCTTTCACGCTGCACTTCGAGTTCCTTAATTTGCAGTTCATGCTTCATCTTCCTTTCAAGTATCTGATACTCTAGAGGGTCTAATTGAGTCTCTTTCGTAGGGCTAATGTCTAATTTGGCTGCAACTATTTGTTCTAAGCGTTCAAATTCTCCGTCTTCGTCTTCCGTTTTCTTTAACTGATCTATGTGACTCAATATTAGTTGAACTAATTCAGTTCTACTAATGTTCGCTGGATATGTTAATTCCCATCTTGTTGCTATTTCTTTCAGACATTCTTTATTTGGGTTCTGAATTATCAGTTCTTCCACCGAGGGGTTCTCAACAAAGTTTTCGATATTCAGTTCTGACATCGCGAAATTTTTACTCGCTAACAGTTGCTACTCAGCAAGGTAGAACGCTTGGTTCGCTTACGTGGTATACCGGACAAGAGATACAAGTAGAATTATAATACTCGACTCCCACGAATATTATAAATCTTTGGGACAGAATACATTAA
>NC_134795.1:36666448-36686448 GCF_046742065.1 Oratosquilla oratoria | reverse complement strand
GCCATACGTGTGACAGATTGTATATAAGGAATGGTTAAACTGTAACTCCTTCTCTCTCTTTCTCAATGTCTCTCTCTGCCCCTTTCTCTCATTCTTGATTTATCTTTTGATATCTTTTCCTCTTTATTTTTCTTTTTTCTCATTCTCATTTCTCATTCTTGCTTTGTGTTTTGATATCTTTTTCTCTTTATTTTTATTTTTTCTCATTCTCTTACGCTTTCTCTCTTTCTTCCTCTCTTTCTCTCTCTTTGTCTCTATTTCTCTCTCCTTCTCTCTCTTTTTCTATCTTTCTCTTTCTTTCCCTCTCTCTTCCTTTCTCTCCCTCTCCCTCTTTCCCCCTTTCTTCCCCTCTTCCTTCATCGTTCTCTTCCTCTCGCTCTTCCTCTCTCCCTCTGTCTCTCTCTCCCCCCCCCTCTCTCTCTCTCTCTCTCTCTCTCTCTCTCTCTCTCTCTCTCTCTCTCTCTCTCTCTCTCTCTCTCTCTCTCTCTCTCTCTCTCTCTCTCTCTCACTCACTCTATGTCTTTCTCTCTGCCTCTTTCTCTCTCTCGCCTTATCTTTTGATTTCTTCCTCATTCTTTTTCTTTCTTTTTCTCATTCTCTTACTCCTTCTCCCTTTATCTCTCTTTATATCTATTTCTCCCTCTTTTTTCTCCATTTCTCTTCTCTCTCTCTCTCTCTCTCTCCTACTGGGATTCGAACCCTCGCCAGAGCGGCTTGCTTCGTAGAAGCCAAGATCGTACCGTCACGCCACAACGACCCTTCAAATCAGAACGAATTAGTTCACGGACTAATCATTCTGCCGAGGGCACTCGTGTGGAACGTGGTATGTACTGTATTTCATCAAATCCTTTAGTCCGTGAACTAATTCGTTCTGTTTTGAAGGGTCGTTGTGGCGTGACGGTACGATCTTCGCATTCTACGAAGCAAGCCGCTCTGGTGACGGTTCGAATCCCAGTAGGAGAGTTTATTTCCAAAATGTCAAAAATGACACAAACATTTGTCGGAAGACTAGCCTGCATAGAGGATTTGATGAAATACAGTACATACCACGTTCCACACGAGTGCCATCGGCAGAATGATTAGTCCGTGAACTAATTCGTTCTGTTTTGAAGGGTCGAAGTTGCGTGACGGTACGATCTTCGCCTTCTACGAAGCAAGCCGCTCTGGCGAGGGTTCGAATCCCAGTAGGAGAGTTTATTTCCAAAATGTCAAAAATGACACAAACATTTGTCGGAAGACTAGCCTGCATAAAGGATTTGATGAAATACAGTACATACCCCGTTCCACACGAGTGCCCTCGGCAGAATGATTAGTCCGTGAACTAATTTGTTCTGTTTTGAAGGGTCGTTGTGGCGTGACGGTACGATCTTCACCTTCTACGAAGCAAGCCGCTCTGGTGAGGGTTCGAATCCCAATAGGAGAAATTATTTCCATATATATATATGTGTGTATATACATATAATTATATATATATATATATATATATATATATATATATATATGTGTGTGTGTGTGTGTGTGTGTGTATTGGTGAAGCGTGGCAGGAGACTCTCTCTGAGGCCTATTTTGTTAAAAACTACAGCTAAAGAATGATTAATTAACTTTTTTCCGTGAGCTCTCAAGCTTGCGAAAAGTAGATTTTTGGTAGGGGGAAAGGGAGTAAATCAAATTTCTAAAACTCATAGGAAACACAAAAGTTATAATGAAGACAAAAATACAGTACACAGTAAACAAAATATAATAAATGAGTACAAAAAAATGCAGCAAAAAACAAAATACAATCAGAACAAATTAGATTTCAAAACTTCGCAGATCTTTCTGCATCCTCAGTTGAAGTGAATAGGAATGGAAACGGGAGCATATTTTAAATGAAATGGAAAGCAGGGGGAGAAGTCACCGTGTTGTAACTGGGGGAGGTCATATATATATATATATATATATATATATATATATATATATATATATATATATATATATGTGTGTGTGTGTGTGTGTGTGTGTGTGTGTGTGTGTGTGTGTGTGTGTGTGTTTGTGTGTGTGTGTGTATTGGTGAAGCGTGGCAGGAGATTCTGTCTGAGGCATGGTAGACATGTAAGCTTTGTAGAACACCTTAATTGCGGTACCTTCGTGTTCTACTGTAGTGGGGCGTGTTTGTTTATACCAATTGTCGATCATTCTGCGAAGATTGGCTTGGACCTCGTGATGCATGTATCCAAGTCCAACGAGGATGAGAAGATTATAAAATACATAATCTATAGAAATGTGGTCCTCAAAAACGAAAGTGACAAATTGTCCTTCATAATCTTTTACAGAAGTAGAAAGTCCTCTTCTCTACTTTTAAGGAACAACCCCGCACCAGAACCCCAGGAGGTTCGTCAATCCCACGTAGTATATAAATACACATGCCCAGAGGAGGACTGCACGCCCCTTTCAGTCTACGTGGGAAGGACGACCACCACATTATCCAGAAGAATCACCATGCACTTGCAACACGGAGGACCTAAGCAACACCACTGGACCCAGCATCGACGCCACCTCGATAGGGAGACTATGGTAAAAAACACCGAAGTTGTGGCAAAAGAAGAGGACCCACAGCGCTTGGCTAACTTGGAAGCCATCTGTATAAAGGAGCTGCAACGTGCCATTAATAGGCAAGTAAATGACTTCGCCCTCCTCCCTAGGATGAAACCTGTTTGGAGAAGCCAGATGGCCAATCCCAAGAAATCGGGGGCTCCTCCACAGAGACTTCCCATACCCCGCGAAAGGGAAGAACATCCTGCCATACGTCGTTCCCAAAGACTGAGAAGCAGATTGGCGCCGAACCTGGGAGTGACCTCTCCGAGTACAGTTTCCGCCAACCGGTGATCTCTCCCAGTGCTCGTGGTCATGCGTATGACCTCCCCCAGTTACTACACGGTGACTTCTCCCCCTGCTTTCCATTTCATTTAAAATGTGCTCCCTTTTCCATTCTTATTCACTTCAACTGAGGATGCAGAAAGATCTGCGAAGTTTTGAAATCTAATTTGTTCTCCTTGTATTTTGTTTTTGCTGCATTTTTTGTACTCATTTATTGTATTTTGTTTACTGTGTACAGTATTTTTGTGTTCATTATAACTTTTGTGATTCCTATGAGTTTTGGAAATTTGATTTACTCCTATTCCCCCTACCAAAAATCTACTTTTCGCAAGCTTGAGAGCTCACGGAAAAAGTTAATCAATAATTCTTTTGCTGTCGTTTTTAACAGAATGTATATATTTATGTGTGTGTGTGTGCATTGTAGATTCAATAAATAAGGTGGAAGTAATGAAGATAGCGTTCGGCGTTCACAAGTTTATTTCAAGGCACAAGAAATATGCACAAGCATTCTCACTGGTCACTCGCTAACCTCTCTCAATGCTGACCCGCTTCTAACTAACCCGTGCGTGACGTGGCTTCACGCTGGCATAGCGTGCCCAACGGCGGTTGCTAGTCATTAATTTTAATTTCCACAATCATTCCTCGTACACAGAATTTTACATACATCCAATCTCAGTTGTACAATAATTCAGTTTTGATAATATTAATAATCTATCTCATTTATTCAACTTTCGCATTATAAAATAAATGATAATTACTTACTAGACACAAATGGCAATTTGTAAGTTCTCGAACATTCACGCTGACACGCATGCACATACACACATACAGAATTCTAACTACGCATTTATTTGATTCTACTGCATGTCTACACAGAGCTATAATCTATACATAATGTTAACAGAAATTAGAATACAATAAACGCTCGGCCACGTAGAGGGATCTGGCCTCAGCGACCTACAATGCAATGTACAAGAATATATATTGAAATGGAACATGCAGGCATATGAACATCACAAAATATATATATTATAACATCAGAGTTTGGGAAGGATGGTAGTGGAGAACATTTTGGCAACTATAATGTTTGAAAGTTCAAGAAGTATGACGGCTTCGAAGATTATATGGGTGGGAGACAGGGGACATTGAAATGGGAGGGGAGGGAGGAAGGGGTTCTGTGTGAGTCGGAGGGTCATTGTCACAGTCTACACTTCGAGCGAAAAGCTTAAGGGTGTCCAGGTGCACGATAGATTCTGTGTCTGAATGTAAGTTTTTTACTTTGACTTCGTTTGTAGGTTCTAGTGCGAGGACACGGAAGGGACCAAGGAATTTTGGTGAAAGCTTGGAAGATGGAGAATGGTTCTGGGCATATACGATGTCACCTATTACAATGTTAGATTCTCTCGCATTTTTATTTTGAAAACGGGCCATCTCGTCTTTGGCGAGAGAAAGAGACTGAGTAATTCTCTTGAAGAGAGAGTTGAAAGTGAAACCTTTACAAAATCATCAAGGTTGTAAATGGGGCCTATTTCTGAAGGAAGAAGGTCATATGGGAGTCGCTTGTCGGAACCAAAGATGACAAAGTGAGGCGACTCTAATATGGACCTATTGATGACATTGTTAAGGCAAGACTGAATCATAGGGACTTGGTGATCCCAGGAGAGATGGAAGTCAGGAGCGAGGTGTCGGAGAATATTGAGAATCTTTCTGTTTTGGCGTTCGACAAGGCCATTTAAACTGGGGATGGTATGCAACGATATTACATTTTGTTATTTGAAAGGATCTGCAAATATTTGAAAGAATCTCATTGTTGAATTCCGTGCCATTGTCAGAGAGAAGAACTTTGGGAGTAGTGAAGGGACAAATGACTTTATCAACGAACGTCTTTGCAATTATTGTCGCAGTCTTGTCTGGAATAGGTTCAAGTATGCAGAATCTGGAAAAATGATCAATACACACAAACAGCTACTGATTTCCACTAGAAGTGAGTGGTAATTTGAGAAGGTCAATTGCAACCATATCAAAGGGTTTGCTAGGGATTGGGTATTTCAACATGGGAACTTTACTCTGAATATGACCTTTATGGCTAGCACAGGAATGACAGGCGTCAATGTGGTTATGGATATCCTTTCTCATGGTAAGCCAAAAGTACTGAAGTCTGGCCTGTGTTAAGCATTTGTCTTTAACTGGATGCGCAGCAAGTGGAGAATTATATAAAAGGAACAGAAATTCAGGCACTAAGTCATAAGGAACTACGAGTTGCTGTACAATTCTGTTTGGTTCATGCTTGTTGGAAAGTGTGGTTTCTTGATAAAGAACGTCATCGACAAGTCTGAAGTGGTCCAAGGAGGTAGGGAACTCTGTAAGATCTGATGTATCTCCTGACTCGAGAAAGAATATCACACGTTTCCACATTGGATCGGATCTTTGAGCTGCTTGTATACGCGCATGAGTAAGAGTGACTGGCTGAGGGAGGAAATTGATAGCAGCAACATTTCTAAAAAGTGCGTCTGCAACATGGTTTGATCCACGCACATATGAGAAGGTGGGATTGAATTCTTGAATGGTCAAGAACCAGCGAGCAAGCTTCCCGGACAAGTTCTTGCTTTTGAAAAGTTGAAGAAGTGCCTGGTAGTCTGTATGGACTGTGACAGGATAGCCTAGAATGATTTCCTTACAATGTCGAAGAGCATATATTACAGCAAGAGCTTCAATTTCTGTGACATAATAGTTATGTTCAGCTTTGTTAAGGAGTCTGCTGGCAAAGGCAATAGGGCGAAGGTGTGTGTCTCGTTCTTGCATGAGGACAGTACCAAGACCTTGGATTGATGCATCGGTGTGGAGAATAAAAGGTAAGTCATAGTTAGGGAAAGCTAAGATAGGAGCAGTGGTAAGGGCATTCATTAAGTCTGCAAAGGCTTGTTCCTGGGCAGAAAACCAGTGGAAAGGTACATCTTTCTTTAGCAGTGAAGTAAGAGGGGCTGCAATTTTTGAATAATTGCGGATGTACCTACGGTAATAACCTGAAAGACCAAGGAAGGAGCGAAGGTGCTCAAGGTCCGTTGGACGAGGGAAGTCAGCAACAGCTTTGACTTTATCAGGAACAGTAAGAATGGCATCGGAAGTGAGTACGTGTCCAAGAAAACGAATTTCTTTCTTAAGAAAGGAACATTTGTTGAGTTTGAGTTTTAGGTTGACATTAGCAAGACGAGAAAAGACTTGTTGAAGGGTGTGAATGTGGCCGGGTAAGGATTTGGAAGCTATGATGATGTCATCCAAATACATAAAGACATTATCACCAAGTAAGCCATCAAGAACGGTGTGAATAAGTCGTGTGAAGACAGAAGGAGCAGAGGTGAGACCCATAGCCAAACGTTTGAATTGGAAATGACCAGAAGGGGTAGAGAAGGCTGTTAGAGGTCTGCTTTCCGGAGCAAGAGGAATTTGAAAATAGCCTGACATTAGGTCTAAAGTTGAAAAGACAGTGTTATTCTGACCAACAGAATGTAAGATTTCTTGGAGAACAGGAATGGGCGTTCTTTCTGGAACAGTGATTTTGTTAAGCTCTCTAAAATCAACAACAGGGCGGAATGTACCATCTAGTTTGGGAACAACAAATAGGGGAAAGTTCCACTCGGAAATTGACGATTCCACGATATCCTGGGCAAGCATGTCTGCAATGAGCTTGTCCACAATCTTACGTTTACTATGCGGCAGTCTATAAGCCGGAATGTAGCAAGGTTTAGAGCCATCACGAAGGGGAATGTGGTGGTGAATGAGGTCCGTAGAACCTAGGGATTCACCTGGTAAAGCAATGACATTGCGAAATGCATTGCATAAAGAAATTAAATCCTGTTGAGCATCGGGGAAGTCAAGAGGTTTGAAGTGAGATGCTTCAATAGGAACCTGTACATGACGCACATCGGAGTTAATGGTACAAACTGGCAAGGAAGAATTTTGGTCATTAATGACTTTTACTCTTGAAGGCTACACTTGAAAATCACATAAGTTTGTATCAAGGTTTAGGTGGAGGGGAGCATGAGTGTCATTGGCAACTAGAAAAGAAGTATGACCTTTCTTGGAGGTAGTGCATAAGGCTGAAGTCAATTATATGCCTTTGACACGTGTGGATTCTGGCATACAGAGAACATCGCATTCCGGAGCTCGGAAAATGCGAAGCTGCACTTTGCAATACTCATGTGGTAGAAGAGTCACAGTTCTTGTTAACACTGCATGAGTAGTACGACACATTGTGGAAAGCACATCGGAAACAGGGGAGGAGGTAATTATTGGTTCATCCAAGGAAGGAGAAATCTGGATTTCTGTTGGAGAGAATTCTGTGGAAAGGGAAGGACATTTGGTATTCCTTTTCCTTGATTTAGGCATGCGAGAAGAACGCAATCGCTTTGTACGGGTGGAAACTTTGAGCAAGGTAGGTTCACTAGAAGGAGGAAGTGAATTCTGAAGAGAAGGTTCAGACGATGGCTGTACAGTGTCCCGGGAAGTGGGAGCTAGAGGAGATAGGGACGAAGTACTCTCTGTTTGAGTTGTCTGAATCTGGGTAGAGGGGGCAGAAGGAACAACAATAGTGGGAACCGAGACAGTTGGCATGCTGTGGGAGGGGGACTTTGCAGAAGTGGGAAGTGCAGAAGGTGGGTGAGAAGTATTCGCCAAATGTAGGGCTTGAATAAAATGACGACCCTAAGCAATGCCATGACGTTGGGGAAAGACGCTAATTCCATAGTGCTGCATAGTGTCTAGTCCCAGAAGGACATCTGCAGGAAACTTACATCAGCCACATAAAAAGGGATATGCATCGCTTGACTTTGCGGATGAAGATTAATAGGAAGATGGATCTTACCTTAAACTGGAAATGGAACACCATCTACGTTAGTAAGTTGGAGATCGGAAGGTTCCAAGATTGTAACATGCTTTTAGGAAAGGCGGAGTTTGTTGAAGGTGGAGGAAGATATAATATTTACAGGAGAACCAGTGTCTATGAAGAGAGATATAGGAATGGTATGATCAGTAGCAGGAATGGAAATAGCATGGGACCATGTGTTAGAGTTAGAAAGAGTACAAATGGGAAGACACATGGGGGTGGGTGGTGGGGATGGGATATGCATGTTAAGAGGGGGTTTCCTTAGAGAAGGAGAAGGAGATAGTCATTGAGGAGAAGAAGAAGGGGAACTCTGACGGGAAGAGGTCTTTTGAGAGGGGTTGGAGTTCAAAACACGACACTGCAGCTGTATGGTAACAGGTGCCATGTACGGGGCAATGTTTATCGGGAGGGGTGGAGAGACGAATAGCACAACGGTTTGCATAGTGTCCTGGTTGTTTTTTTTTTTTGCAATAGTAGCAAATGACCATGTGACGGGAGAAGGATCTATGTCTAGGACGAGAAATGGATCTGGGATGGAAGGTGGATCTATGCCGAGAGGCAGATCGGGACACATGTGCAACAGATAATGCAGGCTTGGGGATAGGGGCTGGCTGGGCAACAATGTCTGTTAGTGTCTTTGGTGACTCCTGAATCTGATGAGACAAAGTTGAGATGGTCATAGTTGAAGTGAATTGAATTGATTTAGTTTTGTTTAAGGTGTCTGGATGGAGAAGAGAAAGAAATCGAAAGTATGCAAAGGGAAGCAACCAGGTTAAGGGGGATTTTTCCATCTGCATCAACCCAGTTGGAAGATTCAAGTGTGGATTTTAGTCGGACCTTTAGATCTGATGCAAGTCTTGCAGCTTTTTCTTTTCTGACATAAGGGTCATATAGGGGAGTAAGAACACCAAGGGTGGTGTGTTGGCTAAAGTGAGATTTAATTAAGTCAACATAAGCGGAATAACTAGAACATTCTTGAAACTCATCCGTTTGTAGGATATCTCCAGCGATGGAGTCCAGATCAACAAAGCTGCGTAGAACACCAAGATTTTCATCATCAATAGTGTACTTTCTACGATTGATAGCCGCTTCGGAATTGTTGAGGAATGTATGGAAAGGGATATTGGATCCTGTGAATTTGGGTACGTCTACCGTGTTGTGTACAATAGTCATGAATTGTTGAAGTGGTTGTTGGGTTGAGGAAGAAACTATGTTGGTAGGGCTCAAACGTGGTGATAGGGACGGAGAAGAAGAAGGTAGGGGTGGAAGGTCGTTTACTGACACACTGAGTAGAGATAATAAGTCTGTCATATGGAATTTACACACTGCCAAATGGTTGTCCACTTACCTTAGAAATAGTAGAAGAAGTCTTGAGATGTAGAGAGAAGACACAGGCGGAAAAACACAGATGTGTGGAAGGGAAGTGGCTTGGCTGTAAACAGTGAAAGATACTAGTAAAAATACACAGAGAAGTATAATATGATATGGGATATTGTTAAATACACACAATGCAATGAAATAATATAGAACGTATAATGAAATATGAAGAAAATAATTTGAATAATTTGGTATATATATACAAAATGCAGGTAAGTAACAGTTATTGAAGTAAAAAAACAACAGCAACACAAAACTGTATCAATGGTAACGTTAACGTAAACAAGATCACTGGAATGTCTATGAAATAATATAATACTGCATTTAAACACACTTTTCCTTTCGTACATACATATATATACCAAGGCTTTTTCCCCCTTACAAGGGAAGTAGCCAAAAAGGAAAAGGCATAAAATCATTCCCACCCATTCCATCCCTGAATACACTCCACACCCCTCCACCCTCCCTCTCATCTTAGCACCTCTTGGATGACGGGTTATCCCTGCACCTTGTCCACTGCCCTGGGTCAGAAGTAGTGTCGCAAGACACAGCACATCCACAGCAAGGCCGCTTCATTAAATCGGCGACCCCCCTCTCCGTCCCCCCCATGCATAAAGGAGAAGACGGGGAGAAATCCCTTCGGGCTGCGTCAAATTTTGCTCACACATACTACCTCACCCCCCATCCCCCCACCCATTCCACCTCATGCATCACAACATCATCCATATACAACCACTCTCCATTCACCCCTGTCTTCTGTCCTCTCCCGTCCTTTCTTAACAGACATTCCCCTCTTTCCCAAAGTCCCCTTCACCCCATCCATCCACCTCATCCTAGGACGTCCTCTCATGTTCACTCCCTCCATATCTGCCTTCCATACCTCTTTTACTAGTCTTTCTTCACTCATTCTTTCCATGTGTCCAAACCATCCTAATACTCTTTCATCAACCCTATCTACCAACCCCCTTTCCACCCCTGTTCTCCTCCTCATCACCTCATTTCTCACTCTATCTAGCCTAGTAACCCCCATCATACTTCTCAGATACCTCATCTCAAACACATTCAAACTCCTTCTCTCTTCCTCTTTTATGTTCCATGTTTCTGCCCCATACAGTGCTGTTGGCACAATCACTCCTTCATATAGTCTTCTCTTAGCATCCATTCCCAAATGTTTATTCCTCATTACACTTTTTAATCCACCAAGGCATTTACTCGCTTCTCTCAATCTACATTCTACCTCCACCTTCACTCCACCTTTTCCTGCCACATTTGCACCCAAGTATCTAAAACTATCCACTTCCTCCAGTCGCTCTCCCTTAATGCTCACTTTCAGACTACTGCCACTTTCACCCCTTGTACATCTCATCACCTTACTTTTACCCACATTTATCTTCAGCCTTCTTCTATCACACACTCTCCCAAACTCTGTCACCAACTTCCTCAATCCCTCCTCCGATCCTGCCACAAGCGCAGTGTCGTCCGCAAGCAACAGCTGACTCACCTCCCACTTTTCTCCATTTTCTTTAACCATCTCTAATCCCTGACCCACTACCGTTGCATTTACCTCTCGCACTACCCCATCCATGTATAAGTTGAACAGCCAGGGCGACATAACGCATCCTTGACGAAGTCCCACCTTTACCTCGAACCACTTACTCTCTCCATTTCTAATCCTGACACAATCTCTACTACTCTCATAAAAACTCTTGACAGCTCCTAGAAGCTTTCCTCCTATCCCGTATATCTTCAAAACCTCCCACAATGACTTTCTGTCTACCCTATCGTAAGCCTTTTCCAGATCCATAAAGGCCCAAAAAACATCCTTCCCCTTTCCTATAGCTTTCTCACATACCTGTCTTACCACAAAAATCTGATCTACACAGCCTCTACCCGTCCTAAATCCACACTGTTCCTCACCAATTACTCCCTCTGTTCCTCTCCTAATCCTCTCAATCAAGATCCTCCCATAAGCCTTCCTAACTACACTTAAGCTAATCCCTCTGAAACTACTACATTCACACTTGTCCTCTTTTCCCTTGTAAAGTGGAACTATACAGGCACTCTACCCTCTCTCCAGCAAACATTAAATAACCTCACCATCCAGTCCACCATCACTGTACCTCCTCTTTTTAGACATTCTGCATGGCATCCATCCAGACCAGGTGCCTTACCTGCTTTCATCATCTTAACAATTGCCTTCACTTCATCCTTCCTTATTTCTCCTCCATTTTCCTCACTCATCACGGTCATTTTCTTCGCATTTCCCACTGCAGCTATCTTTCCCTCCCTATCCTCCTTCACATTTAGCAACTCCCTAAAATACTCTGTCCATCTTCCCCTTACTGCCTTCTCTTCCATTATCATCTCTCCATCTGCACCTTCTACCTTTTCTTCTCTACTTGATTCGCCTCCTCTTCCTCTCTTAATTTCTTTCCAAAACATCTTTTTATTACTTTCAAAATTTTCTGTCATACTCTTTCCCCATTTCACATCTGCTCTCCTCTTTGCCTCCTTTACTTTGTGCTTTACTTCTCTTTTCTTTTCTTTGTACCTCTCATATGACTCCCTCGTCCTACTTTGTAACCAATCTGTGAAAGCTCGCTTCTTCTCTTCTACAACCTTCTTTGTTTCCTCATCCCACCATTCACTACCCTTTCTTCTAATTCCTCCTGTCCCCTTCTTGTTCCACAAACCATCTTTGCACACTTTGTGACTCCCTCCTTGAACCATCCCCATTCCTCCTCCACACCTAGCTCTACTCTATCCTTCATTCCCTCCCACTCCTTCAGCTTCTTCTTGTGCTCCTTCTCCTTTTCCTTTTCATTTAAAGAGTTCACTCTAAGCACCTCCCTACCTTTTGTCCCTTTCCTCTTTCTCCATCTATCCTCCACTCTCAACTTACCTTCCACCAAAAAATGATCTGATGTTCCCCCACCCTCTCCCCTTAGCACATGTACATCCTTAACTCTTCCTATCATAATCCTATTTACCACTACATATTCCATTAACGCTCTATCCACAACCCTTCCCTCCACCACCCTCTCCCATGTGTACTTATGCTTGACTTTCTTCCGAAACACTGTATTTGCTATCATCAACTCTCTTTCTAGAAATATTTCCACCATCAACTCTCCACTACGATTCTTTCCTGGAACTCCACATTTCCCAACCACTCCATCAATTGGATCATTTCCTACCCTAGCATTAAGGTCTCCCAGTACTATTACATTGATATTTTTCCCTAAATCCTCTATGCACTCATTTAAATTTATCCAAAAAGCCTCCCTTTCTTCTACGCTCTTCTCAGTGCTTGGTCCATATGCACTTACAAAAACCCACATCTCCTTTCCCAGTTTCACCTTCATCCACATTATCCTTGAGGAAACCTCCTTCCACTCCACTACACGTTTACCTATCTCTTCACTTACTAGTATAGCCACCCCTTCCCTCCCTCGCTCTCTCTTCACTCCTGATAACCTCCTACTTACACTCCCAAACTTACACTCGCCTTTCGTAACTGAGTCAATCTCCGGAATACAACAATTGAAATCAGTGCAGACAATAATATTGAAATCAGTGCAGACAATAATATTGAAGAAAAAAGTACTCCCAGAATAATAGTTGGTTTATAATATTCATGTGAGGGAGATCTTGACAATGATCTTTTAATTTTCAAAGGTGTTCAGGCAATGTTAAGTTAAATGATACCATGTATGATTCATCAGTTAAGTGTATGGTATTAAGGGTATTTGCAATAGTGGAAATAGTACCTCCATGTAATTCACACGTATCAACAACTGAGATAAGACCTTCAACCACTTCCAACTTAGGACTTAGGCCATTACAATTGATGGATATTTTGGTTGTATTAGGAAAATATATATAATGGGATCCTTGGATGTTACTATGATAAATCTTGTCTACTAGAATTTTCTTATAATGACAATTATTCATGACAGACATATTTCTAACCAAAGAAGCTTCACATGTATTTTTTAAAGCTTCCTGAAACACAAAAAGAGAAGAATGACAAAGATAAAGATTCTTGTTAACTTTTTTACAATCATTTAATTAACATTAGAGATCATGCTTTCCTTTAGGTTGTCTACAGAAAGGATGTAATTGATTGGATCTACAACTGGAATATCTACTTCATATAATGATCCATTTACCTTCAGTGGGAAGGGTATCAATTTGAATAAGTTAAATCTTAGGTTGGAAGAAAAATGAATTTCTATTATCACTGAAGTTACATTTAAGTGGGAATTTAGCAATGGGTAATATAAAGCTACCTTAGCTTCTTCAAAGAAAGGTTCAAAGTTCCAATCCTTCTTTGTTGACTTAACTATTTTTATAAGTTGAGGTATTGGGAGGAGAGAAGATGTTACTTGACCTGAATTTGCTAGTACTAAATCCTGTACAAAATATTCCAACTGAACTTGCATCTCAGGCAATTTCAAATGCATAGTACTGAGTAACAAGAAAAGTTGCATTGTATTCTCCTGTTCACTTTGTTCTAAACTGAGGTTCTCTAAGTTATCTGAAATTTCAGAGATCATTTCCTCAATGTTTTTAATACTTGTTTGTAAATCATCAATTTTTGCAACCCTCTCCTTCAATTTATTCATAGAAATTTTCAAATCAGCAAGGAAGGCAAAATTGGCAATTCCCAATCCAGCAAGAGCTCCTAAGGCAACCACTAGGACACTTCTCTTTTGTCTATCTTTTCTTTTAAAATTGGAACCTATGGTATCCAATTTATGTTCAATGCCCTCTATCTTATTTTCAAGTTTCCTTTGAACCTTCTTACTAGAAATGTTCTCTTTTGAAAATTTCAACTTCATTCTCAAGGAGTCAACAATGTCATTAATTTTTTAGACATTCTTAAAATCAAGAGTAACCTTGACCAAGTTGTCAACCAATATTAGGTTACCTTGATGTTGTACTAATGCTCCAGGACGAATTGGATTCCAGTCCAGGGCACTCACCAGGCACATAAAAATTAATATTGCAGCCCTCATCTGTAAAATGCATCAAGATTAATATTCAACTCACAAAGAATATCATTATAATATTCCCTATACTCTTCAGGTTTCTCAACATTGATACACAAGGTATCACAACTGTCATTTTCAATTAAGTCACTGATCTGCAATTTCACTTTCTTTATGTCGTCTAAATGGACTATCACTTCTTTCCTTGTTTCTAAATGTAGAAGTCTAAATTTATTCACACTTGCAGAATCAACTACCCTATATGGACCAGTGTACCTTGGTGAAAGTTTATTATAGGGTGAATGTAGTTTGACCATGACTAAATCTCCTAGTTTCAATTCTAGTTTATGTGCTATTTTGTGTTGTTGTTTCTTCATCTCTTGTGAATATTCCTGTATATGTTCTCCAACTCTTTGGTGAATATTTTGAAAAGTATTTATTCTATTCAGTATATAATCATCCATATTATACACAGGTTTCGGGTCTGCAGTCAAAATTTCATATGGAAGAGTTTTGTCTTCCCCAAAAATTATAAAATGAGGTGTATCACCTGTTGCTACATTGATTTGATTATTGAAGGTACACTTAACACAAGGAATCCAAGAGTTCCAAGTTATACTATGAGGACTTATCATACCTCTAAGACATGTAATTATTTTCTTATTTAACCTTTCTACTACCCCATTACTTTGTGGATGATTCACTAAGATATAGACTTTTTTATCTTAAATAAACTACATAATTTTTCCAAGATTTTGTTATTAAATTCAGTTCCATTATCTGAAATTAGTCTTAGGTGTAGTGAAATTACAGATTATCTGATCATAGATTACTGAAGCAATAGTTTCAGCTCTCTTATTTGGAATGGGTTGTAAAATATATAATCTTGAAAAATAATCAATAGTAACAAATACATATTTATATCCATTCTCAGACATAGGTAGCTCTAATGTGTCCAGGTGAACTCTTTCCCAAGGTTTTTGTGGAATGGGATAGGCAAGTATAGGAGCAGGTTTTGGTGTATTTCCTTTTACCCTAACACAATTCAAGCAATTTTCTATATAATCATATATAGATTTCTTCATACCTGGCCAAAAGTATTTAAGTTGTGCTTGTCTATAAGTTTTATCCCTTCCTGGATGTGAACTACAATCACTATCATGAAGTAACTTCAATATCTCATTTACAAGAGTTTGGGGTATTACCAACTGATATACAGGCCCTCTAGAAATATCTTTCCCACTTACAACTATTTTTCTATACAAAAGTCCATTAATCAATTGAAATTCCTCTATCTTATACCCCTTTGGTAGCTTTGGAGGATTTCCACTTGGGTTCATCAAATACTTGATTAATAAATCACATGTCTTATCATCCCTCTGTTCTCTTATTAGCATTTCCTCATCTAAAGTTACTAATTCCTCTATACTACAAACAAAATTAATCAACCCAGTTCCAGTCATTGGTTGACTAATGTTTCTAGATACTGCATCTGCAGCTATATTCTTTCTACCCGAAATACATTCAAATTGAACTTCATAGCGCTGAAATATTGCAAACCACCTAGCAAGTCGGCCCCTTAGATTCTTATGTTTAAATAAGTTCTGAATAGCTGTATGATCAGTCCAAACTCTGATTGGATATCCTATTATCATATCCCTAAAACTTTCTAAAGAATAAATTACTGCTAAAGTTTCTCTTTCTGTTATAGAATAGTTTCTCTCCGCACTATTACAAAGTCTTGATGTGTAAGCGATCGGCTTTAAAGTTCCATTTCTCTCTTGCATCAGTATGCCTCCTAATCCTATGTCAGATGCATCAGTATAAAGAATGAATTATTTTCCATAATCCGAAATTATTAGAATGGGGGAACTCGTGAGTTTATCTTTCAACTTGTCAAAAGCTTGCTGCTGTGCAGGTCCCCATATGAACTTTGAATCCTTCCTCAACAAAGAACTTAATGGATTAGCAATGTCAGCATATCGTTAGATAAATTTTCTATAATATCCTGTTAATCCCAAAAAGCTCCTAACTTTGTCTACATTGGTCGGAACCGAAAAATTCTTGACAGCGTCAATCTTTGAATTCACTGTACTAAGTCCATGTCTGTCTATCTTATGTCCTAAATAAATAAGACTGTCTTGCAAGAACTTACATTTTTCAAGTTTTACTTTTAATCCTGCTTCTACTAGTCTTGAGAATATCAAATCTAATTTCTTAAAGTGCTCCACTGCAGTCTGAGAAACTATTAAAATGTCATCTAGAAATACACTGGCAGTGTTTCCTAACAATCCATCTAGAATAGAATTCATTAATCTCATGTAAGTTAATGGACTATTACATAACCCAAATGGCATTCTCTTGAACTAATAATGTCCCGTTGGAGTATAAAATGCTGTGAACTCTCTTGAGTCTTCATGCAACTGTATTTGCCAAAAAGCTGATTTGATATCTATAGTACTAAAATATCTATTCTCAGTTCCCAAACTTCTCAAAATATCACCGATAATGGGTAATGGTAACCTGTCACGAATGGTGTGCTTATTCAATTCCCTATAATCAATAACTGGGCGCATAGTACCATCAGACTTTGGCACCAAAATCAAAGGGAAGTTCCACTTACTATTACTATGTTCAATAATATCCTGTGATAACATTTCAGTGATCAGTTTATCTACTATTGCTAATTTAGAGTGAGGAACTCTGTAGGTGGGTATGTAAATAGGCTGTGTTCCTGGTTTTAATTTGATATGATGTTTTAAAACAGTTGTTTTCCCTAAGGCGTCCCCCGGCAAAGCAATTGCTTTATTGTGCTTTACAAGCAAAGCAAGTAAACTTTCATCCAAATCAGGGCAATTAGTTGATTTTAATAAATCTTTATATCTATTTCTTAAATCTATTCCTTCTTGAACTGAACAGATTGATGAAATTGGTAATTCTATCTCCTCACTACTTTCATTTAAAATCTTAATGGGTTTTGTACATACCAGAACACATCCTATTTGTGTACCTTTCCTTAAAACTATATCCTTATTCATAGTGTTAATTACTAGTACTTCTACTCTGTTCTTATATGACTTATAAATCCCTGAGTCCCACTTCAATTCTTTAATTTTAATGGATTCTGGGACTGTAATTATTTCAGAGTCTACATTGACTCCTTTCAAACACACTTCAACCTCATTAATTGGCGTGGGATGCAACAATGTCGACTTTGTTACACCACCATCTACAATTAACAAAGCTTCAGTCGTTGATAATTTAGTAATTTCTGGGATTTCCTGAACATCTGAGTTGGGTTCACAAGTTGCTTTACTTTCTGTTGGTCTGGACTGCTCGGCCTCGTTATCTAAGATAGATATGTTATCAAGGGATTCATTGATTCCTGTCACTGGTCTTAAGTCTGGTTGATTACAAAATGGAATTAACTGTGACTTCCCTAAAATCTCTAAGTCAGCAGGACATATTACCATGTTTTCTTTTCTCATAGTTGCAAATCCTATCAATAAATCTCCTGGAAAAATAGATTCTTCTACCACTATCACTGGAATGTACAAATGTTCATTTGTATATAAGATAACTTCTAGTTCAACCTTACCTAATGTTTTTAACTGATTTCCAGTTACTCCTTGCAATGAGTAACGGATTGGTTCCAACATTTTCACTCCTGGGTTCAACTGGTTTAAAACTTTACTGGTAATTACATTAACTACAAACCCTGCTTGGCGTGCGGCGCCGCTCGCTGCGCTCGCAGTAGTCTTCTTCCACATGTGATTTTTGGAACATCTATACACGATAATACACAAAGGCGCACACATGCACACACAGATACATACATGAACACACACACACACACACACACACACACACACACACACACACACACACACACACACACACACACACACACACACACACACACACACACACACACACACACACACACATACACACACATTTTTGTGAATTTTTCTTCCATCTTTTCTTCCAACTTTTCCTTGACGTCTTCCAACTTGTCCCCTAAACTTTCCTCAACTTTCGTTACTGTTTTCGTTGTCAGAATAGTTGGGCAAAATCATTTTGACGGCTTCTTCTTTGGAGATGGAGTAGATATCCTTCGGAATGACAACCTTTCCTTGTTCCGGTTCCTCTTCTGCCAGGACGGGGTCCTCGTTTTCGGCAACTGTGGGCACTACAGGTAATTCCTCTTCTCTTCTTAGGCGCTTGTAAAAAAACTCTTGGTAAACATAATTACGGGCTGGTTTTAACTCGTAACTATCATTTACTTTCTCCCAGCCAGTATACACTATTAACGAATCCCAGTTAGTTACTCTAGAACACGCAACATAAAGTTGGCCGTGCGCAAAGCACTGGGTTGTATCAAGGAGTCCACAACGATGAAACGTCTGTCCCTGGGATTTATTAATCGTCATAGTGTAGTTAAGTTTTACGGGAAATTGTTTACGCTTGAAATACACAGGAGTATCCGTTGCCTCCAAGGTTATTCTTGGTAACAAAACTTGTTCACCCCTATAGCTTCCTCCCAAGATCTTACCAACAATAATGTTCTTACGTAAATTTGTTACAATTATTCTAGTACCGTTACACAGTTTCGGCGGACATATGTTCCGTATAACCATGATAACGCACCCTATTCTAAGCTTCAATTCATGGAGGGGAATAGACGGGCTTGATAACGAATTGAAAACGGACAGCTGAATGTCCATATTGTCCTCGTGGGCACTATCCACACTCGAGTACGTCACTTCTCGCTCTTTCGATTTCTCATGCATCATCATATTTATTCTGTCGACGTCTTCGTTAGTGGGTGAAATTATAACTCTTTTCTCAAAGTAAAGAGCATTCAAGTGATTTTCTTCAAAGTTGTCATACACCTTTTTCACTAACTCTTCCCTGGTTTCGACCAAGACTCCGAATTTCTCAGGAAACCGGACAGGGCCAGTTTCTCCAGTTCCCAAGGCTAACAGATTTTATTCAGTCTCCTTTGGTCACGGGAATCTTTCATAGCTTTCCTGTTGGCGTATTTGTTTCTTCGTTTTGCCTGGTTGAACGTTTTGAAGGCCTTATCTAGATAATACATTTGATATGTTTTGTGGTCGGGTTTTCCGCCCGATTTCACAAAGTTTTTATACCCGACGAAATAATGTTTCGAGAAATTTTCAGAAACGCTGTCTTCAATTTGTCAAACATTTCGTCGGAATACTCGAAATCTTCAACTTCTCGTAGCGTCTCGTTGAATTTAAGCACTTTTCGTTGGAATTTTCGAACAGATGCGTTGGCACGGATGGTTTTAACGTCTGTACAGATCCGGGAAAGCTTTTGTGTGTTCGTTACGAAACTGGGCATGCAGGTTCTTGTCATTCTGCAGTTCTGTTTTTGATTTTTTCCGGTTAACCGTAATTCATTTCCAAAAGTGGCGAAGACGCCTTTTCTTGTTAACGTCGGGTTCCCTGGCGGGCATGGTGCCTAAGATACAAAAAAACGACCACTATCTTAAACAACGCAGATGTAATAAAACCTTACGTGACGTGGCCCAAAAACGCCGGACCCTTTTCCGTTTTCGTTCAACCTCACTATGGTTTTGTGAAAACTGACAATTTGAGAAAACTCCGCGCTTTATAGTAAGTAGATATGCTAAAAATGTCCTTTAGCAATCAGATCGCATATCAGATAGGAATCCCACAATATAAAAAAAAAAAAAAAAAAAAAAAAAAAAAAAAAAATATTTAAATCAAATAAATCTAATTTAAAAACAATCGATTTTTCATATCTTTTAGAGATTAAAAAAAAAAAAAAAACCAACCCTGGTGCCCACTAACCTCATACAATAATACTTGATAAGTCCGGCTAAAATTGGCATTTCAAAGCAT
>NC_134795.1:36656448-36663948 GCF_046742065.1 Oratosquilla oratoria | reverse complement strand
ATATGTATATGTATATGTATATGTATATGTATATGTATATATGTATATGTATATGTATATGTATATGTATATGTATATATATATATATGTATATGTATATGTATATGTATATGTATATGTATATGTATATGTATATGTATATGTATATGTATATGTATATGTATATGTATATGTATATGTATATGTATATGCATATGTATATGTAACCATATTGGTTGGGCTACTTAAGGGGGCTTAGCGGGTGATGTAAATCTTTTTGGGCTTTGTTGACTTATTGGCAGGTACTTGTGGAAACATACAAGGTGGGATATTATTCCCCAAGAGGGGATGTTTCCACCTACCTAGACAAAGGGAGAGAATTTCCCCAGTATCTCTGGCGACCACAGTCGCCTCCTTATAATGGGTGATAAGTCCGTCTAGGCACCTTTGGTGTGGCTGTTAGTTAGCGAACACATTTGGGGTTAATACGATATATGTGTGTTAGTTGTAAATCCATGTGAACAAGTTGCATAAACACGGCATGTTTCCTTTGCCGTGTATATGCACTGTGTTAAATGTATTGTGATGGATGACTATCTTCCGTGGATGTGATTAGACATGGTGTGTCTACTGGGGTTATAACTATGTAGCTTGGTAGGTAAAAGAGACTAGGAAGACACATCTCCCTGAGTCTAGGCAGGGGAGACCTTTCCACTTTGGAGATTATAAGCCAAGCTGCAATCGCTAGATCATCTTGTTCATAAAAAAAAAAAAAAACCGAAGAAGGTTTACATTACCAGCTCAGCCCTCTTATGTAGCCCAACCAATACGGTTACATATATGTGTATATGAATCACCTCTGGTCTTTTGGATCACGTGTTGGACTCGTGATCGACAGCTATTTCCCTCCCGGAAGAGAGCTCAGAGCTCGTATGACCTATCTATGGGTAATGCTATGACCTTACACGCACACATACACCCAACTCCCCGCCCACGAGAGTTGGAGTAACGACTTGAAGCGCAGCGATACTAAAATAATTTCAGACCTGGGCAGGATTCGAACCGGGTATCGCCGGTACCGCCTCACTGACAATCCGAGACTCTACCAACTGCGCCACCGAGTCGTGTATGTGTGTGTGTGTGCGTGTATGTGTATGTGTATGTGTATGTGCATGTGTATGTGTATGTGTATGTGTATGTGTATGTGTATGTGTATGTGTATGTGTATGTGCATGTGTATATGTACGTGTACGTGTATGTGTATGTGTATGTGTATGTGTATGTGTATGCGTATGTGTATGTGTATGCGTATGTGTACGTGTACGTGTATGTGTATGTGTATGTGTATGTGTATGTGTATGTGTATGTGTATGTGTATGTGTATGTGCATGTGTACGTGTATGTGTATGTGTATGTGTATGTGTATGTGTATGTGTATGTGTATGTGTATGTGTATGTGTATATGTATGTGTATGTATATGTGTATGTGTATGTGTATGTGTATGTGTATGTGTATGTGTATGTGTATGTGTATGTATTTGTATTTGTATGTATGTGATGCAGATATGTAGGTATTGGTATGTGTATGGGTATAGGTAAATAAAGGGGTAAGACTATGTTAAATGTGATCTACCCAAAATTCCCAAGCATGTTTTGATACAACACCTGGAAGGGCTAGAATTAACTCCAACCTGTGCTGGAAAAGCTTCAGGTATGTATAATATTATGCCTTAGGTACCAAACTGCCAGCATGATACCACACATATGACAAATAGAATAGTACTTTAAATGATCAAACGTAAGCTATTAGTCGAAGGACACCCTTTTGAAATATCATACTTTCCGATTTAGTAATTAGACATACATACATATGTATATACATATATATATATATATATATATATATATGTATGTATATATATATATATATATGTATATGTATATACATATATATATATATATATATATATATATATATATGTCTAATTACTAAATCGGAAAGTATGATATTTGAAAAAGGTGTCCTTCGACTAATACTTTACGTTTGATCATTGTAAGTACTATTTTAATTGTCATATATATATATATATATATATATATATATATATATATATATATATGTATATGTGTATATATATACATATATATATATATATATATGTATACACACATTTGTATATATATATACACACACATTTGTATATATATATATATATGTTATGTATATATTCATATATATATATATACATTTGTATATATACATATATATATACACACATTTGTATATATAAATATATATGTATATATTCATATATATGTATATATATATATATATATATATATATATATATATATATATATATATGTTTTTTATTTACCTTCATCACTTTAAAACATCACAGAATGGCAATGAAATCCAGGACAATTGTGACAAAAACGGACATGAAAAACTGCGCCGATGGGTTGCACTAACAACCAGCCACTTTCTTTTTCTTCTTCTTCTTCTTCTTCTTCTTTTCTTTTTTTTTTTTTGCTTAGAGCTATTGGTGTTTATTTTCTTCATCTTTTTATTCTATTATTTTGAAACAATTGCATGACTTAGTATTATCTCTATAGTAAGGACGCATCGCAGTAGTTGGAACTATATGAAAGATATGCAAGTGTATATGTGTATGTGTTTGTGTGTTTGTGTCTGTGTGTGTGTGTGTGTGTGTGTGTGTGTGTGTGTGTCCGTGTGTGTGTACTTGTTTGCGTGTGCGTGTGTGCGTGTTTGTGTGTGCGTGTATGTATATGTATACGTGTACATACACATGTATGTGTACGTATGCGTGTACGTATACGTGGAAGTGTCCATGTACTTGTACTTGTGCATGTCAGTGCCGGTGTGCGTGAGTGCGTGGGTGCGTGATTGGGTAGCCCAGCAGTTTCAAAGAGAATTTCTCCCTTTCAAATGCCAAAATCTCATTTCGATTGCATACCAATAGCAAGTCATGGAGAAGAGTGTCAAGTTCCAGTATGAAGATAAACAGATGATGTCTTCTCGAGTTGAGGCTACAAGGTAAGCATGAGGAGAACGACACGATTACAAAGGATTACAAAGGATTAGAAAGGATGAGCATACCGACAAGAGATCTTTTGGTCCATATCTAGGTCGGATGCGAAAAAAAATCATAATAGTAATAAATGAATAAATAAAAGCTATAATAGTATAAATAACAAATAAAATACATAAATAAATGCATAGGTATAGTTAAATAATAAACAAACAGGTAAATAGTAAATAATAATAAATTGACATATAGCTAATAATAAATGAGAATCAAACAGGCAAATGATAACAAAACAAAAACAAATGATATAAAATAAATTATAATCATTACAGCATCTTCCTTAGATGTTTATCTAAATGATTCTTAAAGCTTCGAACTGAACTACATTGTAATGCCTCTGCAGGAAGTTTATTCCATTCATTAACTACACGGTTGGCGAAGTTATTTCTACCCACTTACAAGTTGAATCTATTTCCGGACATTTTAAGACCATTGTTTCTTGTTTGATTCTCATTCAGTGTGAAAATTTTGTCACTTTTGATGTTGTCAATTCCCTTTAGAATCTTAAAGACCTGTATCAAGTCACCTCTGAGTTTACGCTTTTTTAGGGAAAAGAGATTCATATGTTTTCGTCGATTTTCGTATGATTTATTTTTGATATTTGGAATAATTTTTGTGGCTCGCCGTTGTACTTTTTCCAGTCTGTCAATGTCTTTAATGAGATTCGGTGACCATACGGAAACAGCATATTCCAAATGTGGACGAACTAACGATTTATATAGCTTGTTAATGAGTGATGGACTTTGAAGTTAAAAGTTTGCGCAATGAGTCCTAGAATCTTATGTGCTTTCTCAGAGGCTGAAATACACTGCTTCGATGATTTGAGTTTGTTATTGATAATTACGCCGAGATCTTTTTCGCTATTCACTTTTGTTAACGAATTTCCAAATAACTTACTGTTATTCTTACCTATGTGCATTACCTTGCATTTACTTGTGTTAAATTTCATTAGCCACTTCTCAGACCATTGCTGTAATTTATCTAAATCTTCTTGAATATCTAATTGGTTTAAGTGATCATTTGCCATTCCGCATATTTTTGTATTATCGGCAAATTTGGAAACAGTACATTTTAGTCCATGGGCTATATCATTTATATATACTATAAATAGAAGTGGCCCAAGAACAGAACCCCGAGGAACTCCACTTGTAACATTTTTTCATCTAGAAGTTTTTCCATTTAAAACAACTCTGTTTTCGATCATTCAACCAATTACTAGTCCAGCTTAATAGGCTACCACTTATTCCGTGTAAAGCTAATTTAGTAAGTAGTCTTTCGTGGGGGACGGTATCAGAGCTTTTGCAAATTCTAGATATATTAAATCTATATTGTTTCTTTTGTCATAATTCGAGATAATTGTGTTGTAGAATTCGAGTAAGTTTGTCACGCAAGGACATTTCCGTCTGAAACCATGCTGGCTATTATTTATCAAACGGTTACTTTCTAAATGATGTTCAATAGCATCTCTGATGATAGTTTCTATTATTTTTCCTACGATTGAAGCCAAACATATAGGCCTATAGTTATTTGGTTTCTTTTTGTCATCTTTTTTGAATATGGGAGTAACGTTAACTAGCTTACATTCTCTTGGGACATCTCCGGATATGATGGATTTCTTGAAAATAATTTCTAATGGAACAACAATTTAATTTTCCATTTCCTTTAAGATTCTTGGATGCCAACCGTCAGGCTCTGGTATCTTATTAACTTTGAGTTTCTCTATACACCTTTTAATTTTTTATTTTATTATATTTACCGTAGTGAGTAAGTTTACCCTAGACTTTTCACTGGTTTCAGTTTGGAATTCACTTTGAGGTGTTTCGTTTACGAATACCGAGCTAAAATAATTGTTTAAAATATTGCACATTCCTTCATTTAAACATTCAAGTTGACCGTCAGCAGATAATAGGGGACCAATGTGATTCATAATAACCTTGTTATCTCTAATGTAACTATAGAATTTTTTTGGATTCTCTTTGGATTTATCAGCAATATTCATTTCGTATTGTCGTTTTAGTGTTTTATTGTCTTTTTTAAATCTCTCTGTATTGATACATAACTTTCATAGTCATTAGATGCATCCGAGCACTTATATTTCTTATAAGCCTGTCTTTTTTTAGCAATACTTTTTTTAGTTTCTTTGTCGAGCCACTTTGGGTGAGCCTGATTTGAGGGATGTCTGTCCTTAAATGGGATGTAAGTATGAATCATCTTAGTGAACGTATTTTGAAATATTTCCCACATCTGATGTACAGGTCTTTTGCTTAATTTTGCCTTCCAATCTATAAGCTGAAGCTCTTGACGTAGTCCTATGAACTGAGCTTTACTGAAATCGGGTATTTTAGAAACATGAGTACTTACTCTAAAATTTTGTAGGAGTTTGAATTTAGCTAAGTTGTGATCGCTATTTGCAACAGTTTCACCGACTTCTACATCAGTTACCATGCTTTCGTGGCTAGTGATCAATAGATCGAGTAAGTTTCCATGTCTTATGGGCTCTTTTACATGCTGAACTAAGTAATTTTCACCAATAAAATCAATCAAGGACTACCTGTATGGTCATGTTCAAGGGTTATCCAATCAATGTCAGTGAAATTAAAATCATCCATTATCAATAAATTCCGGTTGCAGAAACTAGAGAGTTCTTGAAATAACAGTTTGTCATCTGCTAATGATAATGTCTTTGGCCTACATATTACACCTACATTAATTTTTTGTCCATTTGTTTGGGTTAACTCAACCCACAAACTATCATATGCATCCTGATGAAAGTGTTTAAATCCCGCAATACTAAATTCAGCTTCAAACTCTTTACCATTTAGCCATGTCTCGGTTATTCCTATCATATCGAGATCTTCGCTTTTGACATACGCCTGTATTTCTTGAGATTTGTTCCTAATACTACGAGCATTAAGGTACATAGTTTTAAGATAGATAATTGCTTTTCTTGCCTCATCTAATCAGAGGTAAAGATAATCACTAAGTCACCTGGTGCTGATGGATCAATATGCTAAATGTATTTATTGAACATTTTTACCATCTACAACTGGGGATAAGCATGAGAATAACTACTTTGTGAATCAGAAGTTAAGGATTAAATGTTAATTGAGCTTTCGACGTTGACGATTCTTATGATTACTTGAGGTTAGCGACCATGAGATACAAAAAAGGTTGAACAAGAACTTGAAGATTAAAAAGTAAATTATTAGGTGTTTTCCGAGTTTCGGATGTTGACGGTTGTGATCCTGACTTCGATTTTCAAGTAAAAAAGAAATAAGTGGAGCTCTTCAAGAGAAGAGAAAAGAGAAGAACTGTCAATTCGACAAACAGTTCCTTAGGCTTTTTGATCATGAAAATCAAGTGTAACCATGAAAACGACGTGGCCACTGGCACAGCTCAAAGTACCCCAAAGTAAATGGCATTTTCTTTGATGTCTTTGTGAGAAATAGCATGAAGAAGAGACCACCTCAACACTAATGAATTAAAGAAAATGTAACCTGTCTCTCTTCTCCCCTTCGTGTAAATGACTGCTTTGTCTAAGAGAGGGAAACACATACTTCCATGATATGAGTAACGACATACAAAGCTATTTTCACAACGACAGACCTGTTTTATCATGAGGGACAAGACTGACCCAGAAGATTCCATATATATATATATATATATATTGTAACGTAATATTAGATATTACGTCATATGTGTAATTATGTTATAGAATTGTGTTCCTTTGTATTACATAACTATGTTCATATTTCTTGTCTATGTATGTATTGTAACAATGTTAAGCAGTAACGCCCGTCCACTATATGTAATCTTGCCTACGTGCGGAGAAAGGTGCGCACTCTTGTAGAACAAACAGACAAGCGAAATCCTGAATAGTTCGGAGCGCGCAGATTTGACAGTTACTAAATAAATAGATTGTTCAAGCGAGTCGAGGGTCTTAAAACTACCCATGTTGACGTGTGTTAACTTACCCTCCTCCCCCCCCTTTCGCTCACCCGCACCCTTAACCGGAAGTATCCCGCTTCCGGTCCAATGGTACATAAGCGGTGGAAATCGCTCACACCTTGTCATTTTCTCACATATTGATCTCTTGATAAAAACTAGAAGTTTAGATTCATGAGACGATTGGTGTGAAGTGATCACCCTTTTTGCCTACATTACGTGTCTGATATACATTGCATTACTTTATACTTATATTTGTATTTATTACTTATTTTGATGCATGTTCCTGATCTCTTTGTACTTAGATAGTACCATATTGTATACGTATCTTGTGTTTCTTATTTGAACGATAATTTCCATATTCTTATAATCATGTAACGGTCCCATTGACCCTACTGCCCATTCTCTTTTGTGTTGATTGCCTGTAAATATTTTCCATATTAATAATTTCGTTTACTAGTTTTAT
>NC_134795.1:36646448-36648948 GCF_046742065.1 Oratosquilla oratoria | reverse complement strand
ATGATCTTACTTAAAATTTTGGTTTAAAAAACTCCATATATAAATTACTTAATACGGGGGAGAGAGGATTACCCATGCTCATTCCAAATTTCTGAGAATAGAATTTATCATTAAATTGGAATTTGCAATCTTTAACACACAATTTGATTAGTTCAATTAAGGTGCCTGAAGGTAATGGTAAATCGTGCTTATCTAACTCTTCTTTAAGATAGATTAAAAGGTCATCCAAGGGAACTTTCGTAAACAAACTAACAATATCATAACTTACCAATTTAAATTCATAATCTGGTTTTACCTCACTTAGTTTGTTAATGAGGTCCAACTGTTCTTAACATGTGAAGTGGAAATAGTTCCAACTAGTGGACTAAGAATTGTTACCAACCATTTCGAAAGTTTGTATGAAGCTGAACCTATTGAAGAAACGATTGGTCTTACCGGGTTATTTGGTTTATGTGTCTTAATTAGACCATACATGAAATTTCAAAATTGTTTGAATTGTAATATAAATTATGAGCAGTTGTCCCATACTTGTTGGTTACCAGGACGGCCCAAACGTCCCATACTTGTTGGCTACCAGGACGGCCCAAACGTCCGTAACGTGTACTTCTTCCACTACCTCTCCGAATGCCCTCTTCACTATGTCATATATTCTGTACCTTGTTTCTTCATCTTATAATTCCTTCTTTGTATCTGCACTGAAGATGTAATTATACGAAAGCGCTCTGCTTCGTTAGTTTACTTTTCCTAGTGGTTACTTACGCATTTGTGAACACACGCTCCTAGTGTTTTTATTGCATTATGGATACCACACGATTCTTCGAGAACTTTACTCACCTGAACCCTGGACTTGCTCCTTATGTACACAACTTTTCCTGGTCATTGGTTAAAGCCCACAAGCTGCGACTACGTCTACAGTTTCTACAAAACTGCATGAAAGAACAAGTATTACCCAAGTCGGTCTTACCCCAACGGCTTGTGAAGATGTCTGATCGTCCATTTGATGATTTTCAGCGCATCATTCTTAAGAAACGAATCGACATTGCCAAATTAGAAGTCAAAGAAGCCTTTAGGATTAAGCGTATTAGTTTGCATAAATTCCAGTGTTGTGTATCATCTGATGTCAAAAATGTGCTTTTGGACTATTGTTATGGAAAAATGAGGATGGAGTGTGAGTACTTGTCAAGGAAGTTAAACATGAAATTACTAGCCCTCATTAATGGCAGTGACTGGACCAAACATGCTAACCCAGATTTCGTGGTTAACTTGTCATCTAAGCCACTCACCAAGGCTCAATCCACAGCATTAGGATTTGGGCTCAGCTTTGCCAATAATTCTAATCCATCTAACATCATTAACATTGGTAAAGCTTTTTGTAATTTAAAATGTGATAAAGATCTGCCTATAGATGATGTTAATATATGTAAAGGTATTGTTTATGGTGCTTTAGCTAATCAGGTACCTCCTAGCTGTCCTGAACGTTTTATCACTGCTATTAATTCTCTCAAAAAGGATAGTGATTTACATATCACAAAAGCTGATAAATCAAACGCTGTAGTAATTATGAACAAAAATGATTATTTAAACAAAATGGATGGACTACTTAAAGATCAAGATACTTACGTCCAACTTTTAAAGAATCCTACTGAATCAGTGAATAGCCATTTCAATAAGAAGATAAAAGAATTGTTAAGTGGAAATAGTGAACTAATCAAAAAGTTTATTTCTATCAGCCCTCCTTTGCCTTACATGTATGGTCTAATTAAGACACATAAACCAAATAACCCGGTAAGACCAATCGTTTCTTCAATAGGTTCAGCTTCATACAAACTTTCGAAATGGTTGGTAACAATTCTTAGTCCACTAGTTGGAACTCTTTCCACTTCACATGTTAAGAACAGTTTGGACCTCATTAACAAACTAAGTGAGGTAAAACCAGATTATGAATTTAAATTGGTAAGTTATGATATTGTTAGTTTGTTTACGAAAGTTCCCTTGGATGACCTTTTAATCTATCTTAAAGAAGAGTTAGATAAGCACGATTTACCATTACCTTCAGGCACCTTAATTGAACTGATCAAATTGTGTGTTAAAGATTGCAAATTCCAATTTAATGATAAATTCTATTCTCAGAAATTTGGAATGAGCATGGGTAATCCTCTCTCCCCCGTATTAAGAAATTTATATATAGAGTTTTTTGAAACCAAAATTAAGTAAGATCATTCCCCCCAACATTACATGGATGCGGTACATTGATGACATCCTATGTCTGTGGCCCATTCAAGATAATGTAAATGATTTTTTATGTAAGCTTAATAATTTGGTCAGTTCCATTAAGTTCACGGTGGAGATAGAGAAAGAAGGCGTTTTGCCTTTCCTTGATTGTAATATCTACCGCCGTGAAAGTGAGTTGAAGTTTAGTGTATATCGCAAACCAACCAATGTTTGTTCATATATACACTATTATTCCTCACACCCTGATGGCGTAAAGATATCTGTTTTT
>NC_134795.1:36626448-36636448 GCF_046742065.1 Oratosquilla oratoria | reverse complement strand
CATGCAGTCGATACTTTAGGGTCTATATGGGGCGCCCCTACGGACCAGAGCCACACATCATTTTGTCTATGATAGAAGAAAACTCTGTTCATAGAGAAATGATGACACTTTTATACTACGACTGTCCCTCCGTTATGCTGTCCCCCAACCCCTTGTTGCTGTCCTGTACCATTTCTCTGAGTATTTTCTTTCCGTGATGGGGGAGTTCCCTGTGGTGGGGGAAAAGAATACTGCCACCAAGTATCCCACTTGGATCGTAAGAGGCGAGAAGAAAGGGACGGGGAGTGGGACTAGGCATCCTTCTCCCTGTAGCCCCACGGGGCATATATCCTAAAAACAAAAGTGAAGGCATAAGGGGTGCTGGAGGGCCTCGGACCAGCACCCTAAGGTTTGGGTCTTTTAATGTGCGTGGATGTGGTACAGATGAGAGTAAAAGGGAAGAGATAGGTAGTATGTTTGTGAGAAGAAAGATGGATGTGTTGGCTTTGAGTGAAACTAAGTTGAAAGGGAAAGGTGAGTGTAAGTTTGGGAGTGTAAGTGGGAGGTTATCGGGAGTGAAAAGAGGGCGAGGGAGGGAAGGGGTGGCTATTCTAGTAAGTGAGGAGATAGGTAAACAGGTAGTGGAGTGGAAGGAGGTTTCCTCAAGGATAATGTGGATGAAGGTGAAACTGGGAAAGGAGATGTGGGTCTTTGTAAGTGCACATGGGCCTGGCAGTGAGAAGAGCGTGGAAGAAAGGGAGGCCTTTTGGATAGATTTAAATGAGTGCATAGAGGGTTTAGGAAGAAATGTCAATGTAATAGTACTGGGAGACCTTAATGCTAGGGTGGTAAATGGTCCAATCGATGGAGTGGTTGGGAAGTGTGGAGTTCCAGGAAAGAATCGTAGTGGAGAGTTGAGGGTGGAAATGTGTCTAGAAGAGAGTTGATGATAGCAAATACAGTGTTTCGGAAGAAAGTCAAGCATAAGTACACATGGGAGAGGGTGGTGGAGGGAAGGGTGGTAGATAGAGCGCTAATGGATTATGTAGTGGTAAATAGGATTATGATAGAAAGAGTTAAGGATGTACATGTGCTAAGGGGAGAGGGTGGGGGATTATCAGATCATTTTTTGGTGGAAGGTAAGCTGAGAGTGGAGGATAGATGGAGAAAGAGGAAAGGGACAAAAGGTAGGGAGGTTCTTAGAGTGAACTCCTTGAATGAAAAGGAAAAGGAGGAGTACGAAAAGAAGCTGAAGGAGGAGTGGGAGGGAGTAAAGGATGGAGCAGAGATGGGTGTGGAGGAGGAATGGGGATGATTCAAGGAGGGAGTCTTAAAGTGTGCAAGGATGGTGTGTGGAACAAGAAGGATAGGGGGAAATAGAAGAAAGGGTAGTGAATGGTGGGATGAGAAAACAAAAAAGGTTGTAGAAGAGAAGAAGCAAGCATTCACAGATTGGTTACAAAAGAGGACGGGGGAGTCATATGAGACGTACAAAGAAAAGAAAAGAGAAGTAAAGCAAAAGGTAAAGGAGGCAAAGAGGAGAGCAGATGTGAAATGGGGTAGGAGTATGACAGAAAATTTTGAAAGTAATAAAAAGATGTTTTGGAAAGAAATTAAGAGAGGAAGAGGAGGCGAATCAAGTAGGGAAGAAAGGGTGAAAGGTGCAGATGGAGAGATGATAATGGAAGAGAAGGCAGTAAGGGGAAGATGGGCAGATTACTTTAGGGAGTTGCTAAATGTGAAGGAGGATAGGGAAGGAAAGATAGCTGCATTGGGAAATGCGAAGAAAATGAGAGTGACGAGTGAGGAGAATGGAAGAGAAATAAGGAAGGATGAGGTATAGGCAGTTGTTAAGATGATGAAAGCAGGAAAGGCACCTGGTCTGGATGGATGCCATGCAGAATGTCTGAAAAAGGGAGGTTCAGTGATGATGGACTGGTTGGTGAGGTTATTTAATGTTTGCTGGAGAGAGGGTAGAGTACCGGAGGACTGGAGAAGTGCCTGTATAGTTCCTCTTTACAAGGGAAAAGGGGACAAGTGTGAATGTAGTAGTTTCAGAGGGATTAGCCTGTTAAGTGTAGTAGGGAAGGCTTATGGGAGGATCTTGATTGAGAGGATTAGGAGAGGAACAGAAGGAGTAATTGGTGAGGAACAGTGTGGATTTAGGACAGGTAGAGGTTGTGTAGATCAGATCTTTGTGGTAAGACAGATATGTGAGAAAGCTATAAGAAAGGGGAAGGATGTTTTTTTGGGCTTTTATGGATCTGGAAAAGGCTTATGATAGGGTAGACAGAAAGGCACTGTGGGAGGTTATGCAGATTTATGGGATAGGAGGAAAGCTTTTGGGAGCTGTCAAGAGTTTTTATGAGAGTAGTAGAGCTTGTGTCAGGATTAGAAATGGAGAGAGTGAGTGGTTTGAAGTAAAGGTGGAACTTCGTCAAGGATGCGTTATGTCACCCTGGCTGTTCAACTTATACATGGATGGGGTGGTGCGAGAGGTGAATGCTAGGGTAGTGGGTCAGGGATTGGAGATGGTTAAGGGAAATGGAGAAAAGTGGGAGGTGAGCCAGCTGTTGTTTGCGGACGACACTGCGCTTGTGGCAGGGTCAGAGGAGGGATTGAGGAAGCTGGTGGCAGAGTTTGGGAGAGTATGTGATAGAAGAAAGCTAAAGATAAATGTGGGTAAAAGTAAGGTAATGAGATGTACAAGGGGTGAAAGTGGCAGTAGACTGGAAGTGAACATTAAGGGAGAGCGACTGGAGGAAGTGGATAGTTTAGATACTTGGGTGCAAGTGTAGCAGGAAAAGGTGGAGTGAAGGTGGAGGTAGAATGTAGATTGAGAGAAGCGAGTAAATGCCTTGGTGGATTAAAGAGTGTAATGAGGAATAGACATTTAGGAATGGATGCGAAGAGGAGACTGTATGAAGGAGTGATTGTGCCAACAACACTGTATGGGGCAGAAACGTGGAACATAAGAGAAGAAGAGAGAAGGAGTTTGAATGTGTTTGAGATGAGGTGTCTGAGAAGTATGGTGGGGGTTACTAGGCTAGATAGAGTGAGAAATGAGGAGGTGAGGAGGAGAACAGGGGTGAAAAAGGAGCTGGGAGATAGGGTTGATGAAAGAATATTAGGATGGTTTGGACACATGGAAAGAATGAGTGAAGAAAGACTAGTAAAAGAGGTATGGAAGGCAGATGTGGAGGGAGTGAACATGAGGGGACGTCCTAGGATGAGGTGGATGGATGGGGTGAAGGGGGCTTTGGGGAAGAGGGGAATGTCTGTTGAGGAAGGAAGGGAGAGGACGGAAGACAGAGGTGAGTGGAGAATTGTTGTATATGGATGACGTTGTGATTGCATGAGGAAGAATGGGCGGGGGGGTGGGGGGTGGGGTAGTATGTGTGAGTAAATTTTGACGCAGCCCGAAGGGATTTCTCCCCGTCCTCTCCTTATATGCATGGGGGGACGGAGAGGGGGGGTCGCCGATTAAATGAAGCGGCCTTGCTGTGGATGTGCTGTGTCTTGCGACACTGCTTCTGACCCAGGGCGGTGGGCAAGGTGCAGGGATGACCCGTCATCCAGGAGGTGCTCAGATGAGAGGTAGGGTGGGAGGGGTGTGGAGTGTATTTAGGGATGAAATGGGTGGGAGTGTTTTTATGCCTTTCCCTTTTTGGCTACCTCCCTTGAAAGGGGGAAAAAGCCTTGGTATATGTATGTATGTATGTACTACCCCATCCATGTATAAATTGAACAGACAGGGCGACATAACGCATCCTTGACGAAGTCCCACCTTTGCCTCGAACCACTCACTCTCTCCATTTCTAATCCTGACACAAGCTCTACTACTCTCATAAAAACTCTTGATGGCTCCTAGAAGCTTTCCTCCTATCCCGTATATCTGCATAATCTCTCACAGTGCCTTTCTGTCTACCCTGTCGTAAGCCTTTCCTAGATCCATAAAAGCCCCCAAAAACATCCCTTTCCTATAGCTTTCTCATATATCTGTCTTATCACAAAGATCTGATCTATACAACCCCTATACAACCCCTATACAACCCCTATACAACCCCTATACAACTGTTCCTCACCAATTACTCCCTCTGTTCCTCTCCTAATTCTCCCAATCAAGATCCTCCCATAAGCCTTCCCAATTACACTTAATAAGCTAATCCCTCTGAAACTGCTACATTCACACTTGTCCCCTTTTCCCTTGTAAAGTGAAACTATACAGGCACTCCTCCAGTCCTCCGGCACTCTACCCTCTCTCCAGCAAACATTAAATAACCTCACCAGCCAGTCCACCATCGCTGTACCTCCTTTTTTTTTTTTTAGACATTTTACATGGCATCCTTCCAGACCAGGTGCCTTACCTACTGTCATCATCTTAACAACTGCCTTCACTTCATCCTTCCTTATTTCTCCTCCATTTTCCTCACTCATCACGGTCATTTTCTTAGCATTTCTCACTGGAGCTATCTTTCCCTTCCTATCCTCCTTCACATTTAGCAACTCCCTAAAATACTCTGCCCATCTTCCCCTTACTGCCTTCTCTTCCATTATCATCTCTCCATCTGCACCTTTTACCTTTTCTTCTCTACTTGATTCGCCTCCTCTTCCTCTCTTAATTTCTTTCCAAAACATCTTTTTATTACTTTAAATATTTTCTGTCATACTCTTACCCCATTTCACATCTGCTCTCCTCTTTGCCTCCTTTATCTTTTGCTTTACTTCTCTTTTCTTTTCTTTGTACCTCTCATATGACTCCTTCGTCCTATTTTGTAAACAATCTGTTAATAAGAGTAACAAAAACAATAATACTGCTCCTAATGATAGTACAATTATAGTATTGATAATAGTAATATTAATGATAGGAATAGTAATAATATTAACAGTAATAATAGCAATAGCTAATAATGATACTAATCTTAATAACAGTACTAATAGTAATCGAAATAGTAGAATTATTAGTAATAGAATTTGTAATAGTTATTGTGATATCAATAGTAATGATAAAAGAAATAGTAATGGTAGTAATATTAAATGTAATGATAATAATATCAATAGTAATAGTAATAATGATAGTAATAATAATGATAACAATAATAATGATAATAATAACTGTAATGATAACAGTGATAATATTAATAATAACAGTTAATATCACCAATCATAATATTAACAACAATAATAAAAAAATTAGATAACCGAAGAACCAGAGAGAGAGAGAGAGAGAGAGAGAGAGAGAGAGAGAGAGAGAGAGAGAGAGAGAGAGAGAGAGAGAGAGAGAGAGAGAGAGAGAGAGAGAGAGAGAGAGAGAGAGAGAGAGAGAGAGAGAGAGAGAGAGAGAGAGAGAGAGAGAGAGAGAGAGAGAGAGAGAGAGAGAGAGAGAGAGAGAGAGAGAGAGAGAGAGAGAGAGAGAGAGAGAGAGAGAGAGAGAGAGAGAGAGAGAGAGAGAGAGAGAGAGAGAGAGAGAGAGAGAGAGAGAGAGAGAGAGAGAGAGAGAGAGTGAGAGAGAGAGAGAGAGAGAGAGAGAGAGAGAGAGAGAGAGAGAGAGAGAGAGAGAGAGAGAGAGAGAGAGAGAGAGAGAGAGAGAGAGCATAAAAGAAAATAACTGTTTGTTCCCAAATATGATTGCCCACTCGGCCATGGGGATAGGATGCATATCAACAGAAGTTAACAAAGGATGCACCAAGTGAAAAAAGAAGGGAAAAGAAAAACACTGAAATAAAAAACTATGTCAAAAAGAGGTGGACTTGGAGGAGCTCGAAAAATGACCCGAGGTCAATTAACCTAACCTGACCTTGGGCCAGTGACGCCAGAAGGCTGAGGTGGGGCGTGTTTGGGACTTAGATTAGTTGAATTAAAATAAGGGATCAGATTCTGTGACCAGTGTCCACTAGTTTGGGATACTGTTTAATGTTTAGTGCAAAATGTGCTATCTACTATTGTGACTAAGTGCTGATAGTAATGGAGGTTTTAGTAAAGTACTTTTAAGCACTCTTCCCTACCCCGGCGAACTCCTTCTACCTGTAGAAAATAGAAATTTACTAATTTCATTTGCTATACATTTAAAATCATAAATAGATTTTATAGATAAGACAGTAAACTAAATGAACTTTTTATAATAAATAGAATTCTTCTTTCTAATAGTAATAAAGTTTAAAAATACGGTATTCAGCCTTACATTTTTCGTTTAACTCCGGAAAGCGACTGTATCCCCCTTGAGGTAAATTTGTTGTCGTGCTTGAAGATTTGGAGAATCGAACACCATTTGAGGAAAAAGAATATTATATGTACAACATTTCGCTCCTTGGAATTGTTTTCAAAAAAATATTGGCTCTTGAAAGCTACGCGAACAATCTAGAATGAACATTGCGTGGTTGGAAATGCTCCAGAACGTTTCATATTCGAAAAAGTATTCATCTTCAAATAGTTTTACTTTCTCCAAGCCGATTTATTAACTCGCTTCACTGGTATAGCATTTTCTAAGTTACTGTTCTCAGTTTTCAACTATAAATTTAATTTTTGTATTATTTCTTTAATATTTTCTTTTCTAGTATCTCCAGCATTTGTGTATGTAGTATCCAATGGCTTTTTTGAAATCTGAATTTTAATGTCAGTCTTACAGTTGCCCGTGTTAAGTAGCTTGGTCATGTAATTTGTCTCCCCCACCCCCATCTCTCTCTTTTTCTCTCTTTCTCTCTCTCTTTTTCTCTCTCTCTTGCTGGAAAATAAGGTATTTTACGGCTTTTTTTTTATCTCTTTCTCGCTCTCATTTATTTCTCTCTCTTGCTCTCCCGTTCCCTCTCGTTCTCTCTCTCTCTCTCTCTGTCTCTCTTTCTCTCTCTCTCTTGTTCTCTCTCTTTCTCTCTTGCTTTCTCTCTTTCTCTCTCTCTTTCTCTCTTTCTTTATCTCTCTCTCTCTCTCTCTCTCTCTCTCTCTCTCTCTCTCTCTCTCTCTCTCTCTCTCTCTCTCTCTCTCTCTCTCTCTCTCTCTCTCTCTCTCTCTCTCTCTCTCTCTCTCTCTCTCTCTCTCTCTCTCTCTCTCTCGCTGAAACGGAAAATGTTTAATATCTGAACTTTTTTCGTCTCTTTCATCATAGCTTCCTTCTCTACTAGAGAGAAGAACTCATCAACATATGACAGAGCTCCTCTTAGTTACCTTACAGGATTGGAAATAAAATGCCAATTTCCATTTAAATAGAGACTTCCTTTGTGATCATCTCCATTGGATATGTAGATAACGGGAGTAATTTCCCTCATTTGCATATTCTTTCGTCATCCGCCCAAACACTAATCCCAACCTCATCTACCTTCATCTACTCTCATCTACTCACCCTCTTTCAGAATTCTCTATTTCAGAATATAAAAATAATTGCTTTAATCTGCTTCTGTTTTCTTTCTCGACCATCTCTCCAATTTCTTTATTATAAAATGAATATTATTAGAGCGTAGGGCGAGGTGACGGCAATTCGAACCCTGCCTCCAACGAGTTGGACCAAGGGCAAGGTTCACTACATACCAGGCTACAGAATCCATTGTAAGGGCTATCGTCCTAGCCTCCTGATAGACTGAGTTCGTGACTATAAACCGAATTAGTTAATCAATATTTAGGAAGCATGGCCGCCGACTGAGCTCTAGGTGGATAGTGGGTCCGAATCCCACTTATAGAGTCAACGCGTGACTGCAGAAGGGACACATGTGGTCTTACGTTGCACAACTTAGATGAACTTGCTCAACAAAGATTCAACTTACACAACACCCTCCCCCACGTTTCATGCACCACGTCTGTGTTCCTTATTTTTTTTTGTCATCCATATCTCTATATATCTTTTTATTTTCCATGCAATATTTAAACATTCTCTCTCTCTCTTGCTCTCTCTCTCACTCTCTCTCTCTCTCTCTCTCTCTCTCTCTCTCTCTCTCTCTCTCTCTCTCTCTCTCTCTCTCTCTCTCTCTCTCTCTCTCTCTCTCTCTCTCTCTCTCTCTCTTTCTCTTTCTCTCTCTTTTATGTCGCTGATATATATTTTTCATTATTACACCCATCACATCTCAAATATAGCTTGATGTGTAGGTACCTGAATTCCATTCACTCTCTATTTACCTCTGTCTAAGACAAATAGACATTTCGAGTTGTCTCCTCTTTTTTATTGTGACATTTGTCTGGACCTAGGAGGGGAACCTTCCTTTTCGTACTAAGTTAGTAAATACAATTTAAAAAGATTGACTGAGGTAAAGAAAAATAAATAGCAAGGAAGACCAGCTTCCTTTAGCTGAACAGAATTGTTTGACGAAATCCAGAAGTAATAAAAAAGAGAAGAAAGTATATATCTTTGTCACTTATAAGAAAATGTTAGGGGAGATGAAGGAATGAAGATGAGGATAATTATTATGGGGATGACGATGACGATGACGATGATGATGACGATGACGATGACGATGACGATGACGATGACGATGACGATGACGGTGACGATGACGATGACGATGACGATGACGATGACGATGACGATGACGATGACGATGACGATGACGATGACGATGACGATGACGATGACGATGACGATGACGATGACGATGACGACGATGATGATGAAGAGGAGCGTTTTTCAATAGAAAAAAAAATGACTGAAGGCAACTAGAAAAACACACAAAAACACTACTAGCCGTCTCTAGGTTCATCTTGACCATAGATCTCCCAACCTCCGCCCCCCCTGCCCCCCTGCCCCCAATCTAGATGTGCTGACCAGTTTCAGCTTCATATCTCTCTCTCATCACGTCTTTCTACCCTCAATCACCCAGTAGCCGCCACCACCTCCCCACCCACACCCTTCACAAGTGAAAACTTTCATTTTTTTTTTGTATGACCCAACTTCACCCTCACCAATTTTCATTAATACGTATACATTTCGTTTTGACAACTCTGAGGGGGAGTTTGTTGAAAGGCACTTCGTACACACAATTATTGTCTTTCCTTTTTCATAGACTTCTGTTGTCAGTCCTTGGGTTTTGGTATTTATTTCTGTCCTTTCTTTGATGTCTGTTTGTGTCTGTTAAGATGATGAGAGCAGTAATAGAAATGTTTTGGAAAGAAATTAAGATAGGAAGAGGAGGCGAATCAAGTAGAGAAGAAAAGGTAAAAGGTGCAAATGGAAAGATAATAATAGAAGAGAAGGCAGTAAGAGGAAGATGGGCAGAGTATTTTAGGGAGTTGCTAAATGTGAAGGAGGATAGGGAAGGAAAGGTAGTTGCAGTGGGAAACGTTGAGAAAATGGCCATGATGAGTGAGGAAAATGGAGGAGAAAAAAGGAAAGATGAAGTGAAGGCAGCTGTTAAGATGATGAGAGCAGGTAAGATACCTGGTCTGGATGGATGCCATGCAGAATGTCTCAAAAAAGGCGGTACAGTGATGATGGACTGGTTGGTGAGGTTATTTAATGTTTGTTTAAGAGAGATTAGAGTGCCGGAGGACTGGATGAGTGCCTGTATAGTTCCACTTTACAAGGGAAAGGGGGACATGTGTGAGTGTAGTAGTTTCAGAGGGATTAGCTTGTTAAGCGTAGTTGGATCTTGATTGAGAGGATTAGGAGACGAAGAGAGGGCGTAATTGGTGAGGAACAGTGTGCGTTTAGGACAGGTAGGGGTTGTGTAGATCAGATTTATGTGGTAAGACAGATATATGAGAAAGCTATAGGAAAAGGTAAGGAGTATTTTAGGTTTTTATGGATCTGGAAAAGCCTTATGACAGGGTACACAGGAAGGCACTGTGGGAGGTATTGCAGATATATGGGATAGGAGGACAGCTGTTCAGAGCAGTCAAGATTTTTTACGAGAGTAGTAGAGCTTGTGTTAGAATTAGAAATGGAGAGAGTGAGTGGTTTGAGGTAAAGATGGGACTTCGTCAGGGATACGTTATGCGCCCTGGCTGTTCAATTTACACATGGATGGGGTGGTGCGAGAGTTGAATGTAAGGGTATTGGGTCAGGGGTTGGAGATGGTTAAAGAAAATGGAGAAAAGTGGGAGA
>NC_134795.1:36613948-36618948 GCF_046742065.1 Oratosquilla oratoria | reverse complement strand
GTCTTATATACAATAAAAATAAGGGACAAGGGTAGGACTCAGGTAGCGTCTAGTGCTTTGCGGGGCAGGTCACCCGCCTTCACCAACGATGGTAACAATTTGTTGACTGCCCAGGTGGTAATACAGTCAGGTGACCACTGCCCATATGATATATTAAAATTTGGAAATTTGTTAATCAAGAATGATTCTATTATTTTTCTTTTAAAACTGCATTTTGAATTAAAGATAATCTTTGCCTCATTCCAATCCATATGATGGCCTTCCTTGTCTACATGTTGGAAGACAGCGGAATTATGTTGTGCGTATTTAATTGAATTTTTATGTTCTTGCATCCTAGTATGTAAATCTCTACCTATTTGTCCCCAATATACATTGTTACAATCAGAGCAAGGGAGTTTATACACACCTTGATATATTTCTTCTCTAGGTCTTTGATGTACATTGACTATTTTCTTAAACAAATTATTGGGATAACTAAAAATAATTTTAATATCTTCCTGTGGAAGAAATTGAGAAGTGTCATTTAAGGACCTATTATAAGGCAATTTAATACAGTTTTTGTCCCAACTGAAGTTCTTACTGGAATGGGAAGTGGATCCAAAGTAACTGGTTTTGGCTTTACTTAGGGCTCTTTTTAGAAACCAATCAGGATACCCTATTCTTTTTAATTGATTCCTGATGGTTGTTATCTCCATTTCCAAATAATGTGGACTACATAATCTAAGTGCCCTCAGGAAAAGACCTGAGGCAACACTATATTTAATTTTATCAGGATGGTGACTGAAAAAGTGCACATAACTCCCCGTATGTGTGGGCTTTCTGTACACTGTGAAAGACAATTGGTCCTGATGCCGTATTAATAGGATATCTAAAAATGGTAGTCTATTATCCACCTCCCATTCAACTTTGAATTTAATATTAGTGGCTAAGTTGTTTAGTTGTTCAAAGAAAGCATCAAAAGATCCCCATTCATCATCCCAAATCGTAAAGATGTCGTCCACATACCTGTACCAAAACATTCCTTGTGGCTTATGTCTTGTAAAAGCACTGTCTCGAAATACTCCATATATAGGTTAGCTAACACTGGGGAGAGATTGGATCCCATTGAACATCCGAACTGCTGTTAATAATATTGATCTTTAAATGAGAAAGTATTTGTGTTAGCACATAATTCCGTTAATTTAATGATTTTGCTGACAGAGATTGGTAGTTGGTCCCGATAATTTTGTAATTTTGTTTCCAAGAAAGCTAAAACCTCAGCTACGTTGATGCAGGTGAACAAAGAAACTACATCAAGACTTAGTCATTTTCTCTGCCCAGATAAATGATGATTATTGATCTTACTTATGAAATCTTCTGAATGTTTTATATGCGAGTCGGAAAAGCACCCTACAAATTGTGATAAAATGTTCGTGAGCCATTTTGATGTCTTACTCGTACAATGTATATTGGGGACAAACAGGTAGATATTTATATACTAGGATGCAAGAACATAAAAATTCAATTAAATACGCACAACATAATTCCGCTGTCTTCCAACATGTAGACAAGGAAGGCCATCATGTGGATTGGAATGAGGCAAAGATTATCTTTAATTCAAAATACAGTTTTAAAAGAAAAATAATAGAATCATCCTTGATTAACAAATTTCCAAATTTTAATATATCATATGGGCAGTGGTCACCTGACTGCATTACCACCTGGGCAGTCAACAAATTGTTACCATCGTTGGTGAAGGCGGGTGACCTGCCCCGCAAAGCCCTAGACGCTACCTGAGTCCTACCCTTGTCCCTTATTTTTATTGTATATAAGACATGCCTTTTGCTCTACCTTTCTGTATTCCACTGAAGAGGATCACAGTCCGTGATCGAAATATATGGAATTCATTTATTTCATTTCTTCTTATCCAACACAGTGGGTTTTTGTTGAATCTTTACGAATGTGTTACGACATTACTTTATAGTTATTTACACCCACGATGGATACTTCTTCATCTCTCCGCTCACTCTTTCGACAAGATGGACTCAAGAAGGTGTATCGGCAGTTTGAATCTTCCATCATAGCCAGCAAGAAGAGGAAAAACCAGTGTCAGTTTTTAACTAAGTGTCTTGAGGAACAAGTGTGCCCGAAGTCGTTTGGCTTCCTTAAATACAGTAACCTGGGTCACAGTTTTCCCGCCTACATCAGGGAATTCCTACTCGAACGCATTAAGCTTGCTTCTTTGAAGTGTGATGAGATTTATTACCAAGTAAGGGTTGCTACGAGGTATCTCAAGTTTTTGTGCCCAAATGTCCACACCTATAAACTTTTAGCTCAGGTTGCTCTGGAAAAAGCATCTAGAATAATTGTTAAACATCAGGACATACAAGTCAAGAAGTTAGAAAGATTGTGTAAAAACAGTGTGTGGTCTAAATTCTCTGTGATAGAAAATGTAGTCAATCTATTAGATGTTACTTTTACGCGCCATGAACTAGAGGTGTTAGACTTAGGTGTCAATTTTGCCTTGATACCTACAAAACATCATTCCCTAGACCGTATTGTGGAATTTGATAGGTATTTAGCGTCCAATAATTATGATAAAGAACTTTTGTGTCTCAAAGGGATTCTATTACAAGGCATAGTGGATTGTTTTAAGGATGAATGTGGTTTGCCTAAGCGTTATAAGTTAGCGGTAGACAGTCTCACGAATCGTAAAGATGTCGTCATTTCCCGTGCTGATAAGGGAGGGAAAATAGTTATTCTCAATCAGTTAGAATATGAAAGCAAAGCCTTTGATCTTTTAAATGATATCAGGACTTATGAAAAACTAACTAAAAACCCTCTCAAAAGTATTGCCTCGGAATTCAATAGAAAAGCACGCAATATCGTGGGAAAAGAGTTTTTTAATAATAATTTATTAGTCATAAACCCACAACTACCTAATTTCTATGGACTCCCAAAAATTCATAAAGAAAGTGTTCCCCTAAGACCCATCATTTCAAATAGAAATTCTTGTACGAGTAAGACATCAAAATGGCTCACGAACATTTTATCACAATTTGTAGGGTGCTTTTCCGACTCGCATATGAAACATTCAGAAGATTTCATAAGTAAGATCAAGAATCATCATTTATCTGGGCAGAGAAAATGACTAAGTCTTGATGTAGTTTCTTTGTTCACCTGCATCAACGTAGCTGAGGTTTTAGCTTTCTTGGAAACAAAATTACAAAATTATCGGGACCAACTACCAATCTCTGTCAGCAAAATCATTAAATTAACGGAATTATGTGCTAACACAAATACTTTCTCATTTAAAGATCAATATTATTAACAGCAGTTCGGATGTTCAATGGGATCCAATCTCTCCCCAGTGTTAGCTAACCTATATATGGAGTATTTCGAGACAGTGCTTTTACAAGACATAAGCCACAAGGAATGTTTTGGTACAGGTATGTGGACGACATCTTTACGATTTGGGATGACGAATGGGGATCTTTTGATGCTTTCTTTGAACAACTAAACAACTTAGCCACTAATATTAAATTCAAAGTTGAATGGGAGGTGGATAATAGACTACCGTTTTTAGATATCCTATTGATACGGCATCAGGACCAATTGTCTTTCACAGTGTACAGAAAGCCCACACATACGGGGAGTTATGTGCACTTTTTCAGTCACCATCCTGATAAAATTAAATATAGTGTTGCCTCAGGTCTTTTCCTGAGGGCACTTAGATTATGTAGTCCACATTATTTGGAAATGGAGATAACAACCATCAGGAATCAATTAAAAAGAATAGGGTATCCTGATTGGTTTCTAAACAGAGCCCTAAGTAAAGCCAAAACCAGTTACTTTGGATCCACTTCCCATTCCAGTAAGAACTTCAGTTGGGGACAAAAACTGTATTAAATTGCCTTATAATAGGTCCTTAAATGAACATTTCTCAATTTCTTCCACAGGAAGATATTAAAAATTGTTTTTAGTTTATCCCAATAATTATGTTTTAAGAAAATAGTCAATGTACATCAAAGACCTAGAGAAGAAATATATCAAGGTGTGTATAAACTCCCTTGCTCTGATTGTAACAATGTATATTGGGGACAAATAGGTAGAGATTTATATACTAGGATGCAAGAACATAAAAATTCAATTAAATACGCACAACATAATTCCGCTGTCTTCCAACATGTAGACAAGGAAGGCCATCATATGGATTGGAATGAGGCAAAGATTATCTTTAATTCAAAATGCAGTTTTAAAAGAAAAATAATAGAATCATCCTTGATTAACAAATTTCCAAATTTTAATATATCATATGGGCAGTGGTCACCTGACTGCATTACCACCTGGGCAGTCAACAAATTGTTACCATCGTTGGTGAACGGCGGGTGACCTGCCCGCAAAGCCCTAGACGCTACCTGAGTCCTACCCTTGTCCCTTATTTTTATTGTATATAAGACATGCCTTTTGCTCTACCCTTCTGTATTCCCACTGAAGAGGATCACAGTCCGTGATCGAAATATATGGAATTCATTTATTTCATTTCTTCTTATCCAACACAGTGGGTTTTTGTTGAATATATATATATATATATATATATATATATATATATATATATATGTATACATATATATATATATATAAATATATATATAAATATATATATTGAAATATGTATGACAGAATGAGTGGGAAGGATGATGAGGTAAACGCCAAAAAACCGTAGGAGTTATATTACTAACGTTTCGTCCTTAAAGAATTTTCTCGGAGCATACACTAAGAATATATTTACTGCTTATATACTTCACTTTCTTAACCCTTTCCTCCCCTATCTCCGTCCTTCCTTCGTTCCGCTTCACCTCGAACAAAGTCGCTGGTCAACTTTGATAATTTGATAAATCCTTCTCTATGATTATTGCACGGTTTTGAAGCGATGTACGCTGCTTCGATTATTTTTCTTTCTTACTTTCATAGACCTTTGTGGAGTACCTCTGTATTTTCCCAGTCAGGAAGGTGGCCAA
>NC_134795.1:36603948-36608948 GCF_046742065.1 Oratosquilla oratoria | reverse complement strand
TATTTGTTATTTACATTATTATAGTTTTTATTTTATTGTTTTATCATCAATATGATTTTTTTCGCATCCGACCTAGATATGGATCAAAAGGTCTACTGTCGGCATGCTCCGCCTTTGTAATCCTTTGTAATATATACATATATGTATATATATACATGTACATACATACATGTATATATATATGTATGTATATATATATATATACATATATATATATACATATATATATATGTATATATATATATACATTTATATTATATACGCACACACGCACACACACACACACACACACACACACACACACACACACACACACACACACACACACACACACACACACACACACACACATATATATATATATAGGTAAATTTAGGGAGCAGGTTTTCTTGGAGACATTTTCTATTAAATAATACAGCATACTCAGCACTGGAAATCTTCTTCCTTAAACTTTCTATCCTTCTCGCTATTTTCCTTTCTGTAGGAGGAAGGGAGAACACAATATCACCAAATGGAACCATATTGATTTTGGAAATAAAAATAAATTCATTACTTACAACGTTTTGCCTATGCTTTAGGCATCTTCTGGTAATTTTAATTTTTAAATCTACAAATCATGATCATATATACAATGTATACAAAATGAACTAGGATAGGTACTTTTTGTTTAAATTCTTCTTGGCGCCCCGTGGGATGCCCCGAACAGCTCCAGGGTTCCACACATATTTAATTGTATATTAATTGCTGGTAGGAGATTCTTTATTAATACAGCTTCCAAACATTTTAATTTTCTCTTATTGGTGTTCTTTGCTAAAATCGATGTACTACTATTCAAAACTTCCCGCGAAATATTCATCTTATGAATTTTAGAAACGTGCGATTTTATTGCACCATTCTGCATATGAAAAGTAAGCCTTTGAGACAAAGTTTGAGTTGTGTGTCCAATGTACTCGTCATTGTTGAAAGGGCATGAGTATTTGTACACAACGTAACTTTGTTTTGAAATATCTTTTTCTCCTGATAAGTTGTTTTTCATGATAAGTGATGCAGTTCTGGGGTTACGATAGTATATAACCAATTGTAAGGAGTCCTCTTGCTTCTTGGGTTTACAATTTTTATGAATGATATTTTTAATGACTTTTTCATCTGTTTTATATGCGGATGTCATCGTACTCTGGTAGTAAATATTTATAGTACTCTTCGAATTTTCTGTATTACCAAGTACAGAATTAAATTTCTCCATTTTATTTCTAATTTCTTTGTCGATATCACACATCGAGAACCCATTGTTTGTCAATATTTGTTTGATTCTGTTCAATTCTTGGTGGAGGAGGTACCAGTTCGAACATATTTTAAAAGCTCTCGTAATGTACGCGCGTATAACGCTGATTTTATATTTTGATGGGCATTCACTTAAACCATTTAAGCATCTACCGGAGTTAGTTGGTTTCCTGTAAACACTTGTAGTAAATGCACCCTCTGCTCCGTCTACCCAAACATCTAGGAAGGGGATCTTATTACCGATACTTTCCTCCACGGTAAAATGCAGGCAAGATTTTGCTTCCATCATTTCCTTAAGTGTATCGAGCTGTTCTTTACCTTCTATGTCTACGAAAATGTCATCTATATACCTAACATACAAAAAAGGTTTAGGATTCACAGCATCAAGGATGGAGTTCTGTAAAATCAGCGTTATACGCGCGTACATTACGAGAGCTTTTAAAATATGTTCGAACTGGTACCTCCTCCACCAAGAATTGAACAGAATCAAACAAATATTGACAAACAATGGGTTCTCGATGTGTGATATCGACAAAGAAATTAGAAATAAAATGGAGAAATTTAATTCTGTACTTGGTAATACAGAAAATTCGAAGAGTACTATAAATATTTACTACCAGAGTACGATGACATCCGCATATAAAACAGATGAAAAAGTCATTAAAAATATCATTCATAAAAATTGTAAACCCAAGAAGCAAGAGGACTCCTTACAATTGGTTATATACTATCGTAACCCCAGAACTGCATCACTTATCATGAAAAACAACTTATCAGGAGAAAAAGATATTTCAAAACAAAGTTACGTTGTGTACAAATACTCATGCCCTTTCAACAAAGACGGTGCGCTTTGCAATGACGAGTACATTGGACACACAACTCAAACTTTGTCTCAAAGGCTTACTTTTCATATGCAGAATGGTGCAATAAAATCGCACGTTTCTAAAATTCATAAGATGAATATTTCGCGGGAAGTTTTGAATAGTAGTACATCGATTTTAGCAAAGAACACCAATAAGAGAAAATTAAAATGTTTGGAAGCTGTATTAATAAAGAATCTCCTACCAGCAATTAATATACAATTAAATATGTGTGGAACCCTGGAGCTGTTCGGGGCATCCCACGGGGCGCCAAGAAGAATTTAAACAAAAAGTACCTATCCTAGTTCATTTTGTATACATTGTATATATGATCATGATTTGTAGATTTAAAAATTAAAATTACCAGAAGATGCCTAAAGCATAGGCGAAACGTTGTAAGTAATGAATTTGTTTTTATTTCCAAAATCAATATGGTTCCATTTGGTGATATTGTGTTCTCCCTTCCTCCTACAGAAAGGAAAATAGCGAGAAGGATAGAAAATATATATATATATATATATATATATATATATATATATATTAAATATGTATGTATATATGTATATACATATATTCATATATATATATATATATATATATACATATATATATATATATATACATACATATACACGGACATGACAAAATTAAATAGACACCAAGAAAAATGCATTTCTGCTCTTATTCAATTTTTAATGTTATTCAAATTTACCTAATATGTTATATTTACCTAAATTTATGCTTCGGATTATATACAAGATTAATAAGCATGCCATGAACCAAAGGAGCAGTAGATCTCTCTGAATTTCAGTGAGGTCGTATTGTGGGTCAAAATGAAGGTGGAATTAATCAACGCAAAATATCTGAAAATCTATCAATACCCCTTTCTACTGTTAATAGAGTGATCGTACAATTCACCAGAGAGGGCAAGAAGGGCACAAAACCTCATTCAGGTCGTCCCGACATCTCAGAAAGAACCTTGCGTCTTTTCAAAAGAAATGTCGAAGAGTGTGCACTTATGTCAGTCCAGAACAGCTTCCAGGCATCTTCACAAGCTGGGTTACTATGGCAGAGCTGCAAGAAGGAAACCACTCCTTCGTCCAGCCAATATCAAGCGCAGAAGGATTGGGCTGTTGAGATGGTGGAGAGACCTGTGGGCTTTGGAGCACTGTAATTTTCTCTGATGAGTCATGATTCACATTATTTTCTGACATTGGAAGTGTGTGGATCTGGAGACTCTGTAGTCAAGAGTTTGACCTCAAAAGGCTGCAGCCAACAGTAAAACATGGAGGCATTTCAGTGATGGTGCGGGATGCAATTTGGAGTGATTGTCGATCAGAGCTTGTGGAGTGTCAAGGGAACATCAATTCAGGCAAATATGTTTCTATATTAAAGGAAGGACTCATTCCAATATTCTCCAGTGGTAGAATGAGTAAAAATATCTTCTTATTTATGGAAGATGGAGCTCCTTGTCACACTACTCAAGTAACACAAAATTGGTTGAGCCAAAATGGGATCAGGGAATTTCCATGGTCATATCAGTCCCCTCTGGGACAGGAAGCCATCTTTTAAGCCCAAACTCTTAGGATTACTACGAGAAGCATGGCAAGAAATCCCTCAATATGATATTCTTGAACTAATCACTAGCATGCCTAGAAGGGTCCTTGTATTGAAAAAAGCATAGGGGATGCCAACAAAGTATTAGTTATTCACATTGTGATCATTTATAGGCACTTTAACTGTACCAATTGCTTGTTTAATAAATCAATCGATTTCTCTTGGTGTGTATTCAATTCTGTCATGTCTGTATATATATATATATTATCGGAAAATTTCGAAACACTGGACTCAGAGTAACAGAATTTTATTACCGACGTTTCGAACATCGGTATAATATATAATTGAATCCTTTTGCTTACTATGTATAACCCTGAGGACGAACCCCGGACAGGGTTCGAAACGTTGGTAATAAAATTCTGTTACTCTGAGTCCAGTATTTCGAAATTTTCCGATAACATGGCTACTGGACTCCAGCTCTTTACGAACATATGTATATATATATATATATACATATATATATATATATATATATTGAACATTTTATACATACATATATACATATATATACATACATATATACATATATATATATATATATATATATATATATATATGCTTACTTGCTTTTAGAAGTCCGTCGCAGACGACGATGACCTCAGTCCATGTCTTGATTGATGATAGATGAGTAGAGATGTGTCAATGTTTTGGTGATTTCATTCGAATTCAGTTGGTAGCTTATTATGGTCCGTGGACTTTTTGATGGCTAATTAGTCCAATTTTGGACTTGCAGATGCGACCACAAATGTTACAAGGGAAGTGTCCTTCTGCATTTTGTGGAGCATGACGCCGAAGACCTCATTGTTCTGCAGTCCTGTTTATATTGGTGGTCAGTTGTTCACTGCCTTGATGGCAGATGTCACGCCAACCTTGTCTGTTGGAGGCCAGGTCTTCAAGATTTGAAGGAGTGATAGCACATTTTTTTCAAAGTCGTTTTCATGTGATCTTTATATCTTTTTCGAGGTTTTTCTACTCTGTGAGTACCTTCAGCTAATTCACTATAAAGTATCTTGCGGGGGAGTCTGTCTGCAGGCATTCGTATGGTGTGACCCAACCATCTAAGTTGACGCTGAGACATAGTTTCAATTGGGTCAAGGCGTGATCTGATACGAATTTCTGTGTGTGGAACTCTATGCCACCACTCACACCCAGTATACGTTGGAGGCAGTTGGTGTGAAAAGCCTCTAGTTTTTTTTCCGGTGACGTCGGTACAGCACCCATGACTCGCTTCCGTGCAACAGT